>NW_006159754.1:7700948-7711773 GCF_000334495.1 Tupaia belangeri chinensis | reverse complement strand
ACGCAGCCTTGGCGCCCGCCCGCCTCCTGCCGCCGCCGGCTTAGCAGGGCCCCAGGGGGGACACGCACAGCCCGGAAGGGCCCGCGACGTCCCGCGGTCGGACGCCCCGCATGGGAATATTGAAAGGAGGCAGCATGCGTTGTGTGGGTTTTGAGTCCCCAAGCTTTTTCACTCAGGCTGGAAACTGTATCTTGACCTTGTAACCATTTGAAATTTGTCCATCTGTGAGGAGCGAACAGGACTGCATTCAAGTCATTCCTCTACTAGGGTAGGGTGACTTGACACATTACTTAACCTCTTGAATGCAGAGCGGCCCTCAGCTTGCAGCTTTTTTTTATAGTAGTGTGTGTTGGGCAAGTGGAAAGGATTCTGATTTTAACATGTCATTCTAACTGCATATTAGAGAGCATCCAACTAGTTTAGGAAAATGTATGTTATTCAAATCCCTCTTACCAGCCATGACTTTTCTACTGTATGTGGTAGCATTTCTCTGTTCTTTATAATAATCATTTTCAAACAGCAACTAAAATGATCATTTGAAAATGTGAGGCTAGGGGGCTGGCAGGTGGCATGGTGGTTAAGGGTGCTGGACTCCAGCGTGACTGACCACTGTTCGAGTCCTGGACCTGGTGGCTTGCTTTCTCACTTTCCCTCTTTCTGTTCCTCTGGTCAAATTCAAAAGAGTAAATAAAGTTAAATTTGAAAAGAAGTTCTTAAAAAAGTGTGAGGCCAGGAAGTGGCATGGTGGCTAAGGTACTGGAGGCCCACATGGCCAACCACTGTTCAAGTCCCAGATCTGGGGGATTGAAACTCAGGCTAGGCATATATACATGCATGCCCAAAATACTGAGAGGAGAACAGAGGAGAAGGGATTACAATGTGGCTTCCCCCTCGTGGTGTTGGGGTGATTTCTCATTTTCGCTCTTGATCTCGCTGTCTCTCCAGTGAGCACACATGTCCTATAGCAAAAATCACTCCTCTCCCCCCCACAAAAAAGTCACTCATTGCTCTACTATGTAAACTCCAGTGATTCCCCATTCCACTTTCCATAAGGTGCTTCCTGGCCGGCCTCTCACTCTTTCTCATCTGTTGCTGAGCCTTTGTACTTGGCCTCTTCCTTGGAACGCCCTTCGCTTAGATCGTACATGATAGGCCTCATTATCCCATCCCTCTGAAATCCTCTCTCCATGGCTGCCCTCCTCACCCTACTAAAATAAGCTCTAGGTTCTCCAGTCACATCCTCTCCCTTAGCACTAATTTTTTCATAATGTTTACCACTGGCTGACACTTATTTTATCACTGACTCATTAGAATGTAAGCGTCAAGACAGCATCAGGGGTGTGTGTAATACTTGAGTGGATGAACTAAAACTCACCATTCTCAGTCCCTTCTAAGCCCTCGGTATCATTCATTCACCCTTTATCTTTCAAATTTGAGCATGTGTTTGTCCAGCTTCCTTTCTGTGAATATATAGGTTTTCACATTGGTAAGTAGTTTCCTGGAGCTCTCAGTCAACGAGAAGATAGAGATGTGAAACCAAGCCAGGGGCGATGAACTGGTGGCTCCGGGTGAAATCCTGGCCTGCCATCTCTTTGGTGAAAGTATTCACATTAGAAATCTGGACTTCCAGCTGCTTTTTAAAATAAGAATGCATGGGGGCCAGCAGGTGGTGTGGTGGATAAGGGCGTTGTATTCCCACTTGGCCAACCATGGTTCAAGTCCCGGACCTGGTGGCTTGCTTTCTCACTTTCCCTTCCTCCCTCCCTCCCTCCCTCTCTCTCTCTCTCTCTCTCTCTCTCTCTCTTGTCAAATAAAGAAAAAGGATATCAGTAACAAATGGAAATAAATAATTCTTTAAAAAAAAAGAATGCATGGGACTAGCAGGTTGCATGTTGGTTGGGGCACTGAACTCCCATATGACCAACCATGGTTTGAGTCCTGGACCTGGTGGCTAGCTTTCTCATTTTCTCTCTCTGTCCCTCTCTGGTCAAAATTAAAATAAATAAAGTTAAATAAAAATTCTTTTTAAAAATATGTAAATTTTTTTGAGAGGTTTTTGCCATAGGGCGCATGCTCTCGCCAGACAGAGAGAGACAGAGAGACAGAAAGGGAGAAATCACCCCCCAGGGGGGATGACCATGCCGCAATCCCTTCTCCATTCTCCTCTCAGGATGTTGGGCACGCATGCACATGCACCTGGCGTGAGTTTTAAGCCACTAGGTCCGGGACGCGAACCGCGGTCGACTACTACAGTCCAGTGCCATAGCCATTACGCTAACTGCTGGTCCCAATATCTTTTTTTTTAAAAGGAAGGAAAGAAATACATGAGATCCACATATCCGCAAGGCAGTAGCTGACTGGCTCTTAGCGTTCTCTGACGGGTGTGCGTGCTCTGGTGTTTAGTTCTCTCCACTCCCTCCTACCCAGAACGCTGAAGCCAGATGTCCGTTTATCCCCGTGCTGACAGTCCTTTTCTTTAAAGTTTGTCATAGGGTGGCATGCACTTGCCGGAGAGAGAGAGGAAGGTGGGAAATCACCCCCACATGGGGAAGGCCACATGCAGTCCCTCTTCATCTTCCTCTCGGGATTTTGGGCACACGTACTCGCTCAGTGTCATCTTCAGGCCTGCTGGTCTGCAACTTGGACTGTGCGGTTGGCCAGGTGGGATCCAGCAGCTCTAACCTCCACACCATCTGTTGGCCTGCATTTTTCTATAAAATTCCTTTTTTTTCCCTAGTTTATTTTTCCCATGAGGGTTTGGGGAGAAGGGAAGGCACTCACCCTCAGTCTCAGCCAGCCCCAGGTCGTGGGCATTAGTGTACCTGGCGTGCCTCACCAAGGAGCTCCTGTGGTCCAGGAGTGCCACCACCTCGCTGCAGTGTTTTTTTTTTTGTTTGTTTGTTTGTTTTTTAATCCTGCTTTTTTGCTGATTGATATTACCTGCCTGGCTCTTGACTCCTGACATCTCAGTGAATAACTCAAGATTTAGGTAAACCCCTGTTTGTGAATGTGGCATTGTTTAGATCACAAATCAGCTGAAGGTCAGCTTGATCCCTGTACCCAGTATTTCTGCAGTCGTTCACCACAATATAGTTAACCTTTCAAACTAGTATTCCTCGCTCTAGCAACTGTTACATTACCAGAGCACTGGTAGAAAAGTTTCACCAACTGTTTTTTTTTTGTTTTTTTTTTTGCATTAAAAAATGATTTTAAGTTTATTTCTTCCATGAGCTAGAGAGGCAGCAAGGTCAAGATTTGGTGCTGCAGTCCACCCTCAGCTTTGGCCAGCCCTGCATCTTGACCACGTGCATGCCCAGTGTCCAGAGGCTGGTCTCCATATGCAAACTCGGCAGTTTCCCACGTGAGTTAGCCTTGCAGATGATCCAGCCGCCATCCGACACCTCCCTGCTCTCATAGACTGCGAGACACGTCGAGGCTGTACAGAGCACAAGGCTACCATAAGTCAGCCTTCATGAGGTTCAATATTCTACCCTAAATTTTTAGCCCAAAATGTATTACTTGGCGACCTTTCTACACAAATTAAGAGTTGTTCATTTATCAAGAATTACTAGAGGGACCAGCAGTTAGTGTATGGCTAAGGGCTAGTGGAGAAGGGATTGCTGTGTGGCCATTCTGCCTGGGAGCTGATTTCTCACTTTCTCTTTCTGGTGAGTGCACACACCTTGTAACAAAAATCTTGATTTTTTTTTTTTTTTAACCACACTTGCTTTTTAAAAAACTACTTATATTCTTTTCTGAAAGAGATTTTTGCTATGTGCTTATGGGAGAGGCAGAGAGAGAAAGAGAGAGAGAGAAGTCACCTCTGCAGGGTGGCCACTGCCACAATCTCTTCTCCATTCTTGGGATTTGGGGCGTGCACACACACGTCCAGCATTATTTTTAAGTCTCTGGGCCCAGGACTCGAACTAGGATTGGCCATGTGGGAGTCCAGCCCCTTAACTATTACTCCACCCAATGGATCTGAAATTATTTATATTCTTAAATGACATAATTGTATGTATTTATGAAGTACAGTGTGATTTTTCAGTACATTCAGACGACGTATAATGGTCAAATCAGGATAATTAGCAATATTTATCATCTCAAACATCCTAATTTTGTGTCAGAAGCTTTCAAATTCCTGTTTTTTAGCTACCCAGAAATGTATAATAAGTCATTGTCCACTCTGGTTACCTTAGAGTGCTGTCGAACCCCGGGACTTCTTTCTCCTGTCTGTTGTGCCCACGCTTCCTTCATCCCTCTCCCTTCGTGTGTCTTTTCTGTTGTCTGTCAAAGTCACAGTCATGTTTCTGTCCCTGAAAGTACTTCAGTGTATGCTCCCTGAAAACAAAGGCATTCTCTTACATATCCCTAATTCAGTGATCCAAGTCTGGGAGTGCGCATGCTGGCTCACGTTATCATCTGTCCAGCTCATTCAGGTAGTTGCAGGTTTTCTATTTATGCTCTGTCTCCTGGTGCAGAGTCCAGCCTACAAGCACGTGTTCCCTTTGGTCAAAATTTCCCTTTGGTTTCCTTTCTTCCCAAACAGTGCCCTAGTCTCTCTTTGCTTCCACAACCTTGACATTTTTGAAGTGTAAACCAGTGGTTTTCTAGACTGTCCCTTAATTTGGGTTTGGGCTATGTCTCCTCGTGGTGAGATTTGGGTTTGGTGTTTTTGGCAGGAAGGTGACAGAAGCGAGGTGGTGTCCTTCTGGGGCGTATTAGGAGCACACAGGGTGGTTTGTTCCATTAAATGACGGTGTTAATTTTGATCCTTGGTTAAGGCGCTGTCTGTGGATGTTCTCCACTAAGGTTTACTGTTTTTCCAACAAGTATCTAGGGAGGGGGGATACTATAATATCTAAGGGGTTTTTTTGTTGTTTTTTTTTGTTTGTTTTTAAGATTTTTTGCTAGAGGGTGCATATGCTTGCTGGAGAGACACAGAGACAGAAAGTGAGAAGTCACCCTCTAGAGGGGATGACCACAGGATGACCACGCCTCAATCCCTTCTCCTCCATTCTCCTCTCAGGATTTTGGGCACGCATGCACATGCACTCGATGTGAATTTTAAGCTGCCGGGTCTGGGACTCGAACTACAGTAGACTATGTGGGTAGTCCAGTGACGTAACTGTTACACCATCTGCCTGTCCCTTTAAGTTGTTTTTTAATCATACTCCGGCATACTAATTTTAGCATCCATGCATGATTTCTGCCTGAAAGTTACTGAAAATGATTTTCTGAGTCCATCTTTTCCTCTTGGACTAGTTGGAATCGGACTGTATGAAGAGGCTTTCCCTTCTCCTTCACTTACTCATTTAGAGATGATGAGAGATGTCAGTATGGACTTGCCCTACTGAGTTACCTTCCATTCCTCATTATTTTATTAGTCTAGATGAGGCCAGTGGGAAACCCTTTAAAATAGTTCCCGTGTCCTTTAATGTGAGCCTCTTTCCAGAAGGTTCACACCATTTGTGCATATAAGAGGAGCTCTTGGGAACATTAGCTCTTGAGAACATCAGCACTGGCTTTAGAAGGGATGAAGGGACTTTCAAAGGTCAGAGTAACTAGGGCTTCTCATGGCTACAGTTTCTGGAGCAGCTGTCCGCTTGGTCCAGGATAATCTTCCCTGTGCATGATCAGTTTCTGTGCTCCTGCAGACCAGATCGTCCTTGCCTTTCAGAGAGCTTTTCATGCTAGTTTCAGTACAAAGTAGTCACAAGTTTCATGCCACTAGAGGTCACTACTCAGCTATAAGAACTCTCCAAGTTTCACATCAGCTGACACAGAAGCCTATTCTGAACACAAATAAGGACTTGTTTTCTTTCCAAAGGAACACTAGTGTCTGTAGCTGGGTCCACTTAAGCCTCATTTAGGTCCTTAATCCAGACTTAAACTCTTGATAACAACCCTGAAGGTACATGCCTTTACTATAATAAATTCTGTTGGCAGAAAAAAGAGAATGACCTCTATTTATTTAAGCACTACATGCAAAATGCTATTCTGTTTCACATGTATTAAGTCATTTAATGTCTTTCAAAAACCCTATGAGGAAGGGAAACCCACGAGGTTAGGATTTCACACAGGTAGTAAGTGGTTGAGCCGGGATTCAAATCGTTTGTTCCAGGGTCTACATATATAACCACTATTCTGTGTGTCAGCCTGCTTGGCTTCGCTAGCATCCCAGTTTAGTCTAATCCTTTCATAGTGAAGCCTGGGCCCACAGGCCTCTATAAAACATCGCATTATGTGATGTGAAACCATGGAAATGCTTTTGGTTTTGGTTTTGGTTTTGCTTTGGCAGAAGGTGCATGTGCTCACCAGAGAACTGGAGAAAAAGGGAGAGGGAGAAAGCACTCCCTTTGGAGAATGGCCATGCCATAATCCCTTCTCCCCCACCTCTCCCTCCTTTCGGGACTTGGGGGATGCTTGCACACATGCCTGTGTGTGTTTCTAGCTGCCAAGTCTGGAACTCAAATCATAAGGTTGGTCATGTGGAATCTAGCTCCCTTAAACACCAGGCTACAGGCTGGCCCCATCAGAGGCCTTTCGGTGCTGGGCAGTTGTGTGCTCTTGGGAATTTGTCCAGTAGAGCTATGCAGCCATTCATCGCTGTGCTTAGAGACCCTGAGGGCATCAGCTTGTCCCTGCTTGACTGTTGCTTCCTAGAAGCAGTACCAGCTTATGTTGAAAGCTGTTTCAAATTAAGCCTCAGGGTACCTGATAAGTAGCCCTTGGCAGGGAATGGTATAGAGATACGGGTTAGACTGACTTGCCCTGGAAGTCCAGTCCTCCTCCTCGGTGGCTGTACGGCCTTGGGCAGAGTTGCACCTCCTCGGAACCTCGGTTGTGGGTTGACAATGCTAACAGTAGTGTCTTGTGATTGCTGTGAGACTTAGTTCTGCACATACGGAGACACTGGCATGGGTGGGAGGAACTTGACACATTTTGCTATCAGCACTTCTTTAAAGGCAAAGGCAAATTTCCAGCAATCAGAAAAGCTGACCCTGATGATATGTCCTGTAGGAATCTCTCCCTTTTCCTGAACATCAGTGCCTCTATGACCTGCATTATTCCCTGAGAAATCAAAGCCCTTTGTTCTGGCCCGGCTGCAGTGGCACAGCGAGGGTACAGTGGTAGCTCCACACTCTGCAATGCTGGAAGCCATATGGAAGGTCAGGGTTCAGTCCTGTTCTGCTCAGCTGCAGTGGCACAGCGAGGGGTACAGTGGTAGCTCCATGCTCTGCAATGCTGGAAGCCATATGGAAGGTCAGGGTTCAGTCCTGTTCTGCTCAGCTGCAGTGGCACAGCGAGGGGTACAGTGGTAGCTCCATGCTCTGCAATGCTGGAAGCCATATGGAAGGTCAGGGTTCAGTCCTGTTCTGCTCAGCTGCAGTGGCACAGCGAGGGGTACAGTGGTAGCTCCATGCTCTGCAATGCTGGAAGCCATATGGAAGGTCAGGGTTCAGTCCTGTTCTGCTCAGCTGCAGTG
The DNA here is from genome assembly GCF_000334495.1 of Tupaia belangeri chinensis. Lineage (NCBI taxonomy): Eukaryota > Metazoa > Chordata > Mammalia > Scandentia > Tupaiidae > Tupaia > Tupaia belangeri. Next base: position 7,704,284 of record NW_006159754.1, on the reverse strand, counting down.
GCACAGCGAGGGGTACAGTGGTAGCTCCATGCTCTGCAATGCTGGAAGCCATATGGAAGGTCAGGGTTCAGTCCCCAGGTTGACCTGTACACGTTGGGCACATGCGCACAAGCCCATGATCCTGGCTGGCTGAAAGGCTGGTGGGGGAGGAGGGGATCACAGTGTGAGGCTGTTGAGGACACTTGTCTGTCTGTCTTATGAAACATGAATAAATTTTACAAACAAAACACAATGTAGCAAGTGTCATTTCTTACATGTGGCCGAATTCTCCAGTTCGACACCAATCAGAGCTGGGGCTGCCCTTTATACCTCTTCATATCCTTCATCTTAACCAACAGCAGGAAATGCTCAGTAAATGCTGTTGAAGACAGAGGTTAACTGAAGTCCATCCCCGAGTACTTACGGGGTATTGACCTTATCTCAGGCAATGGGCCAGGTTCTGGGAATGCTGAAGTGAGGGAAAACCAGCCTCTCACAAGGGGGCCCCTTCTGTAGCTGCAAGCTTTGGCAGGGGCCTGAGACACTTAACTACCTTCCCAGCAGTTCATTCCCAGGAAAGGACTTTCTTTGTTGAGACAATCTGATTCACTGTGTCTCAAACAGGAGGCGAAAGCTAAGTGCACAGCCCAGAGCCGCCTTTCGCTGGAGAGTACACAGCGTAGCACTTAGTGCCCAAGGACATCGGGCCATTCGGGACCTCACAAGCTGTTCCTACCACCTGTTCTTTAAGCCCAGCCCAGCAGTTTCTGTTCCCATCTCCAGGAAGAGCTGGTGAGCTCAGGGAATGGCCTGCTACTCTCCTCACCACGAGGGGTCAATGCAAGTCCAGGGACTAGCTATGGTGGCTGCTTCTGTGAGTCATCCCAGCAAGACGGTATCTGAATGATTTGTTCTTGGGTGGAGTGGATGAAAGGAGAGAAAATGGCTTGGAAAAAATGAAACCATCTGTGGAATTCACAAGTTGCCACAAGTCATGAGTTCAACCAGTGTTTGACTGTCTCTGACTAAGTATTTTTAGTGCAAAGGAATAAGGTAATTCAAGGGTTTCAGAAAACAAGTGCTGTCTGGAAACCCAAATGATAATTGAAGAAATACTATACATTAGCAAAACTTTTACTCTTTCATTTGCAAAAGCAAAATAGCATTTTTTTTTCTTTCCTCAGGAAAAGGAGGGCTTTTAGAAGTTAAAAGAAATGCAGTTTACTGACTAAACCCCCCTTGCAACAGAATAAAGGACAGTTTGCTCTTATCTGGGTTCAGACCTGGCGAGCCACCTCTGTGTGAGCACTTCATAAATATTCATTGACAATGAAAATGTCGACAGCAAGGGAGCCATTTTGTCATTTCAAGAACCCTTTTGAAATGCCAGTGATTGAAGTAGGATCTTGACTATCCTTTGCAAATCTTGAACAAGAAAGGCCCAGTTCAGCTGGTCACATGGAATGAAACAGAATGTGGACCCCAGATTAATCGCTCCTAGAGTCTGGGGTTGTGACTGTATTTACAAAGAGCAGGACAAATTGAAGTAGTGGGTAGGATTTTTAAACAACCACTCCCAAAACGTCCAAGCAGTTGAGAGTCAATACTGCTTTGTGTGTGTGTGGTGGGGGAACCACGCATTTCACCTGAAGTTGGATAAGAAGGCTGTGCCTGTAAACAGAAGCAGTGACAGTCGGAGCAGGGTGTGGCGGTTCGGCTGTCCCAAACCATCCCCACCGTGATGTATCCGCCGCAGAGCTGAGGGACGTTCCAGGAGAACATGGTGAAACCTGTGCCCTGGTATGTCGCCCGGTCAAGGTCTGTTTGTTTTGGCCCCGGTGCACCTGGCCTTGGCCTGTGTGATCCTGATAAACAGAAGCAAATGCAACTCAGGAACTGTTGCCCACACAGCTGTGCCCGTGAAACCAGGTTAGGGCTGACTCGCGCCAGTATGGCTTGGAGACCTTCCATCAGGGACCCGGGCTATGTCCGGTCTATGGTGACCTCTTTCTGAATTCTAAGAAATAATTTGCCAGTCGCTGGCTCAGATCAGGGCAGTGGTGGGGCAGCCACTGCTTGCGGCTATCTTAGGCCTAGAATAGAACAGCTATGTTTTTTTTTTCCACTCTTGCCCCCTGCACCCCAGCCTCCACCCCTGCACCACCAATAATAGTTCCCAACCTTTCTCGGCAACAGAGAAGGTTGTAATGGTAGTGCCTCCCTCTCCTCCCCAGTGTCCTCCCTCCTCTGTGTTTTCTGTCTCACACACACACCGTGAACTGCTCTGGAGGGTTTAGCGCCGTCTTCATCTGGGGCTCCCAGGTCCCTGGGTGAGCTCTGAGTTCTAACTAACGTCATGATGCAAGGGACAGTTGGCCCATATCACAGACTCGAACCTCCCAGACAGCAAAGTGGCCCTTTGGCATTCAGGAAAACCTTTGCTTGGGGACCAGCGGTGGCATGGTGGTTAAGGTGCTGGACACTCGCACATGCTGACCATGGTTTGAGTCCTGGATCTGGTGGCTTGTTTTCTCTCTCTGTGTGTCTCTCTGGTCAAATTTAAAATAAATGAATAAACAAAAATAATTCTTAAAAAAGGAAAAAGGAAAGGAAACCACTGCTCTGGGCCACAGCATTAGCCTCCAACAGCCTCCTGTACACACTGCTGCTCTATCACTCCCCTCGCCTGCCACCCACCTTACCACACCTCTGAACACTTACAGGAGCAAGAAGGGCTTCTGCTGAGAAAGACTGCAGCTGTCTCTTCACAGACGACAAGGCGGGGAAGGGCAGAGCATTCGCTGAGCTTGTTCTGTGCCAGACACTCGAGATGCGTGATCTCATTTAATCTGCCCTCGTGCCTCGTTCCGCAGAGGAAGGCCTTGTTATTCGTACAAGCACCTGAACAGCACAGAGGTGAGGAACAGGGACGCTGCGCCTGGCTGCCTGACTTCAAAGTCCAGCTCCGCTTCTGACACTCTATGTGGCCCTGAGCTGGGGACGGGACCTACGTGCCCACCACACGGGCAAAGTGGATCCAGGGCTCTTGTGAGCAACAACCGAGTTAACCTGCAGAAAATGTGCTTCCAATAGCTCGATGCAAGTGTCAGCTATTACTACTGTGGTAGCTAGTACTTTCGGGTTACGAGGAAACAGGCTCAGCTCTTGTGGGCAAAGACTGGATTCTACAGAGTGCCAAGGCTGGCCAGCACGTGCCCGTAATTCCATGTGGCTTCTCTTTAACGTTAGAAAGTGCTATCCTCTCCCAGGAATGGTTGCATGTGGCTCATGGCCAGAGCCTTAAATGAGCGCTCTAGACCAGTGTTTGGGGGAGAATTTAAGCAAATACCCAAGCCT
>NW_006159754.1:7695390-7700758 GCF_000334495.1 Tupaia belangeri chinensis | reverse complement strand
TGGTGGGGCAGCCACTGCTTGGGTGTGGGTTTCGGCTATCTTAGGCCTAGAATAGAACAGCTATGTTTTTTTTTTCCACTCTTGCCCCCTGCACCCCAGCCTCCACCCCTGCACCACCAATAATAGTTTCCAACCTTTCTCGGCAACAGAGAAGGTTGTAATGGTAGTGCCTCCCTCTCCTCCCCAGTGTCCTCCACAGCTATGTTTTTTTTTTCCACTCTTGCCCCCTGCACCCCAGCCTCCACCCCTGCACCACCAATAATAGTTTCCAACCTTTCTCGGCAACAGAGAAGGTTGTAATGGTAGTGCCTCCCTCTCCTCCCCAGTGTCCTCCCTCCTCTGTGTTTTCTGTCTCACACACACACCGTGAACTGCTCTGGAGGGTTTAGCGCCGTCTTCATCTGGGGCTCCCAGGTCCCTGGGTGAGCTCTGAGTTCTAACTAACGTCATGATGCAAGGGACAGTTGGCCCATATCACAGACTCGAACCTCCCAGACAGCAAAGTGGCCCTTTGGCATTCAGGAAAACCTTTGCTTGGGGACCAGCGGTGGCATGGTGGTTAAGGTGCTGGACACTCGCACATGCTGACCATGGTTTGAGTCCTGGATCTGGTGGCTTGTTTTCTCTCTCTGTGTGTCTCTCTGGTCAAATTTAAAATAAATGAATAAACAAAAATAATTCTTAAAAAAGGAAAAAGGAAAGGAAACCACTGCTCTGGGCCACAGCATTAGCCTCCAACAGCCTCCTGTACACACTGCTGCTCTATCACTCCCCTCGCCTGCCACCCACCTTACCACACCTCTGAACACTTACAGGAGCAAGAAGGGCTTCTGCTGAGAAAGACTGCAGCTGTCTCTTCACAGACGACAAGGCGGGGAAGGGCAGAGCATTCGCTGAGCTTGTTCTGTGCCAGACACTCGAGATGCGTGATCTCATTTAATCTGCCCTCGTGCCTCGTTCCGCAGAGGAAGGCCTTGTTATTCGTACAAGCACCTGAACAGCACAGAGGTGAGGAACAGGGACGCTGCGCCTGGCTGCCTGACTTCAAAGTCCAGCTCCGCTTCTGACACTCTATGTGGCCCTGAGCTGGGGACGGGACCTACGTGCCCACCACACGGGCAAAGTGGATCCAGGGCTCTTGTGAGCAACAACCGAGTTAACCTGCAGAAAATGTGCTTCCAATAGCTCGATGCAAGTGTCAGCTATTACTACTGTGGTAGCTAGTACTTTCGGGTTACGAGGAAACAGGCTCAGCTCTTGTGGGCAAAGACTGGATTCTACAGAGTGCCAAGGCTGGCCAGCACGTGCCCGTAATTCCATGTGGCTTCTCTTTAACGTTAGAAAGTGCTATCCTCTCCCAGGAATGGTTGCATGTGGCTCATGGCCAGAGCCTTAAATGAGCGCTCTAGACCAGTGTTTGGGGGAGAATTTAAGCAAATACCCAAGCCTTCCTTGGGCCTCTAATATTGTGACCCCTGAACTGCTGCTAGGTACCAGCAGTGAGCCCTGCCTGTTCTGGGGAGGGCTGGCAGCACAGGGAGGTGCCCCTGGCCCTTATCCCATCTCAGAACCTGACTGAGACCACGTGATTCTGGCTCTACCCTCCCCACCTCTCCTTGTCCCTACCCCCATCCTAGAATTGGGGTCGTTTCACCTGAAAATATGGCAGAGGTGGAATTTAAGCCCAAGTCTGCCTGACTCCATGTGCTCCTTCCATCCGATCTTGGTCAGCTGTCCCACAGCTGCCCAGACCTCTGTGGCCGGTAGATAGATGAGGCCACAGGGACTGACACAGCCATGACTTGGCCTTTGCTTACAGGGGAGAAGAGGAAGCTGGGAACAAGGCCAGGTCTGGGTGCAGGCGTACCTGTGTGTAACTAAGTTACTGTCCTCCACGTACAAACCCGTCCAAGGAGAGACCACACGTGCGCACGTCATGTGCTGCCCCAAACAGAAAGGTGCCCAGAGGTGTCCTTGGTCAGGCCAGCTCCAGTGTCAAAGGTGTAACATCACGTCCTGAACCGATACTCTCCTCAGCTTTGTGATCTTGGGCAAGTCTCTGGACCTTGATTTACCAATACCTGAAACAAGGCAAACCACCCTTACATCCCAGGGTTCTCCTCATGGTGAGGAGATGACGTGTGCGAAATTGTTGGGCCTGTCATACGATGGCGGCTTTTGACGTGTGAGTTTTCCTAGACTGTGTAAGACCCGAGTGTTCCCTCACTTAGGGCCACCCAGATGGGAGGTCTGGAGGAAGGCTTTCTGCCTCCCGTTGGTAAAGCGACAGGTTGTCTCGCTGTTGTCCCGGGAGCCTCGTAGGCCCATGTGTCTGTCCACCTGTCTCTCGACTGTCAGACCCCCACAGGCTTTTCAGTGTTGTGCTCAATGGTTTCATCCAACCATGACAACTCTTGGCACCAACGTAGCATGGTTCTTGGTTTGGCTGTGGGTCTGAAAGTGCCCATGGTTTAGGAGGAGAAAGAAGACACAGGGCTGGAGGGGGGTTATGTGGAGGGCAAGCTTTCATCCTAATCCTGAGCCAGGAAGCCAAGTCCGGCAGGAAGTTCTTCCCCAGCCTGGGAATTGCCTGAGAGGAATGCGCTGAAGGACTCTCCGCCAGGGCAGAAGGGAAAGAAGAGTGTTATCCAAGTCCAAGGGCGTGCGTTTCTCGACGGTTGTTCACCATGACTGGAGGATGACTGTCAACCCGATGATCCCACAGGGATGAAGGAAAAGGCGTGTTCATTTCTTTGCTGCCTTTCCTCATTCTGCAGGGCAAGGGCCTACCCAATATTCTACTCCAAGCCCTCACCAATAGTAAAAAAAAAAAAAAAAAGTGAGGGGTTGGAAATGAGGGAACCTGGGTTCAAGCCCTTGTTTCCCTCTCACCAGGAAGTGGCCTCTTGAGCCCTAAGCACCTCACCTGAAAATGAGGACAATGCTACCTCAGGGCAGAAGCAGCTGAGGAAGCTTCTCATAAAGAGGGAGTGCAGCAGTTTTGTAATACCCATAACGCTTTCTCTCCAGAGCCCACTGGTGCCGTCCCAGGATCAGTGAAGAGAAAGAGAGCTCATGAAGTGTTCTGCAACTTTGTGGGATTCGAGAAGGTTCTAAAGGGCTGAAGAAGAGAGCCTAAGCGGTTGGTTTCTCCCCTGTTCTTCCATCCTGTTCCCAACATCTTGGGGAAATGCGGACCCTTTTGGGGACGCCTTGGCAAGTGGCCACCATTGGGTGTAGGCAGGCCTCCTGCAGGCTTAGCGGGATGGCCAGCTGCTGGGTGGCAGGATGGGCAAGGGCTCCACCACTCTTCCCACCGGGGCTCTAGGTCCACACAGTGCACTTCTGCCTTCACAGGCCATTCCTCCATGAAAACCATTTTCCAACTGCATTGGTATAAAAATGAACTTAATGGGACCAGCAGATGGGGTAATGGTTACGTCCCTGGACCCCCAAGTAGTGGACCACAGTTCGAGTCCCAGACCTGGTGACCTAAAATTCATGCTGGCACGTGTTTGTACATGTCCAAACTCCTGAGAAGAGAATGGAGGAGAAGGGATCGCAGCGTGGCCACCCCCCTGGGGTGTGTTTCTCACTTTGTCTCTCTGTTTCTCCCATGAGTGCAGGCACCATAAGGCAAAAATATCTCTAGAAAATTATCTTAATATAGGTTGGCCTATACTATACTGTTAATTATTTTCCTTATTTTTTCATATGATTTTAATAGAAATAAACCATTCTTTGAATGTTTATTTTGCCAAAATAGAAAAAGAGCTCAGGGTTTGGACTGGGAGTGGTTTGACCACTAGGGGGCAGCATGAGGTCATGAGATGCTCATGGGGAACTGGGTGGGGGGTGACTGGCAGAGAGGGAACAAGGGCCCCAGCTACCACCTCTGACTCACGCAGGGCCTTGGTTCCTCACAGCGTTTCCTCGGAGAGTCCTGTGTTTGCTTCTCACAACATCAGGCCCAGGAAGCTGGCGGGTGGGGCGGGAGTGATTGCCCCACTCAAGGGCCGGGAAAGCAAGGCTCACCCAGGGAGGGTCAGTGTCATGCGGGGTCACACAGTGGCAGAGACAGGCTCCGCCCGCAGTGTTCCTCTCTCAAAGCTTCAGTCCTGTGGCCACCCTGAGTGGACAAGGGCAGGGATCCACAGGCCAAACCCACACTGCTCAGTGCCCACAGCAGGGCCAGGAGCGCCCCTGGGGAGCAGCAGCGTCGGAGGCTCCAAGTGCAGCTCTGCTGTCCACGTCCAGGCAGGGGGGACCCGACGCTCAGGAGCCAGGTCCCCACCGCAGCCTCCCTCCAGCCAAACCTGCCTTTAGTCCCTCTTCCTGACCACATGGTGAGCCTCGGAGACACGCTCGGCCCCTCCCTTGGGAGCTGAGAGGTCACACCAGGGCTCCCAGAGGCAGGTCACTGTGCAGAGCATGCTGCCCCGGTGAGGAGGCACAGAGAGAGAGGCAGAAACCAGCCCAAACCAAACACAGGCATGGAGAGATCCATCCCAGGAGGCGGGTTTCTACCCGAGGAGGAACACCCAGCATGCTGCCTGGCAGTGTTCCGGGCACACCAGAAACAATAGGCCTTTCTGTCCTGCAGCAGCTGAGCACACACCCAGGACCGGAGTCTCCCTGGAGGCGGGCTAAGGCCGTACTTGGGCTGGACAGTTGGAGAAGCCAGTTTACCACACAGAAACTTGCAGTTTCTTTCTGAAAAATGGAAGGTGGTGTGTAAACCCACATGTAAAATAAAAAGCAGAACTTCTTTGCTAGGTGCTAAAAAAGTAAATAAATAAAAGAAAGAAAGAAAGAAAGAAAGAAAGAAAGAAAGAAAGAAAGAAAGAAAGAAAGAAAGAAAGAAAAAGAAAGAAGGGAGAAGTTCCATTTTGGGAGGAGGGAGGTAAGATCTGGAATGGATATGGTAACGGGCAACCTGGAGCGGCTTGGGCTCTCTCAGAGAGCACTTTGGTGGTCAGAAGGAGTTGAAAGTGTTCTGGGAACAAGCAGTCCTTGGCAAAGTGGGGCCAGGCCCGAGCAGGGGAAGGTGGCCTTCCACAGGGCCCTGGGGAAGAAAAAAGAGTAGATGGGGCCGATGCTACAGCTGCTCCAGGGACAGAGGGAACCTCCACTCCCTTACTCGGCGGGGACCCCTTCCACTCCCATGCAGTGACCCCTGGTACTGTCTGGACAGGCCCAGCTGCAGGAGGATGACAGGCCTGTCACAGGAGTGAGGATTAAGTGTCACAGTGCAGTGTCTGGGTCTCCACTGTCACACTTTCAGCCCCCATGGGATCACGGAGTGGAGCTGACAGTCTAGTCTAGATTGGGAAGAAAGAGACTAAGAAACAGGATCAAGAGAAAGGAA
>NW_006159754.1:7678247-7695363 GCF_000334495.1 Tupaia belangeri chinensis | reverse complement strand
TCCTGAGGCTGGGGATCTAGTCCTCCTAGGGGAGGATGAGCATGGCGGCCCAAACCGCGGCTTTCTGGGCTGAGCTGGCCCCGCTGTGCCCAGGACTCTGACGGAGCACTGCCAGCTGCAGACCTGAAGAGGACTCTTAGGACCGCCTGCCCTGGTTCCCCCATCGGTACTGGAAGGACGCTGGGAGGGACCATCGTCAGGCCCTGAGCAGGCCCAGAGATGGAGCGGTCTGCTGAGCACACCACAGCCCTGACACAGGAAACCCTGCACTCCTGACTCAGGGCCCAGAGCTGTTGACGATGGGAGGCACAGGCGGCTAGAGGAGTCTCCAGGGAGCTGGGGTGTCCATCTGGGACCCATGGGTTAAAGGCACAAAGTGAGCCTTAATTTTAAAGCCAGACCAGAGATGGAGCTGGGCCGTGCAGTGTGATTCTAAGTAGCCTGCCTGCTGGCCGTGCGAGAGGTCAGGCGGAAGGACATCTGGGACACCAGGTCTGAGCTGCTGTATCCAGGGCTCCAAGATCAGGGCCTGTCCACATGCGACCTGAGCCAAACAGTCTGCCTGGGCCTGACTCACTCTGCTGGGGCTTCCCTGGACCACTGCGGCAGCTCTGAGTCAGCAGCCACGTCCGTCATTCTGGCTGGCACAACTGCCCAAGGCCTTCACGGTGACTCAGCAGAGATGCTTAGGACAGCTCAGGGCTCTGGCTGGGAGAGGCCACTCAGCCCAGCCTCCCACCTGTGCTTTCCACGCCCCTCCTCTGCCTTTGGGAAAGCAGGTGCTGCCTGCAGGAAGCCTTCTCAGATACTTCCACAGTGTGGGCTGTCAGAGCTCCTCGCCCAGGGGCGGGCCCGCGATGTCTGGCAGCCTGCACCAGACACCGAAGAGTACTTTGGTTGCTTCAGTTCAACAGCCAGATTTCTTTGAATATTTATTTTGCCAAAATAGAAAAAGAGCATAGAGTGTAGACTGGAAAGGTTCTTTAGAGAACAGCTAATTCTTATCATTTCACAGATGAACAAAACAGAAGTGTGGACAAATTATGTACTTCCCCAAGACTGCAGTCTCCTTCCTCTGTGCCATCATTATGCCCGGCTGACCTGTAGGCAGAGGGGCAGGGTGTTCTGTGAGAGGTGAACTGTGGGTACCACTCACATGCCCAGTGTGTTTTTCAAGCTTAACCACTGCACCATGAGGCCAAACCCATTTTGCATTGTTTTAAGCCACTAAATTGTGGCTGTTACAGCAGCAACGAGAAACTCATGCATGGCCCTGCCTCTCCCAACCCAACTTCTCTTTATTTTGTGTTTTTTAAAGAACATGCTTGAAAACTGAGTTGCTACCTTCTGATTTCCATTTGATGAGCTATTAGAATAAATAACTTGGACAAGTACAGTAATATCGAGTTCATTTCATTCAGTAATGAAAGCTATAAATAAATGGTCAAGATGGACTCAGTTGGCTATAAAAACTAAACAATCTGATTTTCTCTCTTTGCCTGCTTTATTTTTTTTAAAGTTTATTTATTATTGATTTTGAGAGAGAAAGAGAGACAGCACTCCAAACAGGGTCTCAATACTGCAATCTATCCTCATCTTCAGCCAGCCCTGGAACATGGATACACATAGACCTGGTGTGCTCAGGGAGGTCTCAGGACATGAACCGAGAACCTTCCCATGTGGGTCAGTCATGCAGCATGTCCATTTTACCACTGTGCCACCGTTAGGCCCTATTTCGCTGCTACCTTTATAGGCCTGCTGTGTTGAATTATTCTTCCACTTCCCTGAGCGAACCGCCTGGCATATTCCAAGGCCTCTGTGGTCCCTTCTGGATGTTAATAATCATCTCCTTTTTAGGTAGGGCAAGTCCAGTAGTTTCACATCAAAGCTTCAATGTCTTGGGACCAGCAGATGGTATAATGGTTACATCATTGGACTCCCACATGGCCAAATGCAGTTCGAGTCTTGGACCCAGTGATTTGAAATTTATGCTGGGTGCATGTGCGTGCATGCCCAAAATCCCAAGAAGAGGGTGGAGGAGAAGGTACTGGAGCATGGCCATCCTTCTTGGGGAATGATTTATCGTCTTCTATCTCTCTGGCTCTGTCTCTTCGATGAGCTCATGGGCCCTATAGCAAAAATCTCTCAAAACAAACAAACAAACAAACAAACAAAACAACCTTATGTCTCATCCAGTACAAAGTTTTTTGTTTGTTTTTAAATCAATTATTTATGTAATTTTATTTATTATTTTTAACTTACTATAGGGCACATGTGCTCACTAGAGAGGGACAGAGAGAGAGAGAAAGTGAGAAAGCAAGTTGCTAAGTCCGATACTCAAACTGTGGGTGGCTATGTGGGAGTAGAGCTCCTTCACCACCACGCCACCCGCCAGCCACACTAGAAAGCTTTTACTCACCCTAGTTTGAGCCTGATAAGGCCGGATAGTCTGCAGAAATGAAGAAAGAGTGCTGGGGGGAAAGGTGGTTAGCATCTAGACTCGTTTCTCACCTTATCCTTCCATTTCTCTGCTGCCTCTGTCTCCCGCACAGGGGCGCAGGTGATGAGAGGGAGGAGAGGTAAGGGGAAGGGGCAGTCGGGACTTGGCTGGCTCAGTATATGACAGACATCCGTGTGGTGGCTCTTTTTACTCAGGAACTTTTTGGAGACACCCAAACACTCAGTTCTCTGGCAAAGTGGCCCAGTCATTGGCTGCCCCGACAGCTCTCCCTTAGTTCCTGCAGCATCTGTCATACACCTCAGTTCCAACAGCACGGCTCATGAGAACCCAACTTCCAAGTAGTGCCCCTTCACCCTAGGAGCCAGTCTTCTGGGCTCGGGATTTCTTTTTTCCAAATGCTACCTTTTAAAGCTTCCCTCTGGCCCGTTGCAAACTCACAACTTGGTCCTTGACCATTGGATTTTTTCTTTTTTGGAGAGTTTTTTTGCTATAGGGCACATGTACTCACCAGAAAGACAGAGAGAGAAAGAAACAGAGGAATAACCCCCCAAGGGAATGACCACACTGCAATCCCTTCTCCTTCATTCTCCTCTCGGGATCTTGGGCACGCACACACGCGCGCCCAGTGTGAGTTTAAACCATCAGGTCCAGGACTCGAACCACGGTCGACTACATGGGAGTCCAGCGACACAGCCATTATGCCAACTGTAGGCCCCTTGACCATTGGATTCTTGTGGTAGATAATAGTAGCCACCAGTATGTAGAGGTAGGTGAGAGCTGGTCAGTCGTCCCTTCGTAACTCAGCTACTGGGTTACCATGCGATCTTTGCCTTTCTCCACCAGTTTCATGTAGAGCAAATGAGATACTATTGTAGAGGTGAGATTTGAATACACCGGAAGTTTGGCGTCAGATAGCTAGGTGTCTGGCTGTGAGACCCCTTAGATGTACCTTTAAAGGTATAGAGGCTACAGGATCCCTGAAATCTATGCAGGGATCAGTATCAGTTCATACAAATGTTGAGAGTCCCTTAAGTATTTTGGCCAGTTCACATAACCTAAATACTACTCATTTCACAAAATAAAACCCATGTTGAGTATTCATTATGCAAAGCCTTTGCTTTGCATCCCCACACACCCCTGCACTGGGTGATGGGCTCGGGGTCACTAGACCAGGTCTCATGGCCACTGTTTCACATTCTAAGTGGGGTTCTAGCTCCCCTGTGTAGAATGGGACGTGGGTACATAACACCCTCGTTCTTAGCATTGAGGGGTCAGCAACAGATAAAGCACCCCCGACAGTTTTAGAATTTTTGCTATAGGGCATATGTGCTTGCTGAAGAGACAGACAGAAAGTGAGAAATCACCCCCCAAGGGGGTTGGCCACACCATAATCCCTTCTCTTCCATTCCTCTTGGGATTTTGGGGCAAACACACACATGCTCTTGGTGTAAGTTTTAAACCTCTGGATCCAGGGCTTGAACAGTCATCAAAAACGTGGGAGTCCAGTGACATAACCATCATACCATCTGCTGTTCCCGGAAAAGCCCCCCTTAACACCTCACTACAGAGCACTGGAACTTGTCATGTTTCCATGTTGCCTTGATTGCCAAGGCTGGCTTTAATTCTTGCCTGCAGTAGCTTTTCTTTGGCCTAGATTTCAGAACCCCCTGGATCCATCTCCAAGCTCCCCTCCCTGCAAACTCACTCATACCATCTCTGCTTTCTCCCCCGTTTCCACTCTTTGCTCTTGTTCTTTTGCCCCAGTTTTGATGATCCTGTGGCTTCTTCACTTGCTTACAGCTGAAGCAAAGATATCTAGAAGTATATAAATTATTTTAAAAAATGATAGCGCATGAGCGTAGGCTTTCCATGGGTGGTTACATGCAGGTCAATGAGGAAAACAGGCATGTTTTTCCTGTGAGCAACTTAAATAACAAAGACACACAGACTGCCCTTGTTCCACTAGAAGTGACACTGACATCTCTCTTTAATCAGATGAGAGATTGTGTAACATTAGAGAAATGTGTGATCGCAACTTTCACACAATTTGAGGAAACATTGAAGGCAAATGTTTAATGCAAGCATTATTTTCGAAAGCGACTAATGATGGATAAGGAAACCAGAACCAGAGTCAAAAACACGTGAGCGGGATGGGGAGTTGCTCCGACGAAAGAGGGAAATAGACACCCATAGCTCTGAGGGCGTCAGAGCGATCACAGGAAGCAGAACAGTTACGCAAGGTCACCTAGAAGAGGTGGGGTGTCTCCATGGCCTGAAGGATCCAACTAAACCCTCCTTAAGCGCGTTAATACAACAAGAGGAAGGTGGTGCCAGTTACAGGAACAGGGACAAGATAGCGGAAGCAGAGAAGGAGCACAACGAAGGCAAACAACTCCTGTGCCCACCCCCCACGGTGTCCAGGAGCCGAGGGTGCCATTAACGTGGCCAGGAGTTTGGACCAATTCAGAACACCATCATCCCAAATGATCAAAATCCCTAAAGTCTAAAATCCCTAAAATTGAAAATCCTGGAAGATCAAAATCCCAAAAATATAAATCAGGAAAAAAGAAATTAAGAATATTCTTTAAACGACATTTATGTTTTTAACAAGGATTTGAGAAACCTGTAAAAACATGGCGGGGCACTTTGCTGCCACTTTACACCATGAAATAGGCAATACTAACAAACACATTTTTGCAAGCTAAATAGTCATACTAATGACCAGCCCCACGTGTAGAACAGTTATAAACACACACACCATAAGGAAATAGGACATAAAGCAAAATGTGTAAATGTGTGTGTACCCAGCTTCACAGCTGTTCATCCACAATCTTGTGATGGACAACCTGTCTTTCAACGAGCTAGATCAGAAACCTCGACCACCATAATGGCTCGCCACTGCATATGCCGCTGCCCACAGAGCTGAGAGACATGTCCTCTCTCCCAGATGCAGATATACAAGAAGGACATGTCTGCATTTGTTGGGGAAGTTTTGATACTTTATGGACATGCACAGTTGCTTGCACACAAGGTCAGCATTGAGATAAGGCACTTTGCCGAGTCGAACTTGCAAAACATGCCGAAAACAATTTAGAATTCTCTAACAGTCTACACAATTTATACTTCCCAGATTGGAAATGACATGAAAATAAAACACATACCTTTAATAAATTGTTAAAAATAACGCTGTCCCAGACTCTGGCGCAGTCAGTAGGGTACAAGACCACGTGTCGAGTTGTAAGCCAGGCTGAAGCAGGCCAGCAGGATGGCAGCCATTTTGAAACTAAGGCCTCTAACAAGAACAACCTGATCAAGTGCTGAGGCATGGTCAGATGAAAAACCAGGAATGGATATTTGAAGGAATTAGGATAACTACTTAGGAGTAAACCATTGACTCTGATTGATTGTAGTGAGGAACGATTTGTACGGTCTTGTATCTTGTACCTATAAATACCCAAAACACATGAAGCTTCAAGAGACAGTTTGATGGTACTTGCTGTTTCCCTGTAACTGGTTACAGAAATAAACTTCTTTTTCCTTCTGCCTCTGCCTCTTGTTTCATTGACTACAAAAAGCAGCAGCCAGACTTAGTTTGGTTGATTAACAGTTCTATAGTTCTATCCTCATTGGGAAAGTCATGACACATTTTTGCATAGAAAAACAGAAAAACAACTAGAAGAGACTAAAATAAAGGGCATTCAAATAGGGAAAAAAGGAATTCAAGTAGAAAAAAGAAGAGGTAAAATGATCTCTATTTGCAGATGACATGATTGGATACTTAGAAGACCCAAAGGTATCCACCAAAAAACTTGTGGAAGTAATAAATACAGTAAAGTGACAGGATACAAAATTAACATGCAAAAACCTATAGCATTTCTATATACAAACAACAAGCAGACTGAGGTAGAACTGAAGAAAGTAATCCCATTTATCATAGCCACAAAAAGTATAAGATGTATAGGAATAAATCTAACCAAAGAAGTCAAAGATCTCTTATAAGGAAAACAATGAAAATCTAAACAAAGAAATAGAAAATGACACAAAAAAGTGGAAGGACATCCCATGTTCCTGGGTCAGAAGAATTAATGTAATTAAATTGGCAGTTTCTACCCAAACTAACCTATATATCTAACACAATCCCAATCAAAAATATGAGAGAGAGAGAGAGAGAGAGAGAGAGAGAGAGAGAGAGAGAGAGAGAGAGAGAGAGAGAGAGAGAGAGAGAGAGAGAGAGAGAACAAGCCTCCAGGTCTGGGACTCAAACCACGGTCAGTCACAGGGGAGACCAGCACCTTAACCACCATACCACCTGCTGGCCCCCAAATAACACACTTTTTAAACCTAAGTTTTTATCTTTGCCATATTGGGTAGCCCATCTACTCATCTGAATTTTCTGTCAAATGCATTGAACTGAGTGGAAAAATCAAACTTTACTGGTAACACCTTGAAATTCATCTTTAGAAGCCCTGTTTGCTCCTAATTTCACATGTCATTAAGGTTAGCAGATTTACTCGAAATACTTTATCTTCTGCAAAGTCCACCAAATCGTTAAATACAGTGCTGCATTTTTTCCAGTCATTAATACAGCAAGAAGAGAATAAGTTCTAGAATTTTCTGTTCTAAAGGGGCATGAATTATCTATCGTAAAGAAACTTGTGGAAAGCTTTGAAAATGCCATTCATTAGCCAAAATGAAGCATGTGCTAATTTTTTTTAATGTTAGATTTAGGGAAAACATAAGTCTATCTTCTTTGACAGATCCATAACCAAGAATAATTCACAAATAAATGTGTTTTGTAACACTTGGAGGAACCTCTATATCGGCAAGTGTCTTTGGTTCAGAAGGTTGCTGGGCTTGTGGAATACTTTTTATGTGATGTACTTAATCCCTTCCCTAGAATTTTGGGATTTGAGCTTCTAGGACTTCAGAATGTAAGATTTTAATCTTTAGGATTTGTGATTTCCTGGAGTTTTGATCTTCAAGATTTTAGACTTTAGAAATTTTGGTCTTTTGGGACTTCAACATTCAAAAGTATAGCATTTGGGATTGTGTCTTTCAAGATAATGGTCAGCACCATTGGTAGGGCTGCCCTGAGTGAGGAGGTAAGGGTAGTGGCTTCTGGTCTTGGGAATTTGGGTTCAAAGGAGTTCACTCTTTTGGGTTCATGGTGTCATGATCCTCGTCAGGAACTACACACACTGGTAATAGCTTGATGTCCTTTGGTATTTAATGAAGAGCCTGCTGATGAGGTCCTGGCTTTCCTTGGGGTTGGGGGAGGATGGGCTGATGCAGTCCCAGCATCTATGGCACCAGGAGAGACTGGTATACTGGAGACACCCAGCTTGGTGTAAGTGAATAGATAGGCCCTCCAGGTGGGCAGCAGTCTCCGGCCTCGTATTTAGGGTGAGGCATTCTCATGGGGCACTGCCCTCCCTTAGATTAATGGATTTCAGACTTTCAAGGACACCAAATCACCTTTGGCTTGCTCCACTGAGCTGCACTCCCCAAATATCTGATTTAATAGTTCTGGGTGGGACTTGGGAATTCATTTTTCCAGTAAGTGATACTGAGGGTGATACTGAGGGTGCTTGCCTGGGGATACACTTTGAGGACCACTGAGACCACTTAATAACTTTAAGAATCACCCTTCTCCAAGCCTAGGCTTCTCCCCTAGACCAAGTGAGTCAGAATCTCTGGCTATGGGGATGGGACTTAGGCACCAACTTTTTTTTTTTTGGAGAGTTTTTTTTGGCTATAGGGCGAGTGCACTCGCCAGAAAGACAGAGAGAGACAGAGAGATAGAAAGCGAGAAATCACCTCCCAGGGGGGATGGTCACGCCGCAATCCCTTCTCTTCCATTGTCCTCTTGGGATCTTGGGCACGCATGCACACGCTCCTGGTGTGAGTTTAAGCTGCCGGGTCCAGGCACCAATATTTTACTTTATTTATTTTTTAGTTTTGCTGTAAGGCACATGTGCTCACCAGAGAGGGACAGGCAGAGAGAGAGAGAGAGAGAGAGAGGGAGAGAGAGGGAAAGTGAGAAATCAGCCCCCTGGAGGGGGGGTGGGTGGCAATGCTGCAATCCCTTCTCCTTCATTCTCCTCTCAGGAGTTTGGACATGCATACACATGTGAAATAATTTTCAAGTCACCAGGTCCAGAGCTCAAACTGCAGTCAGCCATATGGGATCCAATCTCCTTAACTTCCAGGCTACCTGCTGGCACCAAATTTTTTTTTTTTTTTTTTTAGAGATTTTTGCTATCGGGCATGTGTGTTTACCAGAGACACAGAGAGACAGAGAGAAAGTGAGATATCACCCCTCAGGGATGATGGCCACACCACAGTCTCTTCTCCATTCTCCTCTTGGGATTTTGGGCCCACGCGCACACAGACCCAGCATGAATTTCAAGCTGCCGGGTCTGGGACTTGAACCATAGTCAGACATGTAGGAGTCTAGTGCCACCAACATTATGCCACCTGCTGGCCCCTGGCACCAATATTTTAAAAAAACTTTCTGGGTGATTCCAAAGATGACCCCACTCTTAAGTTTACCATTCCAAATACATAATGTCCAAGTGCTAGGCAATAGATGGGCAAGAAAACACCATTTCTTGTCCTACGATAAAATAATAGTGGGGTATAATTGGGTAATCGAAGTTAGCACTTGTTAACTTTATACTGTGCAAAGACTAATGTGCTTCTTACAATAGCAATCTCCATTTTATAGTTCATAAAAAGGTTCCCTACAAAGTGAAGTAATTTGTCTAAGGTCATGCACACATGACAGGGCTGGAATTTGAAGCCAGACCCTCTAGCCTCAGAATTCCCCATGTGGCCTGCACTAGGGGTCCTGTGTACCCTGTCTGTAGAAGCACACTGACAGGCTCACTCTGAGCAGTCTTCACAGTGAACATCAACCTGGGCTTAAAGGCCCAGCTTGCAGTGGCTCACATTAGAAGACGCTGTGTCTACAGACTGAGGCCACGTGGGATAGCCAGGTCTGGTTCCCAGCCCACCCTGATGTTTGGGTGCCTGGGAGGCTGAAGCAGGGGAATCATAATAGAATAAGATTCTGTGTTTAAAAAGTGGGGAGGAAGAGGGTGGGCAGCAGGTGGCATGGAGGTGAAGGCTGAGAGAGAAAGAGAGAAAGCACCACTGGGATGAGGAATGATGGCCACACTGCAATCCCTTCTTCTTCATTATCCTCTTTGGATTTTGGGCACCCATGAGCACACGCCCAGCTTGTTTTTGAGCCACCAGGTCCAGGACTCGAACCACACAGTTGGCCAGGGGGATCCATTCGCCTTAACCACCACAGTGCTGTGGCCCCAGAAACCCAGTTCTTACCAGATACCAACCTGTTAGCACTATGATCTTGTGCCTCCCAGTCTCCAGATCCATGAGAAACACATTTCTATTGTTATAGACTGCCCTGTGCTATTCTGTTAGAGCAGCACCCACTGATTAGGACAATAACTTGAACAGGTGTTCACTCCCTCTTCTCTGTCAGCCTTTCCTCTAAAGTCCTCAGGACACAAAGGATTTTTTTTCTCAGTTGCTTCTTGAGTGTCTTTGTAATGAAATGCTCCTCACATGTGGCAGATACCTTGGACTGAGAAAATAAATTCTAGGGAAATAACGTGTTCCTGCCAGTTGGAAGGAAGCACAGATGTTAGTTAGGCTTTGTGGAACAATGACTTTAACTCACGACACTTCAAGTTAGGGAAATCCGAGCTACTACTCGAGAAAAATAAGGAATGATTCATGGGCAGTGGTGTCCCAGCATCGTCCGGAGCAGCTGCATTGCGCCAAGGGTCTGGGTGGCGGGTGAGGTTTGCACAGCTGCAAGACGTGCTGCAAGTCAGTTGTTACTAATTTAAAAAAGGACTGAAGCTTCGAGTGACTCACCCAAGTGGTCCTACATTAGACCACATACACTTGCTGAAGGAGAGAGATGGGCAGAGTCTTGCCTGCTGGGATCGCACGCAATTTTGAGTAGGCCTCTGGTAGAGCTCTTTATAAGGGAATGTCACTCAAACGAATGCCAACACTGAAAACGATCGTGTGTGCCGTTTAAAGCAGATTGAAAGAACATGTTGAAGCAATCTAGAGCACTTGATTTTTATATCCTCCCACTTCTGGAAAAGTCCAGTGGAGGTCGCAAAAGGAGATATAGGTACCTTAAAACCAAGGTAAACAACTTATAGAAAGAAAAATATGGTGGTGGCTAGGGGAAAGGAGCATACAGGATGAAAATAATGGTAGAAAACCCAGACTAAGAGGGATTCTAGAAAATGATGAGCATATTAAGTTCTGAGATTTCTGAGAAGGCAAAACAAACCATGCATTCTGTGACTTTCATTAAGAGAAAGCATACGTGGGACCAGCAGATGGCGCAATGGTTATGTCGTTGGACTCCCATGCAGTCAACCATGATTAGAATCCCAGACCTGGCAGTTTAAACTCGCATTGAGTATGCGTACGTGTGTGCCCAAGATCCGAAGAAGAGAATGGAGAAGGGATTGTGGCGTGGCTATTCTCCCTGGGGGGTGATTTCTCACTTTCTGTCTCTCTGTCTCTCTCTGTTTCTTTGGTAAGCACATGTGCTCTATAGCAAAAATCTTTGTAGTACTAACATCTAAGTGGAAATTATTTGCAAGGATTGTTTAAAGTGGACAACATAATGAATGCCTACAGTAGTTGTACAGAGAATTCACACTACCCCTTCACCTGGTCATTCCTTTCTTTTTTTTTTTTTTTTTTTCTGTTTAGAGGTTTTTGCCTTAGGGCGTGTGCGCTTGAGGCAGAGACAGTGAGAAGGAAAGTGATAAATCAACCCTCTCCCCCAGGTGAAATGACCATGCTGCAATCCCTTCTTCATTTTCCTCTAGGATCTTGGGCACGCACACACACACACACTCATGCCTGGCATGATTGTCAAGCCAACAGGTCCAAGACTTAAACCGGGGTCGGCCATGTGGGAGTCCAGCAACGAAACCACTGCGTGAACTACTGGCCCAACACCGATCATTTCTTAAAATGACACCGGATAAAGCTTAGGGGCACAACATGAACTGATCTGAGAAAGTATCTCTATAGAGTGCTAGTGTGTTTCAGGAAGACACCATTATGATTCCAGGGAGGGAAAAGCTTAGAAAGTTGCAAAGTACCCTACATGTTATCATGGCTGATTGTTTTGGCAATGGTTAACTCCCTTTAAACATGCAATGACAATGGTGGTAGGTGGTGTGGTGGTTAAGGCGCTGGACTTCCACACGGCCGGGGCAGTTTGAGCTCCAGACCTGGTGGCTGCTTTCTCACGTTCCCTCCCTCTCTCTCTCTCAGTCTCTGATAAATGCTTGTGTCCTATAGCAAATAAAATAAATGAATTTTTAAAAATGCAATGATGAACTTTGAGATCTCCATTTACTAGTTCTTTAAAGAAACCGTTTAGCATGAAAAACCTGTCGAAAATGCCTTCCGTGGTAAGAAAAGTAAGAATGATTTTGTGCTTCTGTTTGGACAAGAGGTATTGAGGTTGAAGGCATTTGAGCGAATTCCAAATAGATTTTCAATTCTGAGAAAACAAAAACCTTAGTTGATTATATTTTGAAAAAAAAAAAAAAAACCAAAAAACCTAGACTAGTTCACTTGGCTTCTGAAGTTAACACATCTTATTTGGGGTTGGAAGGTGACAAAGGGATTAAAAAGAAGAAAACAAAGTTCCGTGATATCGAAAAACAGGGAAAGTTCCGGGTCCGTGTCTAGAGACCATCCTGAGTATTCAGGACCCACATCATGATCTATAACTGACTGGGGCAGAGTGGAGTGGGGGGGGGGATGATGGCCCAAGACCCTGTTGCAGTGCTGTCCTTCTGTGTCTGTCCCTCTTATTCATGGAAGAAATAAATAAACTCTTAAAAGTCTTAATAACAGCAAAAGGGGGATCTGTTTTGAATTTTTTAAAAACACGGTTCTCTAAGAATAAGTGTTACCATAGCCTTCCTAAATCGATCATCATTAAATGTATTAGTTCTTTTAAGGTTAAAGAGCACTTTGGGGGCCTGCTTGGTGCAGAGGTGATGTGCTGCTCAAGTGATGCTGGGTTGTATGGGGGGGGGCACAGTTTGATTCTGAGACCTGCAAAGGCAGACAGCCCATGATCCTGGCCGGCTGGGGGTGGGAGTTGAGGAAACGGTGGTGTGAGACCCAGTTAAGGGTCTTTCTCTCCCTCTTTCTCCTTCTCTCTGCCTCATACTCTCATGAAAGAATTTATTTTTAAGTGAGAGATTTTGAATAGTTAAAATGTATTAGTCACTGAGTTGTGTCCTGGGATGCCCTTCATTATAAAAACTTGACCTAAAGAAGCTGCAGGTTCCTGTCAGAGTCAAGGGCAGGGTCCTGGGGTTCAGCACAAGCCATGGTCCTGGGGCTCCTGCAAGGCTATCAACTCCAGAGCCCGCTGTTGTCCCCAGCGTGTGACCTCTCACGTCCGCTGAGCCCACCACCCGCGATCACCCTGGTACTGCTTGGATTTCTGAGCAAACACTTGCTATTTGCAAAAGCACAAAGTTTGATCTGGCAAACAGGGAACACCAAACACTGAAGCAGAAGAGCAGCTGTCAGAGGGGCGGGCAAGGCTGGTGACGAGACCCGCTTGTATCAGAGCCCCAGCTGTGGAGTTCTGGGTCCAGAAGGCAAGGCAAGGCCAGGGCCCAGACCACGTGGAGCTGGTGAGGCTAAGTGGGGCCCAGGTAACCCATCAGGATGAGGCAGAAGGTCTGGTATACAGAACAGGCCTCAGCAGGCGAGAAGCTCTCCTGACCCATGGTAGGCAACCCTGTGGGGTGGACCGGACATTGTGAGCCACAGCCTGCACCCACGATGAGAGTGCCTCTAGGTCGGGGATGGCAGATCCAGGATGCCAAACCTGTGACCCGAACCCCTTTGTCCTCTATGCACTTCCTTTGTGCTGTGGTTTTGTGGAGGACAGAGAACCATGACTGAGGGAGCGTGGAGGAAAGTCTCTCTGAGAAAACCTGCAGCGTGTCTGTGGCCTCAAGTTGCCAAACATTCTTGAGCAGGGGATTCCCGGACCCTGCAGATCCCTGCCTTGCCCATCATGGCCTGCTAGCCCAGGATCCACCCGTGGGCAGAGGGACGGTGCCTGGTACAAAGCTGCGCCCTGGCCGTGGCCTACCCCTGGCTCTGGCCCATGGTCTTGGCCCAGCCACAGCAGGAGGAGAACAGTGGCTCTGGAGCCTTGGCATGCTGCTGGCAGCTGTGACCCCGAGCAAGTTACTCCACCTTCCTGAGACTGGTTTTCCTCTTCTGTTAAATGGAACTGACACCGACATTAATCTTCCTACCCATCTTAGAGGGTTTTGAGGATTCTGGGGAACAAGGCATATGAAAATACTTTGAAATTGCCTACCTGGGTTTTCATGAACTTGACTCACTTGTGAACTCCATTTTCTTCTTGACTCCTTTCTACAGGTAAAGCAGAACTGATCTTGGCCATTGGCTCTTCCCTCCCTTATCTTGACTCTAATTTTACGTTTATCTTTGCTTCCCATTCCTAAAAAAATCAACTGACCAGTGGTTTCATGTTTCTACTCAGCTGCTGAGAAGTCCTCCTAGAGGTCCAGGCCCAATATGAAATCTCCCTGGACAGGGACCCAGGCTTCAGCATTATGTAAAAACCATAGATGATACTAATGTGAACCAGGATTGAGAGGCTGTGATATCAAAGGAAAAATACAGACTTTAGAGTCACTAACCATCTGGGCTAGGTCCCAGCTCCACCATGCATTAGCTGTGAGGTTTTTTTTTTTTTTTTGGAAGAGGTTTTTGCTATAGGGCGCGTGCGCTCGCCAGAAAGAGAGAGACAGAGAGACAGAAAGCGAGAAATCACCCCCCAGGGGGATGGCCATGACGCAATCCCTTCTCCTCCATTCTCCTCTCGGGATCTTGGGCACGCACACACATGCACCCGGTGTGAGTTTTAAGTCACCGGGTTCAGGATACGAACCGTGGTCAACTACATGGGAGTCCAACGACATAGCCATTACACTAACTGCTGGTCCCAAGCTGTGTGATTTTGAGTAAACTAATGACCTCTTTCCTACTCTGGAGTCCTCACCTGTAAATCCTACGGTCTTTATGAGAGTTAAATGTGATAATATATGTGAAGTGCCTCTCAAGGTTCCTGACACGTGGGTGGCATTCAACAATGCTGGGTCCTTTAGCAGGTATGTATCTAAGATCCCACAGCTAGTTGGTGCAAAACTAGGAAGTTTATAGAACCACCAGGCAGAATTGCACAGGCACTCAGGGAGTGCTTGCTGATGTTCCTCTGAAAGCATCATTTTTTGTTTGTTTGTTTGTTTTATGAAAGATTTTTGCTCTAGGGCACATGCACTTGTCAGAGAGAGAGAGAGACAGAAAGCAAGAAATCAACCCCCAGGGAGGATGACCACACCACAATCCCTTCTCCTCCCTTCTCCTCCCAGGACTTTGGGTATGCGCACATACACGTGCCTGGTGTGTTTCAAGTCACCAGGTCCAGGACTCAAACCACGGTCGGTCATGTGGGAGTCCAGTGACATAACCACTATGCCATCTGCTGGTCCCCAATAGCATAATTTTTAGAACAATAGGGCCTCTTTTCATATAGAGATATTTGTCTCATTCATGGCACAGTAGTTTGTCTCCCCCTTTTAGTTCTTCAACTAAAAATAAAAACTATTTTCCTCTGATAAAACAAGTGATTATGATTGAACTCCTGCCGAAAACAAAATATTAGATTTTTGCAATCACACAAATGTATGAAAATGTTTTTATAACTTGGGTAATAAAGTGAAGAATATATCAGTCAAATTGTCCTTTAAAAAAAAAATGAACGTCATGAGGCCGGTAGGTGGTGTGATGGTTAGGTGTTGGACTCCCATATGGCTGAGAGCGATTTGAGTCCTGGACCCAGAGACTTGAAACTCACGCTGGGCACATGTGTGTGCCCAAAATACCGAGAGGAGAATGGATAAGGGATTGCGGCATGGCCATCCCCCTAGGGGGTGATTTCTCACTTTCCCTCCCTCTCTCTCTCTGTTTCAAGTGAGCACAGCACCCTATGACAAAAACAAAACAAAACAAAACAAAACAAACAAGCGAAATAAAAAAGAACGTGAAAATGGTAATACCCCTTAAACAATGAGCTGACTAATACTACTTCATTTCTCACTGACTTTGACCTAAAGGTCTTTAGCACGGTATTTTATCTCTCCAGCCTATGATAGAAGAATTAGTGAGAGCTGGGTTTAATTTCATAAGCCCCGAGAGTGAGGCCTGGTTCTGTCACTTACTGGGTATAAACCTTGGGTGAGCATTCTTCGCCAGTTGGCCTTCTCCTGAGTACAAGGAGGGCCTGTGTGGTGTGACTTCACTTTCATACAAAGTACATCTAGAACCCTGATGCCCTCCCGGGAGGACATGGTTAGTAAAATTTACTAAGTACCTGTCTCTAGCACTGTGGTAGGAAGGCTCACTACCCTGGACCTTGGGGAGTGGCTTGGAGTCTCACTAACCGAGACGAATCCCATGTATGAGGTACATCCAGGGACCAATTGCCATGGAAGAGCTGGGGTAAATCCAGACCAAATAATTCATGCAAGAAATAAGAGGGAACCTTTCAGGCTGGCAAGCACAGAGAAACGGAAGGGGGTTGATATTCAGTTCCCTGCCTCGTTGAGCTTTATTTCTCTTCAGTCTCTGACGCAAAGTCCTGGACAGTAAGAACCTGACACGAAACTGTTCTAAGCTAGATGGGGCCGGACATTCTCCTAACAGCACCTTCCAGCCTTTTGTCCGTGTTCTAAGTCCCCAGTACTCTGCCCGGACTCCAGCAGCTCTTTGCAAACCCCAGGCTTTTCCCCACTCCTTGTTAGACCATGTGTCCCTCCGACCACTCCTGACAGAGCCCATACTGTGTGGAGGATGAACAAAGGGGACACAGTATGCAAATGGCGGTGTGGGAGTGTGGTGGCAGGAACGTGTGAGCCCTGCCGTCTCACAGATGTCCCTGCCTGGGAAGGCAAGTCCTGGGCTGAGTCACAGCCCTCGGCGGGGGTGAGCCGCTGAGACCGGTGGGCATTTTGTCTGCCCCTGTCCTACAAATGTCAATTACCCATTTAAAACATGCTCTTCCAGCAGCAGGGAGAGGAACAGCGGCGATCCATACCCTGAAACGCAAACGGAAAGCCGTCTGGATTCTGAAGATAGAAGAGGAAGTTTGGGAGATGCACAAGGAAAGCCTTTAAGAGCTTCTTGTGAAAGTGTTGGTTTGGAAACTCTTGGAACAATGAAAAAAATTTTTTATATAATTATTTTATTTAACTTTATTTTTTAATTTGACCAGAGAAGGGCAGAGTGAGAGAGAGAAAGAAAGAGAGACAGAGGAAAAGAGAAAGCAAGCCACCAGGTTCGAGACTCCAACAGTGGTCGGCCTTATGGGAGTCCAGTGCCCTTAACCACTATGCCACCTGCCAGCCCTGAAAATGGTTTTCTTAACAAGGGAAGAAAAATTGACCTGGGCGTGAGCGTTTCAGTCATTTTTCAGGTGAGCACCACACATTACCAAGGGCAAGAAGAAAAGAAGAG
>NW_006159754.1:7672930-7678216 GCF_000334495.1 Tupaia belangeri chinensis | reverse complement strand
GCTCTAGTCCAGGGTTTGAGTCCTCAGCTCAGACATGACTTCCATGTGTTCTTGCTCACATCATTTATCTTCCAGGGACTCAGCTCATCCAACCCTAAAACGAAGGGTTGTTCCAGGTAAACTGAAGTTCTTCCCTCCTGGCTGGAACTTCCTGATTCTATGCAAGCCATCTTGAGGGTTGCTAAATTATTCCTTGCTCCACCCAGAGCTCTAACTTTACAAGAGATGAATAAAACATATGCATTGCCTCTCTGATTAAGGGGGGGCTCAGGCACCTCCATGTGCTGTTCTGTGCTGGGATGACGAGTCTCTGCCCTAGGGAAGAGAGCTATTTTGAGGCAGAGCTGATTAGAGATAAGGTGTCTCATTTCTTCACAGGTCTCTGGCCCTGACTCACCCAGAGTTCTTGGATTTAAAGCTTAACCCTTGACGGATGGACACAAGCTAACCCCTCTGTTTGCCTGTGAAAATGGCGCCCAGGACACTGCTTCTCGGGCTCCAGCTTTATCGATGTCATTAAGAACATTCTTTGACCTCTCCTGCTTAGAGAGCGTCTCCAAAGCACAGCTCTCGCCTGTAACCTCTCTTCTTGACATTTCTCGTTTGCTCTTTCTTGTTACTCACAGTCTTCTGAGTTACATAAAGGGGAACGGCTCAGTAATCCTCTTAACAGCAAAGAAATCCAGCCACCCCTGTTAGGTGGGGGATGAAGTGTCACAAGATGCTTGAAAGAGGCACTGGACAAAGCTGCAAACATTTTTTGCATGGAAAAGCCCAGAACAGGAATGACACAAAAGATCACTATAGTCATGCTGCTTTGAAAGCCAACAAACTTAAATTATAAGGCACTGTTAATCTTGACATTTTAATTTAAAAACTTTTTAAACATCAACATTTTAAAAAAAAGATATAATGCCATAAAATGCTTCCTTTTTTTTTTTCCTCCACTGATTTCCAGTCTTGGTATGTTATCTTTGACTGATTTGTTTATTTTTCAGCTTGGGAATGTCGAAAGCACCCTTGTGACACTTGACATGACAGGACCAGGGGCCACAGCGCAGGCTGTGCCTAATTTTATTCAGTGGCTTTGTTTCCGACAAGCTGGATGCAGATGGAAGTTTTAAAAATGGACTCATGTTTCAAAGACACTTGGGAGAGTTCACCTCTTTTAAAAATTGTGTACCACAGACCTCTCTAATGAGAATAACCATCCTTCTGTTTGTTTTGAAAATCAAGGTTTTTGAATTTTCAATGTTCTTAAAGTAAGGGACGTAACGCAGTGTGGCAAATACTGTTCTTTCTTGAGAGAGCTATGGAGTCATGATGACCCACGGCCTTGGAAAATCAGGCTTGCCTCTTTGAAGCTTGCTTTCTTACTGTAAAAGTAAGATGGTGGGTATATGTCGAGTTTAACAGCCACAGAGCTGGATGCTAGAACAAAAAGAGGCCAGACGGACTCATGGAAGCCAGAGTCTAGCTTGGCTCTGTCTCTGCCACCTGCATGACCTTAAAAAGGTCACTTGCTTCTCTGAGCCTTGGTTTCCTCAGCTCTATCAAAGGAAGGTTGTAGAAAGTGGTTTCTAAGTTCCTCTCAATTCTGATTATTTTAGGACTTAAGTAACTTGTAGTTGTTTGGAAGCAATTACAAAAAAAGAAAAGCATCTGGCGGTCCTGACTGCAGTCCAGGTTATGAAGCAGTCGTGGGCCCCTGTACCAGTTCGGTGCTGCGTTGGGCCCGTTTAGACGGGACGGAACAGCCAAACCTCAACGTGCTTAGCAAGCACTGAGCGCCATGAACACCGCAGCTCCGGAGACACAGATATGAATGAACGCAGTACCCATGAGGAGCTCTCGGTGGCACAGAAGACAGGCACATGAAAACTCTTTTTAACAGATAAGTTATTTTCACGTTTAATCAGTTAGACTCCCTGATTCTTAATTACCAAGCAATAGACCAAAGAAACATTTTCACCCCACTCTTTGGCTTTTGCTTTATGTCTCTGAGTTACTAATCAAGTTAAAGTCAGGGCTTCCTAGTGATTATCTTTAAAAGTTTAAAACATAAGTGTGTGTGTGTATGTGTGTGTGTGTGAGAGAGAGAGAGAGAAAGAGAGCATACATAGAACCCTTATGTAAATATTACTTCAATAAATACCAACTTGCAACCAACCTGTGTGTCTTCCCCCAACTCCAGATTATTATGAAGCAGACCCAAGATATCATAACATTTTAGCTGCAGATATTTAAGAGTGTCTTACTAAAACAAGAAAGTTCTCTTTAAAAATTGCCATAAGGCACATACACTCACTGGGAAGAGAGAGAGAGAGAAAGCCCATGGGGCATGGTCGCATCATAGTCCCTTCTCCATATTTCTTTTTTTCCCAGGATTTTGGACACCTGGCATGTTTTCAAGCCATGAGGTCTGGGACTCCAACTGTGCCATTGGCTATGTGGGATCGAGTCACTTTAACCATCACACCACAGGCTGGCCATGAAAGTTCTTTTTAAAATGACCTTCTTTTTTTTTTTTTTGGAGAGGTTTTTGATATAGAGTGCATGCACTCATCAGGAAGACAGAGACAGAAAGTGAGAAGTCACCCCCCCCCTCCAAGGAAGAAGGCCACACCACAATCCCTTCTCCTTCATTCTTCTCTCGGAATCTTGGGCGTGCAAGCACATGTGCCTGGTGTGAGTTTAAGCCACCGGGTGCAGGACTCGAACTGCAGTTGACTACATGAGTGTCCAGCAATGTAGCCATCACCCCAACTGCTGGTCCCTAAAAGAACTTTAGTATACTGCTTGCAATGTTCTGCTTCTTGACCTGCAGGTATTTTCCCTCTGGAAAAAAAAATCTTCAGTTGCACACATAGGGTTTGTTCTTTTCATAATTACATGACACATAGTACAGTGTATACCTTGCCAATAAAATGCTGAAACAAAACAAGGTACCATAATACCTAAGAACTTGATTCTTTTTTTTTTTTTTTTTTGGAGAGATTTTTTTCGCTATAGGGCATGTGCGCTCGCCAGACAGACAGAGACACATAGACAGAAAGCGAGAAATCACCCCCCAGAGGGGATGGTCACGCCGCAATCCCTTCTCCTCCATTCTCCTCTCGGGATCTTGGGCCGCACGCACACACGCCCGGCGTGAGTTTTAAGCCACCAGGTCCGGGACGCGAACCCTGGTCGACTACGTGGGAGTCCAGCGACATAGCCATTACACTAACTGCTGGTTCCCAGAACTTGATTCTTTACTACCAAGTCTCTGATTAGTGATGAACAATTTTAAACACTATGAAGGTGCAAGCTTGGGGGTGAAGGACACAGGTGGGTCTCTAGAAGGTGCTGTGCAATTGGCTCTGTGGGACCACAGAGCTGCCTGTGGAACTGCGGGAGGAAGCGCCACAGGTGCACCCGCTGGCATTCACAGGCCCGCAGGAAAGATGAACCTTCTGGAGGGATGGAATATGGCCTTAGAGGACACAGCCCCTGGCAATGCTCCTAGTAGACATTTGGAATAGAGGGACAGTGTTCTCCAGGCTAGCTAGGGACTGACTCCAGGGCTAGTCAGAGATAGCGAAGGGTCTCCCCGTTGGCCCGCAGCGGGCTGGCCAGGGTGCTTAGCATTCTCAGCGCTGCTCTAAGATCAGTCCCTCAGGGCCGGGCTCAGCCTCGTGAGTGGCTCAAGGCCTCCTGAACACACAGCCTCAGTGCACGTGTACCATCCTGAGTGTAAGAGCGAAGAGGCAAGAACATGTACCTCTATTTCCCACTGAGGTATTTCTCTTTAGTTGCACTTATTTGCCCTAGCCTTTTTGTCCAGAACTCTTGGAATAGCTCCCTTCTCATTTCCCACCTCATGAACTCAGTGTGCGTTTTGGAGGCAGTGGAGTGTCTGGCAGCTCTCCTGCCATCCCCACTCTCCCAACCGTTGGATTTTTCCGCCTTTCACCCCACTCTTTGGCTTTTGCTTTATGTCTCTGAGTTACTAATCAAGTTAAAGTCAGGGCTTCCTAGTGATTATCTTTAAAAGTTTAAAACATAAGTGTGTGTGTGTATGTGTGTGTGTGTGAGAGAGAGAGAGAGAAAGAGAGCATACATAGAACCCTTATGTAAATATTACTTCAATAAATACCAACTTGCAACCAACCTGTGTGTCTTCCCCCAACTCCAGATTATTATGAAGCAGACCCAAGATATCATAACATTTTAGCTGCAGATATTTAAGAGTGTCTTACTAAAACAAGAAAGTTCTCTTTAAAAATTGCCATAAGGCACATACACTCACTGGGAAGAGAGAGAGAGAGAAAGCCCATGGGGCATGGTCGCATCATAGTCCCTTCTCCATATTTCTTTTTTTCCCAGGATTTTGGACACCTGGCATGTTTTCAAGCCATGAGGTCTGGGACTCCAACTGTGCCATTGGCTATGTGGGATCGAGTCACTTTAACCATCACACCACAGGCTGGCCATGAAAGTTCTTTTTAAAATGACCTTCTTTTTTTTTTTTGGAGAGGTTTTTGATATAGAGTGCATGCACTCATCAGGAAGACAGAGACAGAAAGTGAGAAGTCACCCCCCCCCTCCAAGGAAGAAGGCCACACCACAATCCCTTCTCCTTCATTCTTCTCTCGGAATCTTGGGCGTGCAAGCACATGTGCCTGGTGTGAGTTTAAGCCACCGGGTGCAGGACTCGAACTGCAGTTGACTACATGAGTGTCCAGCAATGTAGCCATCACCCCAACTGCTGGTCCCTAAAAGAACTTTAGTATACTGCTTGCAATGTTCTGCTTCTTGACCTGCAGGTATTTTCCCTCTGGAAAAAAACATCTTCAGTTGCACACATAGGATTTGTTCTTTTCCTAATTACATGACACATAGTACAGTGTACACCTTGAGTAAGGGAATATATGCACTTTTTGTTTTCTGTTAGAACTTATTCAATATATATGACTAGGAAATTCTTTTTTTTTTGGAGAGATTTTTTTGGCTATAGGGCATGTGCGCTCGCCAGACAGACAGAGACACATAGACAGAAAGCGAGAAATCACCCCCCAGAGGGGATGGTCACGCCGCAATCCCTTCTCCTCCATTCTCCTCTCGGGATCTTGGGCCGCACGCACACACGCCCGGCGTGAGTTTTAAGCCACCAGGTCCGGGACGCGAACCCTGGTCGACTACGTGGGAGTCCAGCGACATAGCCATTACACTAACTGCTGGTTCCCAGAACTTGATTCTTTACTACCAAGTCTCTGATTAGTGATGAACAATTTTAAACACTAT
>NW_006159754.1:7671313-7672917 GCF_000334495.1 Tupaia belangeri chinensis | reverse complement strand
GGTGCAAGCTTGGGGGTGAAGGACACAGGTGGGTCTCTAGAAGGTGCTGTGCAATTGGCTCTGTGGGACCACAGAGCTGCCTGTGGAACTGCGGGAGGAAGCGCCACAGGTGCACACACTGGCATTCACAGGCCCGCAGGAAAGATGAACCTTCTGGAGGGATGGAATATGGCCTTAGAGGACACAGCCCCTGGCAATGCTCCTAGTAGACATTTGGAATAGAGGGACAGTGTTCTCCAGGCTAGCTAGGGACTGACTCCAGGGCTAGTCAGAGATAGCGAAGGGTCTCCCTGTTGGCCCGCAGCGGGCTGGCCAGGGTGCTTAGCATTCTCAGCGCTGCTCTAAGATCAGTCCCTCAGGGCCGGGCTCAGCCTCGTGAGTGGCTCAAGGCCTCCTGAACACACAGCCTCAGTGCACGTGTACCATCCTGAGTGTAAGAGCGAAGAGGCAAGAACATGTACCTCTATTTCCCACTGAGGTATTTCTCTTTAGTTGCACTTATTTGCCCTAGCCTTTTTGTCCAGAACTCTTGGAATAGCTCCCTTCTCATTTCCCACCTCATGAACTCAGTGTGCGTTTTGGAGGCAGTGGAGTGTCTGGCAGCTCTCCTGCCATCCCCACTCTCCCAACCGTTGGATTTTTCAGCCAGTGTTCCTGTCCACACCACACAGGCAGCTCCATAAGGCACCTTTCCTCCCAGCTTGCTGACAATTCCGCAAGGCCCAGCATCTCTGCTTGAGGCAGCTCTATAGCCCCTCTCTGAGGCTGACCCTCTGGTATTGGCACCCTCAAGAAGACTGCTGTCAGGGCGGAAGTGGTGCTGCTCACCAGGGCGATCGAGAAGACCGAAGGGATGAGGCAGGCGATGCATTCACCGTGCAAGTAAGCGTCAATACATGCCCGCCTTCGCGATCATTCTTTCCATTTATTTTAAAGCATTTCTGTTGCAGGCCACTTGGACATCCACAAAGCAGAGGAGTACCACGCGCCCTCGTGCATTGCCTCGGCGATGGCCAACTCACAGGCAACCTTGTTTCACCCATCCCGTCACCTCTCCCTTCTCCCCACACGTCTCCTTCAACAACTGAATTTTTCTGAAGATAAACTTAGAGAATCTATTTTAGTTTTTGAAACTTTATTTATTTTTGAATAGGCAATAGTGACATGACTCCAATTCAGGAAGCACAAAGGGCTAAAAAGAGAAGAGTAACTCCTCCTCCTGCCCCTACCCTACCTGGTGGAAGATTAAACCGATGGATATTTTGTAGCTCCTCCCATCAAGAAATGGAGCCTTTCTCTCTGCCTTGAACTTGGGCTTGGCTATATGAACTGATTTGGCCAAAGATACTTTAGCAAACGTCATGTAAGTACTGTTTGCTAAGTAAGCAGCATTTGTGGCCTGGGCTTGTTCTGGGAATGCAGAGGCCGCCATATGACGAAGGCAGAACTAGCCTCCCGGAGGACATGTGGACTCCACATGGACAGAGGCCCCAGCCATCCCAGCCACCCCACAGAAAAGCCAGGTAAATGGTGGTTGTTTGAAGCAGCTAACTGTGGGCTGCTTTGTACACTCCCAACTCCCACACCCACCTGGGCACACTCTT
>NW_006159754.1:7663759-7671190 GCF_000334495.1 Tupaia belangeri chinensis | reverse complement strand
TGGAGGAATAACCTATTACAATATTATCAGTTTGGGAATTCTTCCGAAGATCGTTTATTCATAAACAAGAACATAAATATGTATTCTTCTCCCTTCCCCACCCTGTAAGCAAATGATATCACACAGGTCTGGAACCTCGTGGTATCTGACGTGGCGATGTATGCTAAGATCCTCCCCGTCAGTACGTGAGGCGCTTCATTTATAACATGCTGTTGCATGCGCGGACCATAAATTATTTAATCAGTCCTTTACTGATGGGTGTTTAGATTGCTCCCAGTCTCTGCTACTTCGTGCAACACTGCATGAACACTGAACGACCTTCACGACGTGTGTTTCTGAAGGATGAATTCTTAGCTGTGGCTCACGGGGTCTGAGCACAGTGGGGCTGCACAAGGAAACTAACCTGGAGGGAAGGAAGAGTGTCTGTCCCTTGGGCTTCCCTTTTCTCCAGGTCACCTAGTCCCACTGTGTTTCTGTTCATCTCTTTTGTTGACAAAGGTGCAGCCACCAGTCCCAGGCACGAGCCCTCATGGGTTTGCCAGCCCACCCGGCTCCTTACCACCTCAGGCCAAGGCCTGGCCCACTGGGTGCCTGTGACCTTCTGACCGGCCATCTCCACGGTGCGAGGTGGTCCAACTGTTGCCTCTCATCCAAGCCCCAGGATGTGAACGCTGGTGTGCGAAGCTTCTGGGAACCACACAGCTGTGATTCTGGTGACAGTTCAAATGAGTTATCATTTACTGTCAGACACTAGCAGTCTAATAAAGGCAAGAGTCCCAGTGCAAACAAGCAAGAGGCTGGAGCTGACTGACAGGACAAAGGGGCCCTGTGGATTGAATTCTAATTAAAAATCCACCCCCACCCACCTCCAGGCCTTAAACTCCAAGGAAGACTCAAATAGGCCAGCCCCCCCACCCCCCTTTACGGCACAGTGGTTGACACAGAGCAGCTGGTACGGATGCCAGGTACCCAGCAGCAGAGGGTCCAATCTGCCTCTTTGGTTCCCA
The DNA here is from genome assembly GCF_000334495.1 of Tupaia belangeri chinensis. Taxonomy (NCBI): domain Eukaryota; kingdom Metazoa; phylum Chordata; class Mammalia; order Scandentia; family Tupaiidae; genus Tupaia; species Tupaia belangeri. Next base: position 7,670,183 of record NW_006159754.1, on the reverse strand, counting down.
GTCAGCTTTCTCATTTCCTATTCGGTCACCCAAGACCCCCTTCTCAAAAGACTGGCTTCAGCTGGCTCTCCTGCTCTCTGTGAGGAGTGAAGTCCCATCCCTGCTGGCGTTCCGTGGAGGACTTGGGCTGGGGAACGCTGCTGCCTCCCCAGGCCATCCTCCCTCACTCCTGCTTTGTCAAGCTCGGGGTCTGCGCTGTTTGAACATAAACCTCACCTTCTGCTCCAATTCTGGGCCTTGCAGCTCTACTTGCAGACCCCTGGGGTCACTCCTAATTTGACAGATGACCACATGTTTAGTCCAGAGGGGCCTGGCTCTCCTCTGCAGCAGAAAGGGGCCTGGATGGGAGGAGAATCTTGGGCTTGGCGCTCCCAGAACAGGGGAGACGATTCTGTCCACACCTGATAAGGCTGACGCCAGAGGTGAGGTCAGAGCCCAGCGAGGAGCCAGCCAGACCGGGGAGCAGATAACCGAGGATGCTCTGGGTCCTCAGCAGCTCTCGGGAAGGAAAATACCTGTGTAGGCCAAAAAGCCAATTCTGGGGAAGGAGGAGAGGAACAGGGCATGGAAACCGGACCTGTGGGTGGGCACCTGAGATGCCGGGAGTCTCCCAGGGGCCTCCATCTGCCCACACTCACCGCCTTTATCTCCAAGGCTGCAGACACCCAGGAGAATGTGCTCGCGTATGGAAAGTCACTCCTTGGCATGCTTTTACTTACTCTCTGTGTAGGTCTCTCCCTCCTGGAGGAGTGGGCAAGGGTTTTCACAATTTTTATTCATCCTTCTCTTAAAGAAGAGACCTTAAGTAAATAATTATTAGTTCATGGCTTCAGAAACTCACAGCTCCCTTTTTAGAATGAGAGTTATTTGTCTATTTACCCAGAGGTTTTTGCCTCAGGGCATGTGCACACGGTGCAGGGGAGAGATAGTGAGAGGGAAAGTGAGGAATCACGCCCCACACAGGGGGGATGGGCACACCACAATCCCTTCTCCTCCATTCTCCTCTCAGGATCTCGAGCAGGCACTGCACGCGCCTAGCATGATTTTCAACCACCAGGTTCAGGACTCAAATCACAGTCAGCCACGTGGGAGTCCAGCAACATAACAGTGCCGTCATCTGCTGGCCCCGTGATTTCTTTCTGGACAGTAATAATGGTTACTATTGATTGAGCAACCCCTGCATCGCGGACCTCATGCATACTTTATCAAGCTGAACCTCCCCGCAGGGTAGGTATTGCCCCCTTTCAAGGGGGATAAAATGAAGTCGCAGAGGGGCTAAACATCATGCCCAAGCTCATACCACTTCCAAAAGGTGGAGCTGGGATTTGAACACTGGTCTACAAAACTCCAGAGTTCAGGGTCCTTTCCCTCAGTACCCAAGCATGCTTCCACATTGAGAATAAAGAATTCTGAGGCCAGTAGCTAAACACTGCTGAGGGAATGAAACTTGCTGTTCTTCTGTTCATCACTGTGGTCTGCAGGCTTGTGCTTGAGCAGCCCCTGCCCCAGGCCCATTTATGGGCACTGCGTGAAGGCCAGACACCAGCAGACCACCATGGTAAGTAGAGCAGAGGGTGGAGGGCGGGGAGGGTGGTGAAACTTGGTTTGGCACATACAAGCGTCTCCTGGGAGAGGTATAAGCAAAAATGGCTTCAAATCTTTTTCCTACTTCCCTGGCATGAGTCGTGGCTTGTTCTGGGTTAGTGAAATGAACGTTCAGGCAATTATGGGCTGCATTTTTCTAAGGCTGCATGAGTGGCATTAAAATGATAAAAACAAACAAACAGAAACAAACAACCAAACCTATAAAACTGTGACAGGCTGACCCTGTATAGCAGAAGTTATGCACTGTGCAGAGAAAGCTGGATCCCATATGGCCAACCAGGGTTCGAGTCCTGGCCCGGTAGTTTACATGTTGGGCTGAGCACTCGTGTGTGCCCAGGATCCTGATGGGATGGAGAGTTGAAATAGAAAGGATTACAGCGTAAACAGGCCCCGTTGGGGGTTGCTTCCTCTTTCTCTCTCTCTCTGTCTCGCATGCACATGCCCTCAGCATACAAAAAAAGATAATAAAATAATATCAACAGTCAGATTCCCTTTTTTTAAAATCCCAAGTCTTTCACAAGCCATGTGGCTGTGGCAAGCTGACTAAATTGTGTAACCTCCCAGAGCCTCATCCTCTCACGTTTAAAAGGCTTAGGAACTGCAATGTGCTGTAACAGCCCGTAGCTGGCACAGGGCTCATCAGTAAATGTCTGATGTTCGGATGAATGAAATGTAAGGATCGTGATACTTATTTCACATCTCCTGGGGCACCTGGCAGGTTTTTATTTGTGATTTTGAGATTTTCTTTATAACTAAGGATGAGGATCTGCCCTAATTTAAAAAAAAAAAATTAGCTTCACTTAAACACAGAGAAACTCCTGTTAGGGGAGCCTGTGATTCACTGCTCAGATCCGTTGGGAGTTGTGGTATTGGAATTAAGAAAAAAGATCTGTTAATTCTCTGCCTTTGCCCAGGCTGCCTTCCAAGACATGATGTGGAGTCCTGCTGTTTCTACTCTAGATAAATCAATGATAATCTTCCACGCAGTGAGGGGCAAGTCACGGGACGGCCTCGTCAACTGCACTGCTAAAACCAGAGTTCTTGGAACCCCTTCGCCAGAGGCTTTGCATTCGCCAGACTGCTTGCTGAGCCTGAAACCCTGCATGCATGTGGTGACCTTGACTTGGTTATTCCCATGAATCCTCTTTTCCCTTAAACCACGGCTGACAATTCCAAGTCATAGTCACACGGTGAGGAGAGGGCCTCGCTCTGTATTTCCACCAAGGCTACTGTGTGGTTGGCTTGTTCACACACCGCTCCCTTCCAGGCCTAGCTCTGCCCTGACAGGAGCAGAGGAGGCTTGAAAAAGGACTGGAGGGTGGGAACCTGTGCTGCCTGAGCATCTTTTCCTTCTCCTTTTCTTTTCTTTTCTTTTCTTTTCTTTTCTTTTCTTTTCTTTTCTTTTCTTTTCTTTTCTTTTCTTTTCTTTTTCTTTCTTTTCTTTTCTTTTCTTTTCTTTTCTTTTCTTTTCTTTTCTTTTCTTTTCTTTTCTTTTCTTTTCTTTTCTTTTCTTTTCTTTTCTTTTCTTTTCTTTTCTTTTCTTTTCTTTTCTTTTCTTTTCTTTTCTTTTCTTTTCTTTTCTTTTCTTTTCTTTTCTTTTCTTTTCTTTTCTTTTCTTTTCTTTTCTTTTCTTTTCTTTTCTTTTCTTTTCTTTTCTTTTCTTTTCTTTTCTTTTCTTTTCTTTTCTTTTCTTTTCTTTTCTTTTCTTTTCTTTTTTTTGCTATAGGGTTTGTGAGCTCACCAGAGACAGAGAGGGAAAGTGAGAAAGCCTTTTCTTTTCTTTTCTTTTCTTTTCTTTTTTTTGCTATAGAGTTTGTGCGCTCACCAGAGACAGAGAGGGAAAGTGAGAAAGCACTCCCCAGAGGAGATGACCATGCCATAATCCCTTCTCTACCCACTCTCAGGATGTTGGGTATACAGGCACACATGCCTGGAGCATGTTTCAAGCTGCCAGGACTCGAAACATGTAGTTGGCCATGTGGGATCCAACTTCCTTAACCACCACACCTCTGGCTGACCTTCCTTTCCTCTCTCTTCCTTTCCCTTCCCTTCCTTTGCTTCCTTTATTTTTCTTTTTTCTTCTTTCATTCTTCCTTTCTTCCTTTCTCTCTCTCTCACATCTCTTTCTTTTATAAGAGTGAGAGACAGTGGGAAAAAAGGCAGGCACCCTCAATAGGATGTCATACCACAAGTACCACTGCACTGCCCTCCAGCCCTGCCAGCCCGCCGAACCACGGGCACACACTGGGTGTGCAGAGCTCCCGGTGATCCTCCGTGTGCATCTAGTGTAGCCTGAGCAGTCGTTACTGCTGCGCCACTGAGCCTGCCTTTTCTCTCTTCTGTAGCAAATTTCAAATAAAAGAACTTCCTCTCTGACGTTCAGTTCACTTATGCATTTGTTTATTTTTTTGTTATTCACCTGCTTATTCAGAATGCAGAGTCCCTGTAGGATGGAAGCACTGGTGGTTCTGGGGGTGCAGAGAGGTGGTGAGATTTGTACTTAACTTTCAGGGAGCTGCATGCAGGCAGCAAAACACATAAATATAAATACCGACAACGCCCCAAATGCTAACACTGAGTACCTCCGGAGAGCGGAGTCATGAGTCATTTTTCTCTATTCCTTTTAAAGTTTTTTTGTTTACCCATGTTCTATTTTTTTCCCTTCAGTCAACATACACCAACATTTGTACAAAAAAGGTATTCAGGAGGCCAGCTGATGGTATAGCAGTAATGACACTGGACTTCCACATGGCCGACTGTAGTTCGAGTCCCAGACTGGGTGGCTTTGAAAATCACGCTGGGTTTGTGCACGTGCATGCCCAAGATCCCAGGCAGAGAAAGGAAGAAAAAGGATTGTGGTATGGCCATCTCGCCATAGGGAGTGATTTCTCACTTGCCTTCTTGCTGTCTGTCTCTTTCTCTCCAGCGAGAGCACACACCCTAAGGCAAAAACCTCTTTAAAAAAGGTATTCAGAAGGGGATACATTGTAAACCCATCCTCAAGTGCACAGAGAAGTAAATAGAGAGATGAAAACGCTGTGCTGGCGATGGAGAGGAGGAGAATGTTATTTCCAGCCTAAGGGGAGCTGAGAGGCTTTTGGAGAAGGTCACTGTTGAGTTGGGCTTTGAGCTGGAGACCTGTAGGGGATGTCCATGGGCCTGTCTGCCTGCACCCCTCTCCTCTCTTCTTCAAGTCCTTCTCCCTGTGGCCCACAGGAGCCACCTGCTAGCACCTTGCTTCACCCTCTTTGCCTCTCTATCTAGAGTGGGCACCTGACCAAACCCGCCTACTCAGAATCCTCACCCAAGATGTTCTGATGTAAAGCTGCCAGTACCTTCGGCAGAATGTCGGGGATGCTCAGTTCAGAGCTGTGTACAGCTGTGTGTGGCAGGGGTTCTGGCAGCTGTGCATTCTGAAATATGGGGAGATCGGCATCAACAGAGAGTGAAGTGGGCACCTGAAGGGACGTGGAGTAAGAGGTGAGGAGACGGAGCCCTGGTGGGGTCCGAGCCTCCTGTGTCAGATGTTCCCGAGCCTCAGCTGCACCTCTGCCCTCCGTTGTCCTAGCTCATACGACCCTCGTATCCTCTCTCGTACAGCTGGCACTGAGTGGAGAATGGTGTCGAGGGACAGAGGCAGAAAAGCAGATGCAGGCAACGGCCGGTTGCTGGTGGCTGGGGTGTGGGAAGCCAGCACGTAGGTGTGGGCAGCGTTTAAAGTGGCCATTCTGATGTCAAGAGTTGAGTCTTGAGCCTCGGCTACTTATAAGTCTCTCAGACCCCCAAAGATCAAAGCTCTCTGACTAGTTCCCTGGTCTGATCTGCCTTTTCCAATTGCACCCCAAAGAAAGCAGGGAGTCCCCACATGAAGTTGGCCTTAGGTGTGGACACGCTCTGCTTCTTCCTGGGGCCACCAGAGGCCAGGGTACAGTCACTGCACCTCCTTCCCCTCCTTTTCTGTGGCTTAGACGGAATTTCAGCCCCTCTTCATGACTCGACCGTCCTCTGCATTGTCACTGCAGTCCATCTGGCTCATCAAGATGGTCCCTGTCTTTTCTGTCCTTTGGGATCACCTTTAGTGGGTTTGCTAAAGGAGCGTTACGAACAGGAGGTGAGGAGGGCCCTGGCCAGTGCACTGCACAGCTAATCTACCCCTGGAACAAGAGAAAGGTGGCCGTCAGTATCACATAGCTCCGAAAGACAGGTCCTTGTCTGAAAGCTCGGAGGGGTCCGTCTCGGGGGAGAATAGGGGGGCCAGAGGCATAGAAGTGAGTTGAGGTCTGCCCCAGCCCCTTCACTCCACAGGTGCTCGAAATAAACCAAGAAATGCAGCTAGAACCCAGGCCTTGGGCCATTTTGGCCATGTCGCCTATGGACAACTGGCACACTCGAGCAACGGCCATCTCTCATCGGCGGCCCCTGCCTTTAGCATCCTGTCCAAAACATGCTTAGGAGGAGCACTCCGGGAGTACAGGCTGCCGTGCGGGGCAGCTGTTTCTCCTCAGGCCACGGCACATGTGCTCAGCCCAGATCGATAAACCTCCCTGTGTCTCTCTGGCCGAGATGGGAACTGCCTGGATACACATTTGGAGGCAGTGGGACCCCATGGGCTGTTTCTGTTTTCTGCTCACCCAGTAACCTTAGCAACAGCATCCGCACCACAAGCTCGACAAGCGGAAGCAAAGCTCCATCTACCACGGCCTGGGCTGAGCAGTGAGGAGAGTAGAGGAAGAACTGGCCTGGAATCAAGAGGCTGGGGCTCCTGGCTGTACTGTGCTGGCCACTGGCTGGCCACCCCCGATAAGTCCTCTCACCCCCC
>NW_006159754.1:7636789-7663539 GCF_000334495.1 Tupaia belangeri chinensis | reverse complement strand
CCCCCGATAAGTCCTCTCACCCCCCGGGGCCTGTCCTGGGCAGAATGGAGCGCTGCAGGCTCCCTGGCTGATTCAAGAAAGAGGAGGCACAGTTCTGTGGGGGAGAAGACCTTACTGCTTCTGCTCTGGTTGGCTCAGCTCAGGAACTGGCAGGGAACACCAATTTTCAGCCTCTCTTCTGGGACTTACCTTCTCAGCTGTCCACCTGTGATGCAGACAGTGTTTGCTGACCACGAAGATGACTGAGCTCCCAGGAGGCTGGCACTGGGCAGTGCTTGGCCATGCCAGCATGGACATCTCCTTGGCTGGGGTAGGAGGTCAACTGGGCTTTGGTCTTTGAGGGCATGTGAAGGAGAACAGAGGTGGAAGGAGGCAGTCAAAAATCATTATAAGCAACTCAACTCTCTGATGATCTGCAGTAATGATAATAAATACATATCTATGGATCATCTTTGAGGCCTTCAGAGGGCCTCCACATCTCCTCCTTTGTCATGTTCCAATAAGCCTCCAGCGAGGTGGGCAGAGCGGACATTATGACCTCCGTGTTGCACTGGAGGACACCGAGGAAATGGCCCAGCTAGACCTGGACTTCGTGTCCTCTGCCTCCTGACCCTGGACATTGTTGTTGGACGTGACTCACGAGTGCTATTATGAAGCAGAAGCACCCTCCATCCTTGTTAGCGGCCATCATGCTTGAACTTAGCATGTCAGGGCACCTCTATGCACGAAGAGTCATTCATGCAACAAATAATTTTACTGAGCACCTACTCTGTGCCAAGTTAGGGTTAAGGACTGAGGATTAAAAATGAACAAGGTGTGTGATCTTTACTCCCAGGCAGCGCTAACGATTAGACATTTCGTCTTGCTGAATTAAATCTCCCAGGTTGCCCATTGCTAGAATCATCAACCACCGGATGCCCCCAAATGACAATCTCTCCCAGTCACCATTCTTGCATCCCAACAGAATCTCACTGGGCTGTGTGTCTTGATAAGAGAAGGCACACTTGGAAAACTGGGACAGGATAATCGGGAACAAAGAATGAAAATGAGAAACTTTAAGCAAATGCTAAAAACACCCCTGGTTCTGGGATGGGGTCTAGGATTCCAGGGGATGAGGGAGGCTCCTTGGCTTGAGACTTGATGCTAAAGTGTTTTCAAGAAAGAGTTGTGAATGGCACGGCCTCTTAGAGGTGTTGCTGAGCATAATATTACACTGATTGCTGGAAGGAAATACGAACCCAGGGAGCAGACATTGAGGTGAGTTCCTACAGTCCCTGACTCTGCTCCAGGGCTTCCGGCGATGCTGTAAGAGGTGAGGAGCTGGCAGGGTTGTGCTGGCTCGCTGCAAACTGATTTAGGGGAAACAGGATTGTCATCCACTTTTTTGGGGGAATTTTTGTCTATTTATTTCATGATTGAAAGAGACAGAGACACAGCACCCCTGACAAGGTCCTGATGCCTAATCCACCTGCAGCTGCAGCCACACAGGGTCACTGGCACACACATGCCCAGTGTACTCAGGGAGGTCTCCGGGCACGAACTGGCAACCTTCTGATGTGGGTCTGCCTCACAGTGCCGTGCTTTATCGTTCTGTCACCATCCTGCCCCAAGCACAGACTTTTTTCTTTTTCTTTTTTTTTTTTTTTAATTTTAAGAGAGATATTTTACTATAGGGTACGTGTGCTCACCAGTGAGACAGGGAGAGAAACAGAGACAGAAAGTGAGAAATCACACCCCAAGGGGGATGGCCATACCACAGTCCTTTCTTCATTCTCCTCTTGGATTTTGGGCATGCATCCACAGGCACCCAGTATGAGTTTTAAGCCACGGGTTTGGGACCTGAACTGTGGTTGAATACATGGGAGTCCAATGATTTAATCATTACACCATCTGCTGGTCCCAGGCTTTTAAATACTTCTCTAGGGCCTAGCAGGTGGCATAGTGGTTATGGCACTGGACTCTCATATGGTTGACTGCAGTTTGAGTTCTGGACCCAGCAGTTTGAAAATCACGTCGAGCACATGTATGTGTGCATGCCCAAAACCCCAAAAGGAGAATGGAGGAGAAGGGATTGTGGTGTGGCCATCCCTCCTGGGGGTGATTTCTCACTCTCTCTCTCACTGTCTCTCTGTTTCTCTGTCGCAAGCTCACCCACCCTATGGCAAAAAACCTTAAATAACAAAAATACCTCTCCAACAACCACCTTCACGTCCTCTGGAGTGGGTGTTTGCTGCAGGCGTTCATGTTTGCGCACATCAGTGTCCCACGCCTGTGTCGGGGTGGCCACCAGCCTATATCAAAATTTCCAGCGAAACAGCTGGTGAGTGGGACTCTAAATGGAAGTGATTTTCTAGCACCATGACAACAAGACACCATCAAAGCTAATGGCGACAATCCATCCCTCGTCTTTCTCTGCTGCTTCCGCCTTAGAGTCCCCGTTTCTTAAAATACTTGCCAGCTGGCAGCGCGGTGACTCACCTGCACCAGGACTGCACAGCACAGGCAGGAGGTGCTTTCTTCTGAAGAACTGTCAAGACCGCGACGGCACCTGAGGGCTTTCATTTTACAGGTTGTTCCTGTCAAGAGAGAAACATTTTCTCTTGTCAAAAGAAAACAAAATGGCTAGGATGTGTCAAAGTTTGGCACTTGTATTAAATGGAGTGTGAGGAAACCAGGCAGGTTCGACTGAGAATCTCCTCCTCCCCTTCAATCCAGCCGAATGGGCCCGTCTGGTTTTGACAAGTACCGTCCAAAATGAACGTTCACACAGAGAGTGACCCATGCCATGGAGGTTCTCTGGTGGCATTGTCCTCCTTGCCCAAGTTCGAACGGTTGGGATTCCACGATTCCTGAGCACTTCAGTGATTTCAGAACTCTTCTGAAGTTGATGACTTGGAAGTCACATTATAAACTCAAAGTGGTAAAAGAGCAGGGTCAGGAATTTCACTGTCTTCTAAACCATGTCTATTGGCTGTCTCTCAATGTCCTTCCAATCTCTCAGGCTGTAAATTGTGTTATACGCATGAACTTCAACAAGGTCATGGACACATGGAATTAAAATATGAGTTTTGTTTGTTTGTTTTTGATACAAAACATTTTGAAATCTATGTGCAGTTTTTTTTCTTTCTTTTTTGCTGAAGGGCATGTGTGCTCACTGGAGAAAGAGAACATGAGAAAACACCCTCCTGGACGGAATGGCCACACCCAAATCCCTTCTCCATTCTCCTCCCACACATGCATATGTACCCAGCCCATGCATAGTTTTTTCATAATATGCATTCTACATAAACTTTTTGAAGACCCTTAATACTGAGAAATGCCTTGAAGTATTCAGATACTGAGTTCAAATCCTACGTTTGACACTTAGGAGCGATGACTTTAGCCAAGTTACCTTGCCTCTCTGAGAGTTCATTTCCGGAATTGTCAGCATGGGAATGAAACCATTTTCCAACTGATATCATGAGAACTACAGTAGGAGATCGTGAGTGTGAGAAGTATTCTTACGGAGTCTGGCCCATCACGTTCATGTTTTTTCTTGTCTCTTTCATTATTTCTGCAATTTGAAAGGAGCAGCATTTCGGTTTACTTACGTTGGCACACTTCAGTGTGTGGCTCTGCATACTTCCAGGATGCCATAAATAATTCTCCAAGAAGCAGAAGAAGTGATTGGGTTACAGATCCTGAGACCAGCATCTGTCACCACAAGGGTGAATTGGATGATCAGGGTGAGTGATGGCAGAAAAGTCTCTCAGAGGCCTGAGGAGAGTGAGTGGCAGTTTCCTTTCGAAAGGTCTGTAGAAATCCTCCATGAAATGTGAAAAGCTAGGTGCTAGCTCCTGGGGCACCAGGTGAGGCCCCATCGGTAGCCCTCCTCCCCAGCTCTACACTCAGGTTAGAACTGACCCCGGTCCCGGTAACCTCCTCTGATGTCCAGCCAGAGATCTCCTGTCCACCACTGTGAGTCAGAGTCACACATTTTAGTATTTTTGCTGTTTTCCCCTTTTTGTTTTGGTCTCAGTTTCCCACTGAACTTTATTGGTTCTGAGCCCCGCCATACCCCTGATTAGCCAGGTGAGTATAGACAAATGACCTCACTGAAATGCAATCTTCCTACCTGTATATGGGGATCCTACCTCATTAGGTTGTGGTGAGGACTATGATGGGTAAAATTCACATCAGCGTACTCTGCAAACTCTAAAGTACTGAGGAGAAAAGGTAATTTCAAATCCCTCCTAGCATGTAGAACTTCCTGACATATATTAGATGTTTAAACATATGTGTTGGGTTACTTTTTGATTGCAAATACTTGCCATGGGAATGCTGTTTAATTCTCAAACACCCAGGGGAGGTTATGAGCATTCTCCACAGTCCGGGGGGGGGGGCCCGGGTGGTTCTGAGGAGATCTGACACGTACTGTGTGTCCACCGTGTCCAGGCCCAAACATGGGCGCATCTTGTTTGACCCCGTGGGTGGGTCTTAACCAAGTATCCCTCACCAGGTTTGACGGCTGGCTTAAGCAACACCAAGCTAGCCGGTAAAACATTACTTCTACTTCTGGGTGTGTCTGTGAGGGTGTTTCTGGGGGAGATCAGAATCTGAATTAGAGGACTGAGGAAAGAAGATCCACCCTCACCATAGCCAGTGGGCATCATCCACTTTGTTGAGGGCCCAAATGGGATGGAAAGGGGGAGAAAGAAGCAAATTCTCTTTTCCGGAGCTGGGACATTCTTTTTTTTTTCCCCAAGCCCACAAGTTTTGGAACTCCAGGTTCTTGGATCTTTGGAATTTAAGACTTAACCAGTAGGCCCCTCCCTTCCACCCCCACTCCACCCCTGTTTCTCAAACCTTCGGCCCTAGACTGGGAGTTACACCATTGGCTGCCCTGGTCCTTAGGCCTTCACGCCACTGGCTTTCCTAGTTCTCCAGTTTGCAGCCTGCAGATCGTGGGACTTCTCGGCCTACATGAACCAATTCCTGTAACAAATCCCCCCTTACAGGGCTCTCTATGTATCTACCTTACCGGTTTTGTTTCTCTGGAAAACCTAGGCTATGCACCAGTGTGGGGCAAGTGAAGCCACGTTGGGACCAATAATCCACATTTTAGTCTGTTTGTTGCTACCAAGTCTCATGTAGAGCCTAACTCTCTGTACAATGCTCTCCACCCTGTACTTACAGGGAGTCCCTGGGGAAGGTACTCACTGACAAATCAGTGCTGAGGCCCCATGCACTGTTCCTTTCCCTGCTCTGCGGTCTCACTCTGGCAAAGCTGCCCTGTGGCATCTTGAAGAGAAGATGCCTCTTTCCTGTTGTGCTTGGTTATGGGGGTCACATCAAAGTGACACTACCCTCAGTGTCCTGTGGAGTGTTAGCAAGCATCCTTTTAGCTTTTGGGGACACTTTTACCCAGGAATCAGACATGGATGCCTTATGGGGTAAGGCCAAGGACAGATGCCAACCACCAAACCGCAGTATACTCAGACTATTCTCTCCCCCAATATGGACGCTTTGTCACTGATGAGCCCACTGGGCTTGGCTCCTTTCAGCTCCTCAGGAAAGGGAGATTCCCCAGACCTGTGAGGTTGCCCTGCTAGTTCACCAGACAAAACTGAATCCTAGGCAGACTCCGGGTTGCACAGTCCCACTATAAAGATGAAGAAGTGAAGGCTCAGGGGGTCAGGTGCCTTCCTTGAGGTCATACAGCCAACAGGGGACAAGAGTCAAGAACCAAACCCAAATGAGGCCCAAATCCCACATTTTTTTCCTCATCCAAATCTCATGATCAAAGTGGCAACACAACAGCCTGTCCTCTCAAGCTCATGCGAGAGAGTATGCTTACTCTTCTTTCCTGCAGGAGTGTCTGTAGGTTTCTTTCTGTTTGGTTTCCATTGAGAACTATACCCTGGGTATGGGTGACTGGGGATCCTTTGCCATTTTGTCTTCCTTCCCACCCCTAGCTGCCTTCCCAGTGAATCTACAATCTAACTCAGTATTGCTTGGCTCATGGTTAAAAGAACCTCGGTACTTACACAGATGACAAAACAAGCAGGTCTTGGCTGTTGCAATGAGCTACCTTAGACAGAGTTAGCAGAAAACCACACATTCCTTGACTTAGTCCCCAAGGCTCCTGCACTCTAGTCACCCTGCACCAACCCTCTGCCAAAGTCTAAAGATCCACCACCTGACCCTCAGCTCGCTTCACTCTCCCCCCGCAGGTATAGACTATGCCCAGTAAGGTGAGCCTGTGCCCAATGTACCCACCCCTCCTGGCCTTATTCCAGTGTCCTGGCGTCTACTCTCCTTCCTCCCCAAACACGAAGTCTTGGCTGGCCCAGATTTCTGGAGAAAGTGTGCGGGATGGAGGAAGATGCATGCCAACCTGTCTTGGCCTGGCCTGGCCACTTCCCAGGAACTCTGGGTCAGGCAGCTGGTCACATTCTTTGGGTGGCTCCTAATGCACCACCAGCCACAGTTCTTGAGTGCTCGAGTAACGGGGGAAGCTGAGTCTTTAGGCTGAACTTCTTGAAGACCCTATTTCATATCATATAGTGTTCACCCCACATTCCTTGTCTTCCTAGTCTCTTTCATTTTCTCCATAGCATATATCACCATTTTTATACACTATCTTCCCCCTCTGCAGTGGTTTGACTGTTTCTTCCTGAAATTCACGTTATATTTGGTTGCAAGGTATGAAAGGAGAGAACCTTAATTCACTATGGGATTAAGAAGTAAGCCTATAGGAGGTGTTTAGGGTTGGCTAAGGTCATTAGTGTGGGCATCCCCTGACTGAATCCTCACAGCTATATAAAGAGAAACATGCACACAGACCCAGAGGTACATACGGTTCTGCTCTCTTACCACACGATATTCTGGCTGCCTCAGGTCTCAGCAGAGTTCCACCAAGAAGATCCTTGCCAGATGGGGTGCCTTGACCTTGAACTCCAAAACCATAAGCTAAATAAACCTCTATTCTTTATCAAGTACCCAAGTAAATGGTATTCAAGTGTTAGTAACAGAAAAGCAAACTAAAAAAGACCCCTTCCTCCAGAAGGGAGGATTTGAGGCCACTTTGTTCAATAACTACCTGTTGAACGGATGAACTGAAATGGCCACAGCCTCGGTGGTCAGTGCCAGGGCACACATGGCCAAGAGTTGGGAAGACCAGGGGTTATTATTTCTCAGTTGTCAGCGAGCCTAGTTGTCTTAGGGATGTAACAGAGGATTTATAAATCTCTTTCACCTTAGTCACAGCAATAAATCGTCTCTGTATGCAACCCCAGTGCTGCACTGGGCAACTTGGGGGTGCAAGGCCTTCAGACAGAGTATTATCTTGGGTAGTCTCTAAGCCATCGCTGAAATATTGACTGCTCTTCCAGCAGGCCCTCAGTGTGGCTTTACACCCCCAGAGTGGAGCTCTGGGTCCCCACCTGCCTCCCTCCTTCCCAGACACGAACCTGTCTTACTCATCCTCACTCCCCAGTGCCCAGTACAGTGCAGAGCAACCACGAAGGGTGCAATAAATATTTGCTGAATAAATGAATACCTGAGATTCCTGGGATTCCACGTGCAGAGAAAGTCAGTCCCTTCGGAATTAATTACATGATTCAGATGCCAGGGCATGATGAGTTTATTTCCCGTTATTATGATTAATGATTTTTCTTTCCAAAGAGTTTTTTGATTCTGAGATTTAAGTTTTATATATTATACATTTCAAGATATCCCTTAAGGAACAATACTCTTTCTGAAAGATACAACATACATTTTAGAGTAAAATTAATGATTGTGTTTCCTTTCTCTGGACCCTAACTATCTCTTTTTCTTAGGGCTGATAGTTTTTTTTTTTAATTATGTGGGCACATTTTATGATATTAAAAGTGAAATTGTGTGAAGAAAAGCTGATGTTGCCTTTACCATATCTGTGCTTAGAGCCAACTTTTTATTTATTATAAAAACTTTTTTAAAAAAATAGGCAATAACTATCCAGTATCTTTTGGACTTATGAGGGGGGTGGTTCTCTCTTTTTTTTTAAGGTTCTTTTCATAGGGCATGTTCACTCACCAGAGACAAAGAGAGAGGGAAAGTAAGAAATCATTCCACCACCCACCCCCTCCAGGGCAGATGGCCATGGCACAATCCCTTCTCCATTTTCCTCTCGGGGTATTGGGCACACATGCACTGGCATGATTTTGTCGTTTTTGTTTTTGAGATCTTTGCTATAGGGCCCATGTGCTCACCAGAGACAGAAAGTGAGACAGAGAAACAAAAAGTGAGAAATCACCCCCCAGATGCCATGCCGCAATCCCGTCTCCTCCATTTTCCTCTCAGGATCTTGGGCATGCGTGCACGCACACGTGCCTGGCATGAATTTTAAACCACCAGGTCCAGGGCTTGAACCATGGTTGACTATGTGGGAGTCCAGTGATGTAACCATTAACCTGGTGTGATTTTAAACTACGGGGTCTGGGACTCAAACCACAGTTGACCATGTGGGAATCCAATGCTTTAACCATAATACCACCTGATGGCCCTGAGAGGGTGCCTTTAAAAAAAAAACAAAAAAATATTAGGGCTCAGCAGATGGTGTAATGGTTACTTTGCTGGACTCCTACACAATCTACCTCAATTTGAGTCCCAGATCCAGTGGATTAGAACTCACGCCAGGCATGTGTGCCCAGGATCCCAAGAGGAGAATGAAGGAGAAGAGATTGCAGTGTGGCCATCTCCCTGAGGGTTATTTCTCACTTTCTGTCTCTCTCTCTCTCTCTCTGTCTCTGTGGCAAGCACACACGCCCTATAGCAAAAACCTCTAAACTTAGAAACAATATACAGAAAAAGCAAGATGGTTGTTGTCTTTACATCAACAAGAAGAGAGGCTGAGTATTTGCTAAAAGGAACTTGCAATGTAACCAGGCCTGAAGCCAGTCTACTCACAGTAGCAAACCAACGGATCCTACTTTCAGTTTAGCTGGGTCAAGCTGGTGAGACACTCGCTACGGCACTCCTGACTGGCCCGGGAATAATGGTACCTATTTCACAGTATTTGTGTAGCACCGGGCACATCTCTGCAGGCAAATGGAGCTGGCTAAATGCATTTGATGGTTCTAAAGAGCTCCCAAATCAATTCCCAAACCTGCCAAGTACATTTCTTCCTTTCACTGGGTAGAAGAAAAAGAATGCAGCAAGAGGACCCATTCTCTGGAGTTATATGTTCTGGAATGCCCTCGCCTCTCACTTAACTTGTGGTGATGGGATTGCATGGTGAGACACCAATCTCGTCCTCCCTGTCAACTTGTCCTGCTGTTTCTTTCCTCCGTGCACATCCAGTTTTCTGCTGTGAAAAACCACTCATGCAGCCTCCTCCTCCAGATGTAACTTCCTCTCCGTGCTTGACCTACTCTCCCGGTTTCTACCCACAGCCTTCCTGTTCCTCTTCCTGGACTGCATTTGCTTCTGACACACTCTGACACGGTTTCGCCCTTAGAGTCCCACCCAAATCGATGTCACACAAGTCGTGACTCCCTCGCTGTCAAATTTAATGAACAATTACAGGGTTCGTTTGCTTGACATCTCTGTGGCATTTCCTGCTCGTGACCACTTTCCTAACCTGAAGAATGTTCTGATGAGGACTGCCTGATGTCACTTTTTTTTTTTTCTTTTCTAATTTTCTTCCCACTTCTCCATCTCCTCCTCACACTTTCTTCTTAGATTATTAGAAGCTGGTGCCTGTCTGCCAGGGTTTGGTTCCCAAAATTCCATGACCTTCTTAGTCTGCCACCTCTTCTGGGCCTTCTCAGTCCTGCTCCAGTTTCAGTGACCACCTCTCTGCTGACTGTTCTCCAATGGGCATCTCTAGGTCTCTCTCCCCAGCCTGGCACCCAGGATCCCAACTCCTCCTGTAAGTTTTCACCTGGATGTCCACAGGCACGTCATATGCATGTTCAGGGCCAGCTAGTTGGTGTGGTGGTTAAGGCAGCTGGATCCCACAGGGCTGACTACACAGTATGAGTCCTAGACCCAGCGGCTTGAAAACCACATGGGGTGAGTGTGTGTGCATACCCAAAATCCCAAGAAGAAAACAGAGTAGAAGGGTTGCAGTGAGGCCATCCTCCCCTAGAGAGTGATTTCTCACTTTCTCTCTCTCTGTGTCTCTCTCTCAGGTTAGTGCATGGGCCCTGTAGGAAAAAAAAATGTTCGAAACATCCGTCTTCCTCTCAGGCCATTCTCTTCCTCTACCTGTGATCACAGTAATTAGTTATGACCTCTGCGGTGCTGCACAAGAACCGGGCCTCTTCCTGCATTCCCATTTTCCTTTCCCGTTCCCTGCCCGCTGAGGCGGTACCTTACACCTGGCAGATATAAGGAATCCACAGATGAATGCACGATAGGGATACAGAACACCAGGGCTCTCGCTTGAGTCTAAGATTTGATGTCACTTCGCCTTTCACAGTTTTTCACTGCTTCTTCTTTAACACGGGGGAGTCCACTTGGATCTTCAACTATGGTGATCCATGATTTCAGACTCCCCCTTTTGACACCTGAGGTGCATATCTGCCATTCCTTCTTATCCACTAACCCCATTCTTTCTTCCTGGGCCTGCTCCACCTTGGAAAAGAGAGGGGCCTCTGTGATAAGGTAGGACTTAAAACATGAATTACACCACCTCGCAGACAAGTCACCCCGATAAGAGGTTCTGATGTCTCTCTGCAGCTACCATGAGTCACAGTGAGAGCTGGGGGGGGAGGGGAGGCAGCTGGAGGGAAGATAAAGAGGCCATTTCCTCCTTGCCCTATCTTGCCAGATCACAAGAAAGTACCTTCCCTCTGTGCCGCATGACTTCTATCTGGAGCCCAGTACGTGATTGTCTCCTGACCGCCTGTGTACTTAGCACTTTCTACTTCTCAAAACGTGGCATGAATATTTGCTTGCGTGCCTTCCTCGTGCAGGAACGGTACCAAGCAGTACCTTATCTCATTTTATATCCATTCCTAGAGAAGGAAACTGAGGTGTAGACGGGTTAACGGCTTCACTAAGACCTTCCAGCTAGTCGTGCAGCCCTGCAGATCATCAAATCAAACTCAGGTGCCCCTGGGCCTCTGGCCCAGTCCAGGGCGGCCACGGTGACCCTGTCTGATGTATTCGTGGTTAGGGTTCACAGCCACGCGTACACTGAGTTCATAGTATCCAGGCGCTTAATAAGTGCTCACTGACGAGGGTGTAAACCGTACCTCTGTGAGCTGGGTCTGGTCCCAGTTTCTAGAAATGCAGCTTTGGGCCTTTCTCATCACCTCTTTGGACCTCGATTTAAAAGGGAGGCATTACGCAATGCACTCGAAAGAACCCGCACCTTGAACATCCCGTGATTCTCTTCCAGCGGTGCAGTGTCTCCAGCGTGCTGTCAAGAACAGGAGGGACAGAAGGACCCGGGAAGCCCGGTTCTCGGGGGGGGGGGGGGGCAGCTCGAGCGATTCAGCTGACGCATGCGTTCTGGCCCGCCGCCCTCCAACAGCCCGGAGCCGACGCAGCCCTTTTCTGCGCACGCGCAAACTCTGACAGCCGGAATGCCCTCGGGTGACACGCGACTGCCTGCCCGGACGCAGGCTAGATCGGGGCTCCCGGCAGTGATCTGGGTCAGCCAGCCGGGAACCGGTCGGACCCGCGAGGAAGACGCCGGCCCCTGTTAGGCAAGGCCAGAGCCTCTCCCAAGGCTCCTGGGACAACGGCTGCTAGTGCGTGCGTGCCTTTGCGCCTGGACGTGCCGGGAGCACAGAGCGGAGGAAACGCTCTCCTGCCCCGTGGCGTGGCGCTGGAGGGCAGCCCCGAGTGCCTGCAAACTCGGAAAGTGGGAGGGTCTTCCTCTCCAAAATGCTATTACTGATTAAAATGCAAGCATTAAAGGTCGCCGAGGACATTCATCCGGGCTGGGGCGGGCAATGGCAGGTGGAGGTGTCACCTGATGCTCTTAGCAACCAGAAGGCAGCAGACTCCGGAATTCTGCGGGCCGGCAGGCCGATCCGTACCGCTCAGGGGTGACTAAGGGAATCTGGGCAGCTATGTTCACCTTGGCAGAAACAGGGCGCGTGGGTGGGGGCTTGGGGAGAGGTGACAGGGCTGCCTTTCCCCCACTCACCCCGTGATGTTATTACCTTCCACCCAGAGTATCCCCCAGAGCTGAAGCATTTAAAAACATTTCCCCGCATTTAAATCAGGGAAGGGAAAAGGTGGCTAATCAAAATTTCCCCAAATGGCGGAAATAAATGAGAGCAGCATTCAGCATTTGCGCGCCTCGGTTCCCTCCGTCCTTCTCCTGTATGCCACGTTTTGAAAGTCCTAGGTTTTTGATCTGAGTTAGCTTTTCTCTGCTCAGGAAACTTGGCCTCTGCAAGGGTTGGGCCTGCAGTGAGCTGGAGGAGACAGAAAGGAGAAGCCCCTCTACTGAGATGCACTCTCCGGAACGTCAGCTTGTCCCTGGGCAGAGACAGGTTCTCCCCATTGCCCAGGGTCTGCCTTTGTCCTGGAAGGACTTAAAAGAAGTTCTGTCTCTTCAAACAGGGATTTTTCAGGCCATCGTGTAGTAAGTGTTGAAAGAGCAGGAGGTTGTCCAGGGAGAGTCGTGGCTTTGATTTTTTTGCCTGATCTGGGGCAACTGGAGTCTTTGCTGTGATTTCTTCTGACAGAATAAAGGGGGGACTGAACTCAGCACCGGCCAGGCAGCTGTGTGGTCCCCGGAAGGGCCGCAAGCTCTGCTGGGAATCTGCTGATACCACTTCATGTCAGATCACACAATTTACTCTGAGATTTTAACTTCGTTGAATTCCCAAATCCTAAGAAATCAGGAAAAGAAAACACCAAAGCTAAAATGTTAAAGAAGGCAGAAGTACGTCACACCTAAAATGAAAGTGAGGCTGTAGGGATCGCCAACGGAAGGGCATGCTTCGATGACCTTTTAGCAGTTTTTCATTGGAAAATGATGCAGATACGGTCACGCATACGAAGCCCTGCAACCACAAAACAAAACAGCAGAATTTCACCCAGAAAGAAAGGTGACCTGGAAAGCTCTTCATTCGATGTGTCATTTCTAAGATTCGCTAGAACAGAATAAGGGTATGGCGTGGGAGTGTGTGGGGTGGGAGAGAAGCAGGGGGCTGGGTGGGGGGAGTTAGGAATGTGCTTCATCTGTGACTAATGTCTCCAACAATGAGAAAAAAGTCATCTTTGCCTTTGCAAAGGGAATTGGAATTCACTGTGGAAAAACAACATCCCCACCCAGAAGCCAACCCAGCCTCTGAGGGTCCAGCACAGCTGGGGTCTGAGAAATTCACCTGCTTCTGACAAGGGCAGGTCAAAGATACTGTTTAATAAAGGAGATAGTGCAGTTCAAGGGCTACTTCATGGCGGAAAACCCCCAACACCCCTGAACAACATCCATATGGCAAATATTTCTGACTAAATTTGAGGGGAGATCTTGAAATTATTAGTATGGCTTGTTTTCATGTATGTTTGCTTTTTAAAACATAATGAGCCAGACGGTGGCTCAGCAGTAAAACACAGCGTCCTGTGAGGCTGACCCATATGGTAGAGTTCTGGGTTCATGTCCAGAGACCTCCCTGAGTTCCCTGGGCATACACATGCTCATGAAATAGGGCTGGCAGAGGCTGGAGGTAGGTGGTGTCGAGACCTGTTGGAGGAGCTGTCTCTGTTTGTCTTACTCATGGAGGAAAAACATAAACTAAAAAATTAAAAAAAAAAAAAAAACAACCTCAGAACTTTTATGTCCAAATAAATCCAAACTTTGAGATAGCTGAAGACCACAAAAAAGTGGTAGCAGAGCCAATCCCATTCCAGGGGACAATTCTATGTGAATCCCCCTCCTGCATCTCTAACAAGTTGAAAGATGTCATGCAGTAGATCTCAAATGTGAGCAAGTCACTCCTCCACCCGTTACCTGTACTGGTCTGTCACTCTACGGCCATAACAGTTAAACCCAGATCTAAAAATCAGAAAAGCTGGTTTGTGAAAAAATGAGGTCTCCCAGGAGATTCATATTGATAACCTTTCTTTGTGGATATTCTATTAGAGATCACATGTATTTCTTTTTTTTTCTTTTCTGTTTTTTTTTTTTTGGAAAGGTTGTTATTTGGCACGTGCGCTCGCCAGGAAGACAGAAGAGACAAAGAGACAGAAAACGAGAAATCACCCCCCCAGGGGGGATGGCTATACTGCAAACCCTTCTCCTTCATTCTCCTCTTGGGATCTTGGGCACGCACACACATGCGCCTGGTGTGAGTTTAAGCCACCGGGTCTGGGTCTCAAACCGTGGTCGACTACATGGGAGTCCAGCGACATAGCCATTACGCTAACTGCTGGTCCCAAGATCACATATCTTTCTTAAGAAGCAACATCTAAACGCTCAGAGTTCAAACATCAGATTTTTTTTCTTTTTTGTAATGTAGTACAGGAGAAAAAGTTCCGGAAGTGGCAATTTAATTCCTATCTAATTTCAGCAATATAATTGCAGACTGCTTCTAGCTTGAATGAGCAGTGAGGTATCACTCCCAGAATTTCCTTATTTTAGTAGCACTCCCTCAGGATGAATGCTAGCTATTTTCAGATGCATGTGGGAAAACCAAGGAGCCTGCCAAGCTGTGGCAAGTTGGCATCTTGTGTGTGCGAGCTATCAGCCAGGATCCTTAGTTCCACTCGGATTCATTTCTAATTTGCAGTGGGCGCGCGACCTTTTCCTTTATTCGATCTGGGGTCCTGATCACTTCCTCTCTTTGCAGCCCTTCCTTCCCACCTAGCCCTCCTCCCACAGACAGCGTCTGGCTGAATCCGTCTAATAATAACAGTGCAAGTGCCAAGTGGGTTGTATAAAATCCTTAGGGAGTGATGTGAAATGAAGCACATTGTTCTTCAGGGCTCCTGGAGACCAGAGTGTTCCCGTCAACAAAAACAAACTAATATGCAGTGAGATTACACGTCTCCCTATGTAATTTATGCAGAGTAGGATGATGCCAAGATAGGGTCTTAAATAGCTCTTGGTATATGTGGGTGGGTAGCCTCTAAAATGGCCCCCAATAACCACCACTTCCTGGTAGTCACGCTCTTGCGTATCCTCCTCTCCAACGTGGGCTGGATGGATCTAGTGCCTAGCACTATTTACGCAAATAGGAAACAAAGTATTGGGATGTTACTTCCGAGATGAGGTTATTAAAAACTCTCTTTTCTGTCTCTCTATCCCCCATCAGCTGCCCTGATGGAAGCTAAACTCTCTCTCTTTTCTGTCTCTATATCCCCCCATCAGCTGCCCTGATGGAAGCTACCCTATGCAGAAGCCGGTGTGGCCATAACTGAGCCAGGAGCCATGGGGGTGAGCCTGGAAGGTAACCCTCACTTAGTAGAACCTGGAGTTGACTTTGGCCCTGGCTGACACCAGGGAAGCACTAAGCCAGATCTGATTCCTGACCTACAGAAGCTATGAGATGAGACATGTTTGTTATTTTGAGCTCCTCAGTCTTAGGATAATTTGTTATGCAGCAATAGAAAACCGATACATTTCGTTCTCCAAGTAGGTAATTATAATACAATCCTCCAGTGATCCCATCAGCGCTCAGTCTCCAGTCTCGCCTCCTGCTACAACCCCTCCATCACCCCTCTGGGACCACTTTTGGGTCACACGTTACTGTTAGGAGTCTTTGTAGGAGCTGCTTCTTCTGTTTCAAATGACCAGCCTCCTCCTCGTCACGAGAAAAATTTCTATTTACCTTTGACGCCTGGCTCAGACATGCCCTGCGGAAGGCCTTCCGAACTCTGCCAGGCAGAGCTCCTGTCACCTTCGGGCCTCCACAGCCTTATGTCCCTGCCTTTGCCAGACAAATCACATTGCACTGCCTTTATTTTTAGGCCTTCCAGGCTTCAGTTTCCTTATCATCCCGTTCTGGTACCTGGTGCTAAAACACCATTCCAGAAATGGATCGATGACTATTTTGCAGAAGCAAAGGTCCTAGGCAGAAGAGGTCACTCGGTCACTCATTCCATGCTCAGCTGATGCAGGAATGTCACTATGCATCCTCAAAGCATTTGGTGGAATACTACTTTGGTTGATTGGACAGTACAGGTATTTTGAGCACCCTGTCAGCAGGGCAAATGTTATAGTGGCCCACAGTGCTTTGAAATTCTCGTGATCTGATTTCTGCCCCTCGGTCTATCAGTTAAGATCACGGGAGCCTGAAAATCATCAGTCCTGTAATCTGAGGTATTATCATCACTTCATTCCATGACCTTGGAGTCAATGTGTCCAGGTATCACGAACATTGCTTCTCTTGAGTTAAAAAACTCGAAAGAGGGACCAGCAGTTAGCATAATGGCTATGTCGCTGGACTCCCACAGTTCGAGTCCTGGACCCGGGGGCTTAAACTCACGCCGGGCACGTGTGCGTGCATGCCCAAGATCCCGAGAGGTGAATGGAGGAGAAGGGACTGTGGCGTGGCCATTGCCCTGGGGAGTGATTTCTCGCTTTCTGTCTCTCTGTTTCTCTCTGTCTTTCTGGCGAGTGTACGTGCCCTATAGCAAAAACCTCTCCCCTTGAAAAAAACAAAACTCGAAAGAAATCATAAAGGTATCCCTAGAGATGAACCAAAGGGACCCTTTTAGGGACACACCTGAAAGAAGGGAAGGCTATGTTGATCCAGTCCATGTAGAGAGGGGCTGATTGCAGAGGAAGGCTCTGGAAAGAACTTACAGTGTGGGCTATATCGTAAACCCATTTCTCCTATTACCAGGTCCTGACCATTGTCAGGACCCCACCACCTGCTCTCCTCCCTCCATTGCTCTTCTCCCAGTCTCAAACTCAGCTGTAACAAAAAGCTCTTTAACTCATCTAATGACATTTACTACGACCTTTTCCAAGCTGTTCTCCACGGAGCAGCCAGAGCCATCTTTCTGAAATGCACACTGGACCACGTCTCCCGTCCATTTAAATGCTTCAGTGGGTTCCTGTTCATGGCCTGTCCTGGCTCTAGCCAAGTTGAGAGTCTCATTCCCTTGATGTCTGCGCTGTGGTCACACTTGTCATCTGCATGTCTTTGGAAACATCCTCTGTCCCACCCTAGGGTATGCACAGAACCCATTGGACCTAGTTTATCTTATCGTTCCTTCAGATTTCATTTCATTCACCATTTCTGCAGAGACTCCCCTGACATCTCTCATTAAATCAAATCCCCTTATTATACACTCAGGGCCCCACAGTGCAATCTTATGTTAGTTTGCTTATTTGATCAAGGTCATCGCCTCTATTTTACAACTGTTTTTGCTGACAGTGTATTCTTGGTACCTACCATGACCTAGTAGAGGGTGGGCATTTAATCAATATTGAATGAATGAATGAATGAATGATGGGGTGCTACTGGGGGGTGCATGGAGGACAAACAGAAATGCAGAAAGTAAGAAAATTTGGAGGAAGTCTAAACTGGGCTCAGGAAGATAATTTGATGTGCTCCATTCTAAAATAGCTGTTGGAGTATCTTTAGACTGATTACACAATTTGAAAAGTGAACACCGTTTACAGGTATATGTAACTCCTACTCCCTCAGGCTATAAGAGCCTTGGGGAACCCAAGGATTTTAGGTCAATTCCTAGCATCTTCAGCTCTGCCTCCTCACACTTTCACCCCACCCAGACACCGAAGTCTTTTCTCCCTGGGGCACTCATGCCAGCTTTCTTCAGGGAAGGGATGAAGGGCTGAACTGGCCTCCCAGGGCTGCCTTCTCAGGGGCTCCATGCGTCCAGCCTTCTCTGCCCAGAGCACCCCGCCACTGTCATGGCCACCCCTGCAGCTGCTTCTGCCCCTGAGGGAGGGGGATTTGTTTTCCTCCAAGTGGTCTTGGATAGAGCAAGAGTTGGTTCAGCTCTCCTCTCCCTTAGGTAATTCCCACCCTTTCTTCATTGTCAGCTCTTTCAACAATTTTGTAGCAGGCAAATGTTTCCCTTATTTGTTTAAAAATCTTAACTCTAGGGGCTTAGGCCCTGCCAATTGGTTTCATTTCCTAATCCCTGTTTCTCAGAGCCCTGGGTCCTGACAGGACTGTAAGTGATGACTGCTCACTGGACATTTACTACCTCAGAGAGAGATGAACAAGACCATGTCCCTGCCCCCACCCCGAAGACTCCCTGTCTTGTGCGGCTCTGAACAGGTACCTTCACCTCTGGGAATCCATCCTCCCTATACAAATGTTTGCCAAGAATCAGGCATTAAAACTATTGATCTGCTTTTTCCTTCTAGCTTTTCCTACACAGATGACAGTATCATTACCCTAGCTTTTAAAGTTCAAGTCTGTGCAGAGACCACAGTCAAGGAGTGCTCCTGAGTCATTCGTAATAATTACGCTTCTTCTTTTTCTGGATCTCCCATATCTGTGAAACAGCACTGTGCAAGGCAGGGCTTCAGAAAGATTAAGAAGGGCTGGAAGTGAGCAGAGCAGAGCGTTGGCCAGTGCAGAGCGCTGCCGCGGTGGGGAGGTCAGGCCGATGGCCCCTAAGGAGCCCGTGGTGATGTCTGTCTCCTCTTACAACATCCACACAGGCGGGGACAGTCAGATCACTGTGGCTTGTCAGGGATGAATACCCAGCTGACAGCTTCTCCCAGCACGACTGGATATCAAGAGGTTGGTGGTGTCAGGCTGGCCTGTGCCAGCCTCATTTATTCACCTGAGTCATTTGGTCAGAGCAGTTGCTGGCTCAGCGTTGCTGAGGCCCGGACTGTGACACATCCGACGTCTCTTGCCAGCCGCCTTCTCTCCCGCAGCACGGCACGGATACCTATTGAGCTGCATGGACTGCGTCACGTGGCAATCAGTGACAGATGAGCCATGCCAGCGCCGAGTTATGAGTTCCTCTAGGGAGAAGTCTTGGCCTCATTTCTTCTGTGTCTCCAGGGCCCAGCACATGGGGACCAGGACGAACAAAGGTAGACAGATGACTCTGGGAAAATGACACTGCAATGAAGGTGTTCCTTTTTAGAAAGCTCTAGAACATCCATGGTCCAGGCTTGATTCTCCAGGAAACAGCGCCCAAGACAGGACCGGGGTAGGCAGGCTCTCAGAACCAGGTTCTCAGGGAGCCATAATTCAGTCCCCAAACCCTCCAGACCACAGGCCCTCTCCGGTGCTTTTCCCTAACTGCCCACTAGGGGGCAGGCAGAGGCAGGAGAAGATGACAGGCAGAGGCTCCTCAGCACACCAAGCCTGGCATCCCACATACTGGACTTTTGTATTACTCAGAGGACAAGGCCAGGCCTCTCTTCCTGCCTGTCCTGGCCTCTGTGATTTCATATGGCTTGGACTGTGACATCAGACACCACGCGACCATGGTAATTACAGCTCGGCGCGAATGTTAATAAACAAGAAAACAAAGACCCCTGGTGATCTTACTTGACGAACGATTTGCGGTTTTGCTAGCTGTGCTTCCTGTATTCTTTATGATCTTGAGCAATCTAGATGTACCTGAGTTCTTCGACCTTTTAAAATGAAAGGATAAATTGGGAAATTGTGCATTGGTCTCTTTGGTCATCTAGCCTTGAAAATAGCAACTCATTTCTTCATATGTAAGCTGCCGTTTCCTCTTCATAGTCTGTTCAATACCCCTCTGTGTACCAACACATAATTTCTAAAGAAAATTATTGTCTTGACAATTCCCATACACCTTCAAAAGTCATCTTTTCCCGAGAAGCTCCAGGTGATGGGATTCCTTAATAGTTTTATATTTTTTTCCTAGTCCTCAAAGAGAAAAGAAAAATGGCACACTTTTTCTATACAATGATCCTTCTATAAAAGTTATTGGACCTGGGGCTAACAGGTGGTTAAGGTGCTGGACTCCCACGTGAGTGACCATGGTTCAATGACCAGACCTAGTATCTTGCGTTCTCTTTCTTTCTCTGGTCGAATTAAAAAATAAGTAAGCGGGACCAGCAGGTGGAGTGGTGGCTAAGGTGCTGGACACTCCCACATGGCCCACCACTAATATGACGTAAATGCTATGAGAGACCAGCAGGTGACATGGTGGCTAAGGTGCTGGACATTCCCACATGGCCAATCATGGTTAGAGACCCAGACCTGGTAGCTTGCTTTCTCAGTTTCCCTCTCTCTCTCTCTATCTCTGTGTCTTTCTCTGCTCAAATTAAGAATAAATGAATAAATAAATAAAATTAAATAAAAAAGTAATTATTAAAAAAGTAAGCATTATTGTTATCATTTTATAATAAATTATATAAATTATTATTTTATAATAAATTATATAAATTATTTTATAATAAAAAAAAGTTATTGGGGCCATGGCCTGGATCTGAAATAAACTGGACATGGCATAAAGGAATAAACATCTTACTAGGCTAGACCATAGACATGAAAATCTTTGTGTAGTGAGGAGAGTTGCTCCCTATAAGATCAGAGGGTTTGAAAGTTACAGTGCTCCCGTTTGCCAAGAATTAGAAGCCCATCAACGCTTGATAACACTAATAGAACTCTGTCTTAATGACGTTAAAGACTCTTTAATGAATTGCATCTTTAATTGGAATGAGAACAAACCAAGCATATTACTATGAACTAATAGGAAATGGTAAGATTGTCCTAAAAGAAATGGTTTCCTAGCGGAATCAGAATTCCTGTGCAAACCCTTTCATGCTGCAGACTTTTTTGAATGCTGCCCTTATTTTCATTCTACTAGTCTTCACAGCTGGGAAATATCTTTTAAAGATACCGCATGATGTCATTACTTTAATGGTTTGCAAAATGCTCTCAAGAATTACCTAGAAATATGCAGTTTCTATGATACCATAACTTGTTCATCTAAAATGCTTTGATTTCCAATTAAAAACATTAACAGGCTTGGATATATTTGGACACAGATGTTGCCGGAATTTCTAGATTCTATTGTTTAAAGGTATTCCATAAATACGACAAAATGTGTTGAAAAGGCGAACATCTGATTGGGTATTCAGGCTTACAAAGAAAGTCATTACAGGGCCAGAGACAGGGAGTCAGCCTTCATTCATCTGCATTCCCTTGCGCATATCAACATAGCTGGACCTTGATTTTTTAGATGTAAGTAAAGGACATTGATGCAATTCGAATAAACCAGTATTTCAGATACCCTGAGGAGTCTGCAATCAGAAATGACAGACTTGACAGGCAAAAGCCTGAAGGAGTAACCAACTTTTGAGTAACACTAGTGATTCTAAAAACAATGTCATCCTTCTTACTGAGCTAAATCATCTTTCTAGGGAACACTTATTTGCCAGACTCCTTGGAAAATGCTCAAATGCTGGCTGCCCCTCACCCTCCTACCTTCTGCTGCTGGGTCTTCCCACTGGTGTCCCCTGAGGTCTCCCCAAGGTCTCCACTACGGCGGCCTCTGGTCAGCTACAGTGACCTCCAACCTCGGGCGCCTTTCTCCGAGGGCAGGGGCCTCGCTTCTCCTCCTGACAAAGCACTTTCAGTCGACTCTTGGATTTCTTCATGGTTGATTAAACTGTCTGTGTTTATTCAGGACCCTTCTCCTCTTTCTGTGTCCGGCTGCTGACCTTTCTGCTGGTTTGTTGTCAGAGGAGCAAGCTCCCAGGGCAGTCTGTCGGACTGCTTGTTAGCAGCTTCGGTGTATAGATTTCTGCCCGAAAAACCTCTAGGCCATTGAAATATTAGTGCGTCTTCACAGTGGACGGCTTTTTGCCTGCAAAGTCTTCTGAGTTTCTGTTCCTGGATGAGGCTGGGGTACCAGAAAGAGAAAAAGAAAGTCAGATAGCCTGTGAGTTGTAACCATTAGTGTCTCCCTTGGGCCTTATGGCCCCCCACAGGTTTTATGTTGTTGTTGTTTGTTTGTTTTCTTTTGCCAGAGGATACATGTACTCACTGGGCAGAGAGACAGAGACAGAGAGAGAGAGAGAGAAAGGAAATGAGAAGGCATTCCCTATGGGGAATGATCACACTGCAATCTTTCTCCTCCATATTGCCCTCCTTTCAGGGTTTTGGAAATGCATGCCCATGTGCCATGTGTGATTTTCAAGCTGCTAAGTCTTGAACCGGAACTGTGTAGTCAGCCATGTATTACTCCAGCCTCCTTAACCACTCCACACCATAGTCTTTTATTTTTATTTTTTTGCTATAGTGTGTGTGCACTCACCAGAGAAAGAGAGAGAGCGAGAGCGAGAGAGATCACTCTCCCCTTGTGGGGTGGCCATCCTTCTCCTCCAATCTCCTCTCAGGAGTTTGGACACTCATACACACATACCTGGCGTGATTTTCAAGTCGCCCAGTCTGAGACTTCTAACCATGTGGTCAGCCATGTGGGATCCAGTCACCTTAACCTCCATGCCACCTGCTGGCCCCTCCCCACCGTTTTTAATAAGAGTAAGGAGATATGGTTCTGGTGCTTAGAAATGCGAAGGAGAGAGAGAATGAAGCAGGAGTTTGGTTGAGGGGCCAAGAGACCAGCCAGGACAAATACCTTAAGGCCATTTGTGGCCATTCCCGCAGGACTCCTCTCCCAGGCCAGCTCAGCCCTCAGTAGCGCTCTGCTCTAAGCACCAATCCCAGAGTCAGTTCCACCATGCAAAGACATCGCTCCTCTCAACACCGGGCCAGGCGCCGACTGTGCCTTCCCAATGGTGTATTTGTATTCTGCTTATTTGTGTTTGAATCTTATCACCCTGGCTTGACTACAAGAGGGGAGTGCAGAGAAAGTGCCTTCAGTGCCTCTGATGCCTGGGGACACGTGGCACATATTTTAGTGAAAGTAAGGGATGAATGGATGCTCTTGGGGTCCTCTCACATTCTTTTAATGCTATCTGCTCACCTGTGCTAACTCATCCTCCTTGTTCCTTGCGACGTTTTCAGCTCCTTGCTTGGTCACTTGGTTTGGCCTTATTCTTCAGTTCTCATCTTTCTATCTCTGCTTCTCACAGCACCCTATCACAGATGGTAAGCTTTCAGGGGACTCTGCAGTTCCATGGAGCTCTCTCTGCCATCACTCGATCATAATGCAGTGAGTAGCTAGCCACTTAGGACTTCAGGAGACGATGCTCATAGCAGGGAAGTCATTCACTAGAACAGATCACGGGTCCTCTAGGAATTAAGTGTTGGAGACCCAGGACTTGGTGTATGTGCTGTAATTATTAAAGTTAATTCTTCTGGGACCACACAGATGGTGTAATGGTTACGTTGCTAGACTCCCACGTGGTCGACTGCAGTTTAAGTCCCAGACATAGAAGCTTGAAACTCACACCAGGCATGGGTATGCGTGTGTGCCCAAAATCCTGAGAGGAGAATGGAAGAGAAGGGATTATGGCATGGCCATCCCCCTGGGGAGTAGGGGGTGATTTCTCACTTTCTGTCTGTCTCTCTCTGTCTCTCTAGCAAGTACCGGCTCCCTAAAGCAAAAATCTCTAAAAAATAAAAAAAAGTTAATTTTTTAAAAAAGAATGACTATGATTATTATTATTATTATTATTACTTTAAAATTTGCTATAAGCACATGTGTTCATCAGAGAGAGACAGAGAGAGAGGAAGAGAGAGAAAGAAGGCAAACTGCCAGGTCAAGGACTTGAACGGTGGCCAGCCATGTAGGAGTCCAGTGCCTTAACCACCATGCCACATGCTGGCCCCTGTACTCAGTTACTACTGATCCCTCTCTTTTATGTCCCTACCAAATATGCTTGGTTCAGTTTAGCTGCAAGTGAGCTGTGGGAGATCAGAAGACATACTCTTTAAAGGCAAGGGCTCTTAGTAGGAGCCTTTGGACATTTTGGGTCAGATGATTCTGTGGTGTAGGCTGCTATGTCACTGTGGGAGGACTGGTGGCCTTTCTCATCTATCCCCTTGCTGCCAGTAGCATGCCCCATCCACAGCAACTGCCAAAGCCTCCAGATTTGCCATATTTCCCAAGGGTGAGCTGGGGAGTAAACACCCTACCAAGAGTCACTGCCCTATAGGACAAAGTTGGAGGCCACAGCTGTAGAGGGAAAGAAACCATTCTCAGAGCCAGGGGTTACTTCTTTGGGGCTGTTTTTGTTTTAATGTAAAAAAAACCCTTCTATCCTGAATGGTTTGGGGAGAGGAGAGTCTCTTGAAATACATTCAAATTATATCGGCTTATCAGAAAAGTCATGACACATTTTTGCATAGAAAAACATCGAGAAATATGCCATGGTTTTTCCAACCACCCAATACAATAGATCACCCTTTTGCTCCCTTCACCCCCTATGGTCACTTGTGTTTCACCATGACCACTAGGCAGGGCCTGCTTTCTGGGTCTTGATCTCATCTCGTCCTGTGTTAGGAATCCCACTGGCTTTCTGAAAACCCTGCGGCCCATGACAAGCTGCTAGAGAGGCAGAAGAGGGCCACTGGCGGGCCCAGGACCTCTGGTATTATGAGGACACTGGTTTGGGGCTTTCCTGCTGTCCTAATCCAGAAGCTAGATATTTCTCTCTGGGAATTAATAAGCTGTTGGGAGCAATAATTCACCCAAACCCAATTCCCCAGGCACTAGGCTTCAAGCCAGACTGTGACAGTATTGCTTTAAAATGCAAACTCCCCAGAGTGTTCACCCTGAACGTAGGGCAAGCAGTGAGGAACGTGGTTCAGAGTGTGCATGGGGCCCCCAGGCCAGTGGGCTCCAGACCCTGGCCCTCTCTGTCTGTCTGTCTTAGCTGCTAAGGGGATACCTCTTGTGGCCTGGACAGGAAGGGGAGGAGGCTGGGATCTGAGAGGAGAAAGAGAGCTTAAACATATGCACAATCCTTAGAAATCATTTACAGTGTCTGCTTCAGTGAAATGTAGTGTCCCGAGGCAAAGCGCTTGGTCGGCCCTCCCTGGCAGAAACCTTTCCAGAGTTGCCTTCCACTCTGAGGAGGATGGGGAACTGCCAGTGCTGTGGCAGAGGTGGATTCAGGACAGAGGAGCTGGGTGATCTCATGAGATATTCTCTCCAGGCTGTGGAAGAGCCTGATGAAATCTCCCTTTTACTGAGGAAAGCTCTTCTCCCGAGAGATGGCATCTTAGTCTGTATTATGACGCGAACAGAAATACCTGAGACTGGGTTTATAAAGATTAGAGGGTTTTGGTTTGTTTTTAAAATAGTCTTATGGTTTTGGTGGTTGGCAAGTACAAAGGCCTATGACAGGCATTAGGCTTGCTGTGTCACAACAGGACCAGCAAAAGCGGAGATGGTGGCAGGTATGAGCAGAGAGAGAGAGAGAGAGAGAGAGAGAGAGAGGCCTAGGGGCAGCCATCTTCTTTTTCTAACAACCAGCTCTCACAGGAACCCCCTCTTATGAATGTTAAAACTCTCCCTGTCGAGGGCTAGTATTAATCCACTCAGGAGATGGACGGCTCCATGATTCAATCACCACCCACTAGACCTCATCTCTCAAAGGTTTCATGGCCTCCCAGCACCATTACACTGAGGCCCAAATTCCAACACCAGAACCCGTGGGAGCCAGCCATACTCAAACCGTAGCAGATGGGAAGAGTCACTTGAGCCTTTCAGGCAGGCTCTACTTCTTCAAATCCCTTCACCCCTCCCTGTCTTGCAGACCGTGTGCCTCTGTCATCTCATGCTTTATTCAAGGATCTGATCACTCACATTTGCTAACACCATGTCTCACATGAATGACCTTCTGCATCAGTGCCTGCTTAGCACAGCTCCTGGAATCTCATGATCCAGAGGGCTTCTCCTGAACGGAGGTAAGGCCTCACTGCTGCCCATAGGCAATGATCACCAGGTGGTTCTCCAGGTTTGTCAGTGGGCTTTTCTCTGTGGGAGGTCCCTTCTCTGGAGCTGCCTTCTTCTTGATTGCAGCTAAAGCTGGTAGATATTTTTGCTAAGCGGACAGTGAATGTTTCAGCAAAGCTTGTGTTTTTCCTGACAGAGAGGCAGGAAAGAAGAAAGGAACACTGTGGTCTCCATTTTTAAACAAGTGACTTAGGGAAGCCATCTCTTCTCCCGTGCTACGAGGTGGCCGATGCTGTCTTTCGAGCCCTGTCTGAGGTAACCTTGGCACGAGTCCTGCCCACAGCACATCTTTGCTGCTGGCAGCATGTCCCCAGGATGTGGAAATGCATTGGCTCGACCTGTTTTTGGGTCACGAACCAAGTGGGGCAATAAGCTAACCACACCAAGAGGCCTTCTTTGTCACTTGAGTCATTCTGACTCCCATTGCTGGCCCTTTGTGAGAGAATCCTTTGTCACTTTTGAAAATGTTATTTCTCAGGAAATAGAACAGTGTGGCCATGGTTAGTGTTGCTGGAACATTCTATTACTCCAGGCACATTTACTATAATAGAAAAGTATGAATCTGATCAGTGTGCGGGGGACCATTACTACCACAACCGTCATCTTTGTTCCTAAACACTGCGGTAACTGCACTTCAAAAGCGTGTTCTTCAAAGGCCATTTTGTTGGGAAACAAGATGAACTGTGCTTGTCTGGTGCTGACTTCCTTTAGAATGGAGAGAAAGGAACATGAAGAAGAAAAAAGAAAAAGCCATGCCATTCCAACAGGACTCTCCGCAAGTATTTCCTTGCTGGTCTGCTGCCCTGCCGATTTTGCTCAGAGATGTTCCAGATTTTCTCTTTGTGTGTTTCATTCACAGGGTTTTTTTGTTCAGCCCTAAGTCAGTATTCTTTGCACTCATTTAAGTTAAACATAGTTTCTTCGTAAAGGTATCTCCGATTCTCAATGCTTCCACACCCTCTGGGTGTTAGGGA
>NW_006159754.1:7577621-7636758 GCF_000334495.1 Tupaia belangeri chinensis | reverse complement strand
GGGGCCGGGAGATGGGGGGGTGGGTTCTGGGCCCTGAGGATCAAGTGGAATAATTTATCTGGATCACTAATTTGACTCACAGACTTTGGAGAACTGTTTTTCATATTAAATAGTGATATAATAATGGATAATAATGGAGCTGAGTGCTCAGTTGGCATGGGTTTTAAAGTTAACGCTCTAAAAACATTTACGGTTACAGTGGGTAGCATAAGCAATCCTTTCAGACTCCTGAAGTGTTAGCAGTGGGAATGTAGCCCCCAAAATACACTGAAGTACTAAACTCCAAGACAGTTCTTTGAAATGTGAATTTATTTGGAAATAGGGCATTGCAGATGTAATTTTAAAATGT
Source organism: Tupaia belangeri chinensis (assembly GCF_000334495.1). Lineage (NCBI taxonomy): Eukaryota > Metazoa > Chordata > Mammalia > Scandentia > Tupaiidae > Tupaia > Tupaia belangeri. The sequence continues at coordinate 7,636,409 of NW_006159754.1, read as the reverse complement.
TTATTTATTTACTGATTTTATTTGCCAGAGGGTGCATGTGCTCTCCAGAGAAAGAAAGAGAAGGAGAAGGAAAGAGTTAGCAACTCCCAGTGGGATGTGGTCATGCTGCAATCCCTTCTCCATTTCTCCATCTTGTTGGGAGTTTGGGCACACATGCACATGTACCTGGCATGTTTTTCAAAGTGCTGGGTCTGGGGCAGGAAGCATGTCGTTGGCCTCATGTGATGTGGCTTCCTTAACCACTAGGCCACAGGGCCAGCTCTGTAGATACAATTAAGTTTAGATAAGGTTTAGTAGGGACTACTTACTCCAGTATGGTTGATGTCCTTATAAGAAGGGGAAATTTGAACACAATGCACACACTGGGGGAGCTCCATGTGAAGATGGAGGCAGAGGTGAGGTGATGTCTCTACAAGCCAAGGGGTGCCAAAGTTTGCCAACAAACCCCCAGAAACTAGAGGAGAATCCTAGAACAGATCCTTTCTTCACACTCCTCAGAAGGAACCAACGTTGCTGACACACTGGCTTGGACTTCTGACCTCTGGAATTGTGAGACAATAAGCGTGTATTGTGTAAGCCACCTGGTGTGTGGGACTTTGTGATAGCAGCCTTGTCAAACTACACATGTGATTATTTTTTTCACTTGCTGGGAGTGTTTCATTGACACAGTGTGAGAAGCACTTTAAGCTTCACTCATAGAAAAGGCTTAACGTTCAAGTTCGAGAGATTCAGCTTTGGGTTCTGGCCGTGCCACCTGTCAGTCATTTGTCCTCTGACATGGATTCAAATGTCATGTTGTGAGGACAAACAAGAATCTGTGTGTAAAATACCAAGAATGGGACTTGGCTTCCTGGTGGATTCTCAATGGATGTTACTCTAGTTTCCCTTTTCCCCTCTGAGCATTTCATCTAAGAGATGAGGAGCTCATGGCCGAGAGAGGTAAAATGACTCATCCTCAGCCACATCCTGAGCTGGGGGCAGGGCTAGCTATCAAGTCCAGGCCACGTGTCTGAATCCCTGCTCTTGGTTACTCTTGCTGGGGTCTTGCTCGACCAGGTGCTACCAGGACCTCCATTATAAAAATTCGCTTCTTGTCTTCTCTCATAGACAAGTGTAAAAGAGAGCTCCAGGCCCCAGATGTGCTTTATACCATCTGGCAAGAAGTATCTGCTATTGAAAGCTTCTTACATTGTCTGGCAACTTTTATTTTTCCCTGCCAGAGGATGCATGAAATTTCCAGAGAGAGAGAGAAAGAGAGAGAAAGCAAGAAGGCACCTCCTTCAGAGGCATGGTCGTGCTGCAATCCTCTGTTCTCCGTTTCTCCCTGTTGGGAGTCTGGTAATGCACAGAGCTCCCTGGCATGGTTCTCAAGTTGCTGGGCCTAGGACTTGAACTATATGTTTGGCTATATGAGATCTAGCTGCCTTAACCACCAGGCCACAGACTGGCCTAGAAACCTTCTTGACAAAAGAAACAGCCTTACTTTAGTCTACTTTTTACCTATTCTTGACATGTCAGTGCTAGCATGCGGTTAATTATTACCTTTTAAAATGTGTTTTTGCTAAAAAGTGTTATGCAATGTTCCTTGGGAAAAAAGGGCTGAGGCCTTGTGAGAAGGAGCCAGTGAGAGTCAGAGGACTGATGGAGACTGAGAACCGCAGAGGTCTGTCCTGCAGTCACACAACCTGGGCTCAAGGAAATAAGGCATTGATGAACAGGGTTGGAGCAAAGTAGTAGGCAGTAAGTAATTCCAGATGCAAAGTAGCCTGAGGTGCACCTTTCCAATAGAGTGAAGCCATTGGGGAGCAACTGCTTTGCAGATTTGGGAATGTTGCCTAAGTCATGTTTCAAGATCAAGAGCTGGGATCCAGCCTTCACAGAACTTGCCTCTGGAGGGAAAGCCAGATACCCTCTAGAAATGGCTGCAATTTCCCTTCTCTCAAACATGCCCGAATACACTTTTTTTTTTTTTTGAGAGGTTTTTGCTTTAGGGTGCATGCACTCACCAGAAAGACAGAGAGAGACAGAGAGACAGAAAGCGATAAATCACTGCCCAGGGGGGATGGCCACGCTGTAATCCCTTCTCCTTCATTCTCCTCTCAGGATCTGGGGCACTTACGCATACATGACCAGTGTGAGTTTAAGCCACCGGGTCCGGGACTCGAACCACGGTCGACTACATGGGAGTCCAACAACACAGCCATTACACTAACTGCTGGATCCGAAGGTGGTTTTTTAAATTGCCAGATGGTGGGTGAGCTCCTGCTTCTGACACAGAGAGAAAGAACCCCCCAGTGGGGTGCGGTTAAGCCATAGTCCTTTTTTTTCTCCATTTTTCTATCCTACTAGGATTTGGGGAATATGCTCAGCATGGTTTTCAAGGGCTGGGATCGAGCCGTGGTCAACCATGTGGGATCTTGCTCCCAAAGCACAGTGCTTAACCATTGTGCTATGGAGCTGACCCAGAAGGTGGTATTAATATGAAAAATAAACTTACTGGCAAAAATAACTGAGCATTTATAATTTTTAGAACTTTGTTATAATTTTTGAGAATTTTTATATATTCTAATAAAAAGTATATTTTATGAAAAACAAAGCGAAGCAATAAAAGACTGGATTGCTTTCTCTCCTATGTTGTGATTTTTATATCTAGAGAGAAAGACTAACCTAGAAATTGCAAGCCAGCCCACAACTGTGCTATGTTGCCTGCAGGGTGTTAAGTTTTGTTTTGTTTGTTTATTAATCAATTGACAACATTCAAAACTAGAAGATTCCCCCCTTTAAAAAAAAATCTCCTAGATTTCTAGCATCTCTTGGAGAATTAAAAACAGAATTGCTGGCTCCGCCGGTTGGAGTTTCTATGGCCCTCTGTTCTCTGCTCCTGGGTTATTCGCTACCCCAGGCCAGCCACAGCCAAGGGACTCCTGTGTGTCACCTTCTTCCCTGGAGACATGGAACTTCCAATAGCAACTTTCTTGAGAAGCTAAACTTGTAAGCAGACAGCCACTGTTGAGACATGGGGTGTCTAGACATGGCGAATCTGGCCTCTTGCCCCACAAGCTTTGTTTCAAGCTTAGCTAGGTCTCCTTGGTCCAGGTGTACGTGAACATCACCAGGGTTGAGGGAGTTTCTTGTAAAATGAGTGCAGAATCGTGCGAGGATTAAATTACATATGTAAATATCTCTGAGTCAACACCCAGGAAGTGGTAGCTGGCATGCCAGAGCACTCAGGGCATCCCAGATTCTGATGAATTATCTGCAGTTCAAATCCCAGGGAGTGACAGTCACGGGTAGGTGTGACAACCCTTTGCCAGCCAATCACTGTGAAGGATCAGTCTGAGGAGAAAGGTGCTCCCTGAAACCACAGTTTCTGAGAAGGACACAGGCCTCCAAGACTGGAACCCAAAGCAGAAGCCAATCTCTTGTGCTAGCACAGAGGCCTTTGCCTTAGGTGACTCACTCTGGTGTCACCATGAGTGTAAGAAAGTTTGGGGAAATGTGATGCAAAGAACGGTCTCTTTGTTTGAACAAGAGCAGCAGAGGTGATGTGGCCCTGTGTCTGCTCCAAAGAAGGCCATACCAGTGACAGCTCACTGCATTTGCCCAAGTGCTCACTCCCAGTGCAAGCACACAGCCAGCTTCCCGAGTGCAGCGCATGGCCAACAGTGTGCACGGCCACAGGCCTGCGGATCCCCAGGAAGGCCTGGCCTTCTCAGGGTGGAGGGAGGCAGCTGCCAGGAATGCTATGGCCCTGATTGGCGTTATCTCCCGGGATATCGCCAATCCCTGGATTATACCCTTTGGGCATATGATCTCACCGCTTTCTTCTCTGTGCCAAGGATTCCACCCAAGCCTGTTTTACAGAACGTCATCTTTCTTCTGAGCAGAAGGAGATCACCTGTGGCGTGAGTAAAATATGAGTAAATGATTAGTGGGAGCTGTAAAACGATCTTGTAACGCATTTGTGCTTTCCTGCAAAAAGGACCTGGTTTCTCGACATCTGTCTTTTTTGCTCGTTTGATGCGAGCAGAAGGCTGCCCAAGTCACTCGCTGGTGCCAGCAGTGAGGCTCACTTCAGGGATGGGGTGAGCCAGGGATCTGGATTTCTCCACACCGTTTCCTGCTCATCTCGTGAGCTGACAAGAGCAACTTCCTGAGTCATAGACCAAGGGACTGGGACTGAGGGAATAATCCATGTTCATTTGCTGTTAGAAACTAGGGTGGTGGTGGGGGGAGCAGCAGATGGCATGGCGGTTAAAGTCTGAACTCCCACTCGGGTGACAGCAGTTCGAATCCTGGACCAGGTGGCTTCTTTTCTCACTTTCTTTCTCTCTCTCTGGTGCCCTATCGCAAGTTAAAAAATATTAATAAATAAAATAAATAAATAACACTTAATAAAAAAAAGAAAGAAAGAAACTAGGATGGTCTTCAGAGAGAAAACCAGGGCCTTTCCTTTTGTGAACTCCACCCTGGAGTGGGGCAAACGATACAGCCGTGGGCTCCATACTGGAGATGCCAAAATAAAAATGGTGCATTTGTGACAGCAAACACAAGGGTACCTCGTGTAAGCAGTAGCCAAGGCACAGGCAGTGAACCAGGGTGAGAAGGTCCGCAGGGCAAACCCAGACTTAGGGAAGTCTGAGCTGGAGCCTTGGTTGCAGGACACGTGGTCAGGATCCACAGCGAGATCCCCACACTCCCGGCACTCAAAGAAAGCTATCTACTCGGTTAGAAACCCGATTTCCTAAAACGGTTCCCAACATGCCTGGACAGATGCTCTCTCCAGATAAATTTTGGCTTCTGACTTTCAACACGCTCAGCTGGTCCCCACATCTGCTCCTAGGGGGTCTGACTGGCAAGGGTCCCTTAATCAGCACAGAGATGAGGACATCCTCTATCCGTAAATCTCGCACTTGGGCAGCTCCCTGTTCCCCTGTAGGCCAGTCCTCCCTTCCCTTTAAGACAATCCTTTGATCTCGAAGCATTCGAGTCTGGGTGGAACCACTGGACCATTACTCTCATACTGTGAAATCTGGGGGACTGCACCCCTCGGCAAACGCATCAGATAAAAAGTCTGCCCCTTGACCGAGGCTTATTCTGTGCCCGGAATGTACAGGGTAAACTGGCCTCCTTGGTGGCCTGGGGTGGCAATAGCTTACCAGGTAAGTGTGTACAAACCACACATGTAAGATAAGCCAGCGGGTGGTCAGTGTCCTCACAGCACACAGAGGACCTGGAACTGGACACAGACAACTCCAGAGGGCAGATGACTGCGAGAAGTCTTCACGAAGGAGCCATATTTGAGCAGTGGGGACTATGTAGACAGGGAAACCCTGACAGGCAGCAGGGAGGCTCAGAGGACTCAGGAAGGACGCTGGCTGGCGGGAGAGGAAGCGAGGGCCTGCCTCTGTGGCTCGCCCTAGGCTGTGGGGTGTGTGGGGATACGGGATGGAGCCAACTTTCTTCTTTTTGTTCCATTTACTTTTTTGGAATAACAAGCTACATGTTTACCTTTCAGATCTTACAGTCTCTCCCTTTGTTTGCTATGGTAACGTGAACATTTAGTAGAACATCTTGCTGTTTTTATGTAGTATTTAATGGAGAAGAGAGCTTGCGCCTCAAAAGTAAATGATCAAATTCCTCCTGAGGCTTAAACGAAACAAGATTCAGGTATGGGAAATTTCGTATGTACCGCAGTTTGTCTGTGGAACAATTCATTTTCAGTGCGTATATTTGCAAGTATCTCAGAATCCTATGTCCTGGCGGCGGAAGAGACCGGATGAAGTGCTCAGGTCTGTCTCGTAGGCGCAGCTGGTAAGCTACTGTGAGACCCTGTTCAAGGTGCTTGTCTCCCCTCACTCTGTCTCTGAAGAGACCAGATGAAGTGCTCAGGTCCGTCTCGTGTGGCGCAGCTGGTAAGCTACTGTGAGACCCTGTTCAAGGTGCTTGTCTCCCCTCACTCTGTCTCTTTCAGGAAAGAAGGAAACATAGAAAAATAAACAAAAGCTGACAGGAAAGACTTGGTTTTTTCTCAGAAGGTGTGGGCAACCACCACGGTGTAAAAAGGTCACACGTAGAAGCTCACGGAAGGGGCACACCTATGGATGTTTCGGCACCAGCCCTGGGGCTGCACGTGTAGATGAGTTGGAAGTTTCTGGAGTGCAGGGGGCAATCCCCATGGAGAATCGCCCTGGCCTCCTGGGCTGGGCCCACCCATCAGCTACAACGCAGGCCCCTGGGCCGCTGGAGCTGTGACGAAGCACATCTGTCCAAACACGGTGCACGGTGATGAAGAAAACCACCCCCCATACTTATCTTTGAAGCCGCTCTACTCTGTCTAGCCAGGAGAAATGAATGTGGATCAGTTCCTCGGTTCAAGCTCCTTGGTGGTGACTCAGAACCCGCACGACGTCTGAGTGGCCGTGGTAGACTCATGGCACGGCCGGGGCAGCAGTCTTCTCCTGGGGACTGCCTTGTCCCCTCGTTGAGGCAGTAGAAGGTGGAGAGTCGTGGCAGTGACTGAGGGGTCGCCTCCTCACACGGTACCAGACAGTGGAAGCTGGAGCTGTTACACAGCACCTTGGCCGGGTGCCCTCCGGGTGCCCTCCTCTGCTGCTTTCCCTATCCAGTCATTGGCCGGGCTGAGAACAAGGCCTTGGTGTCAGGGGACGGTTGCGTATAGGGCTGGTGGTTTGGTACAGAACATCTCAGACCAAAGCACGAGAAGATCTGCCAGAGGGCAGTAACTAACTTCACATGGCCGGGCTCCCAGCCGGCTTCCTGTCAGCTGCATTCAGGTTGGCCGAGGTGGCCTGGGGCCTCGGATAAGAAAATGAAAGATTCACAGCCACACCCAGGTCGCTGGCACCACACTCCGCTGGCACCAGGAGGGACATTCGTCATTGCCCTGGCGAGTGATAGGCTGTGGGGGTGCTGTTTCGTCAGATGCCCAGTTTGGTGACCAGGATGAGAAGGAGAGAATTGTAGTGGCTGTTCTGACTTACATGTGCTAAAGGCAGAGGTATTTTCTGTATAGATTTTGTACTTCTAAGGACACCCTACAAAAGAGCCACCCAAAGAGACCTAGAACTTGGGGAGGGAGATGTAGCCACCTGCGGCTCAGTAGTCGAGGTGAGTCCCTGCCTCTCTGCCCTTCAGCTTTCCCACCTGCTAGACAGGAGGCACAGGACCTGCGGCAGCTAGCTTACAGCGTGTTTGCAAGATCCAGTTCACACAGTGGTTCTTATCTCGGAGTCAATGCTAAACGGGTCTCAGGGAGGCTGTGGACCCCTGAAATGTGCAGGAAGCATTCTGTCTATGTGTATGTGCACCTTCAGGAGGAAGGGGTAGTAGCGTTTGCTCTGTCCTCAAAGCATATGGTAAGTGGTTAATGATCACTGGTTTTGGCGATGTGTGGAAGTACTCCCCAGTTAAGCTATCGCAGCAAACATCTGGTGATAGGGACACAGAGAAGCACTGACTGTGCGTGAGGGTCTGTACTACGTCTGCTTCTAGGAGGTCTGGCTGGCATGGGTCCCTCTGTGGGGACACCATGCACTTGGGTGGCTCCCTGTTCCCCTTTAAGCCTGTACTTCCCTCCCCTTAAGATATTCCCTTGGCCCTTGGGCAGTCAGCCCTGGGCAGGAACACTGGATGGCTATTCTTCTCACACTGTGAAAACTGGGGACCTGCACCCCTTTGCAAATGCATGTGGTAGAGGTCTCTTCTATCTCTAGGACCTGTGATTCTGAGATACTTCCAAATATATGCACTAAAAATGAAGTATTCTAAAAACAAATTTAGCTTATCCCAGAAATCTGGGAACACATGGATCCTTGGCCTATGGGAGCGTATAATGGATTTTGGATGAGACCAAAAGCAGATCAAAAATGGAAAAGAAAATGGAAGTGTGGACAACAGTGAAGGGAGAGCTGAGGCACCCCTAAATTTGGGGGAGAGAAACGTCCTCCTAGCTGCAGTGGGGCTGGGCTCAGAGGCCGGCTGGTCAGGGTGCAGCACAGGGAGAGGCAGAGAAGAGTGGCTATGAGGGAGGGATGGCGGAGTGTGCAGATATATTTGGGACTTGGAGGCCCTCTGACCAGGAGTAAGGGTCACTGAGCAGAAGGCTGCACTGCAAAGCCAGCTCCTAGGGTGATGGTCCATCCCAGATGCCCCCCCCCTTTTTTTTTTTTTTGAGAAGTTTTAGCTATAAGGCGTGTGCGTTTGCCAGAAAGACAGAGAAACAGAGAGATGGAAAGTGAGAAATCACTCCCTTTCCCTCCCCACCCCCCCCTGCCCCTGCCCAGGGAGGATGGCCATGCTACAATCCCTTCTCCTCCATTCTCCTTTCTGGATCTTGGGGATGCACGCACATATGCCTGGCATGAGTTTAAGCCACCGGGTCCAAGACTCGAACTGCGGTTGACTACATGGGAGTCCAGGGACATAGCCATTACACCAACTGTTGGTTCCCCAGATACCCTTTCAGATGTGCACAACCTGCTTGTGGTTCTTCAGCCTTTGCTCCACAGATGGGGTGGGAGCTCTCCTGGAGAAGCCTTGTGGGGTGTACAAAGCCTGCCCAGGACAGACTGTCTCTTCTTTGGGAACAAGTCCCGGTGACTCCCATCTCTGGGCAGGAAGTTCCCCCTGTCTAGACGTCATTCTTGCTGTGCACATAGGTGACCTCTTCCTTCTTAGCAAAGTCCCTCTGCTGGGGCCTCGTGGGACCTCACCTAGTACTTAGTGACTCCAGAGCAGACCAGGTAAACTAAGAACCAGAGGTGGGGGTAGGGGGCAGTGGAAATTAAACTAATTTGATATTTCAGAAAAAATATTGAAGTGTGCATCCTGGGAAAAATCAGAACTTTGTTAATATCTTTACACTTACCGGATGTGTGACAGTTTCTAAAGTTGGCATGTGGCAGGACCACTGAACCTTTCTGTGCAGAAGCTTCCTGGTGGTCCTACTCGGATCTTGACTGAGGGGCCACTGAAGCATCCTTGAACGAATGGCCATTTCTCTACCCTCTGAGATTCTGGAAGGGATTTCTTGGTAGCTCCTTGGATCTTGCCATACCACTGCAAATGTAAAGATCCTGAAGTTTTTTCCAGAGTGTCCTTTTGGAAAGATAAAGAATGACTGCTAGAGGCTGGGAAGGATTGAGGGTGGGAGGAACAGAGGGATGTTGGTTACCAGAAACAAAACTACAGATGGATCAGAAGAGGAATGTCTAGTAGAAGATAGTTAGCAACAACTCGCTGTGTATCTCAGAGTACCTAACAAAGAGGATTTTTAATATGCCTAATGAAGTAATGACAACCAGGGAGCCAGCAGGTGGTGAGGTGGTTAAGGCACTGGACTCCTACGTGGCCTATTGCAGTTCCAATCTCAGCCCTGATGGAATGAAAATTCCACCAAGCGTGCATGCCCAAACTCCCGGGAGGAGAATGGAATAGAAGGGATTGCAGTGTGGCCATCCTACCTGGGTGGTGATTTCTCACTCCCCCAACCCCCCTCCAGCAAGCACATGTGCCCTATAGCAAAAACCTAAAGAAAAAAAACGTAATGACAAATGATTGAGATGATGAGTATGATCATTACCCTGATTTAATTATTATTTTTTGGAGAGAGATTTTTTTGCTTTAGAGTGCATAAACTTGCTGGAGAGACAGAGAGACAGAAAGTGAGAGAGATGGGCACCCGCAATCCCTTCTCCTCCATGCTCCTCTTGGGATTTTGGGCACACACACACACATACCCAGTGTGAATTTTAAGCTGCCAGGTCTGGGACTTGAACCATGGTTGACTATGTGGGAGTCTAGTGACATAACCATTATGCCATCTGCTGGTCCCATTCTGACTTTATTATCCATTGTATCCCTGAAAAATCACAGTGCACTCCCACAAATATGTGCAATTTTATGTTAATAGAAATTAATTAATAAAAAAAAATGTGTTCTTGAAGACTCCAGTTGATTCTGGAGGTGAGTGCAGGACCACGCTCTCCATTTGACCCACTTCTCAAAGAGCAGTGAATGACCTACAGTCCTGGTGTTTTGCAGGGAATATCTAGACAAGGCTGACCTGCAGCGCTCTGAGATGATTCTCCTAGTAAAGGAAGCAACGGGGACTCTTCAGAACGAGTGGGGCTGGCCATTCCCTGACCACCCTCCTTTCCGCACGGGTCCTCCTTCCCAGCGTGAACTCCCATCCTCATAAATCCCTTCCTGACCCTTGGCTTCTTCATGTTCCCCAAGGACAGTGAGTCTTCTGTCTCCTTGTCTGTCCCTGAAATTTACCTGTCCCCTCTTTCCTCCTGTGACTGCCTGGCTGAATGATGGGGGTCTTTCAGGGGGGTCTCTCTCCTTCCTATTCCCTGGCACCAGAGTATCTGCAGGCCCGATAGCCTCATTTTAACCCACTGGGATAAGGAGTAATTCCTACCAGCTGGGAGGGAAAGACAGGCAGGGGGCGCACAGCCTTGTCCTATGAGAGGGACTTCGCGGGGAGGCCAGGCTCCTAAGATGTCAGTATTCCCACCCACCCTGCCAAAGAAAGCCAGGCAATGATATCTTTTTGACTTCTTCCTTCTGCACTGGGTTCATCAGGAGAGAGGGGGGCAGTAGAAGGCAGCAGGTGGGACCTGGTCTGGCTCTCAGCCAAGACTCTTTCCAGTTAACTTGCTCCCTAGTTGCTTTAATCAGCCAAAGCCCAGAGTTCCAGATGAAAAAGAAGGGGATGGGGGGAGAGGCTAAAACTCAGTTCAAGTTAAAGCAGAATTATTTATTTTAATTATTTATTCATACCAACTTCCAGCACTGCACCTTGTACATTATGGCTTGTAGTTAGAATTTCTTATTCCTGTCTCATCAAAGCCTGATAGCTTTTAGGTCTCTTCATTTCCACACACTTCTGCTTTGGTGGAGTGTGGGAGGAGGGGGAGGCAGGAACCCAATGTGGTGAATTAATTTAGGACCAGGGATTAATGGTGGGCAAACCTTAGTGTACCTCCCCTGCCAGGTAACATGACTTGGTGGCCAGTTTTGGGTTTTGGTGGGGGTCGTATGCTGACCTACCTCTGGGAATGACTTCTCTCATCTATGGCAGGCTATCGTCAAGGTGCCTGCCCTCCCCTGGCTGAAGGACAGGCCTGTGAGCCAATGAGGTCAGTGAGGATCCTTTTCCTCTGGAATCTGAAATGTGGATGAAGTCATCAAAAGACACACTAATCTGAGCTAGTTCATTATTCACAGCATGTGACCAGGTGACTTCTGTGAGGAAGTCTTAGACCTCGCTTTCATGTGATGGTGTTCCCCTGGTCCTGTCCTGGTGTCTGAGTCTGGTTTCCAGTTGGGCCATTGAAAGATCAGTGTTTTTCCCAGTAAACTCCCTTCGGACTTCAATTAGCCCTGATCGCTTTTTGTTACTTGTCCCCTAAGAAGCCCTAATTGACACCCACAATGAACCTTTAGTCACACTCGATTTCAAAATGTCACCCTAAAGTTGCACTAGAATGTCTTTCACTTACCTCACTCCGCTGTCATCATTTTCTAGAATCCATTTCTTTAGCTGCCAAGTCCATGCTGGTCCTCTGCTGATTGTATTAATAGTTTGCAGCCTGGATTCCTTCAGCACGTTTTTGGGGGAATGGGATTCAATTCAGACTCAATCAAATTTCCCCCTCATACCTGGGGCCAGGCCTCCTTCCCTCAGGGTCTGTGGCTCAATGTGGCTCAGGTGGAAAGCACTCAGACGCATGCTAAACAGACCAGTCCCGCATTCCCGCAGACCTTGCTGGAACACTGATCCAGAGCTTCTGAAATCTTCTGTGCTTTTGAACTAGTAATTCAACTAGTTAAACATTTTATCTGAAAATTGTCAGAGAAGCATAAAGATGTATAAGTATATTTATTACAGTATTATTTTGCTACTGCAAAATAAAATCTTGAAAATGTTTCCCAATAGCAAGGAAATGTCTGAAGAAGCAATGGCATATTCATATGATAATATGTGATACATCAATTTAAAATGGTGATTTTGGTAGAATATTTGTCATGAGGGAAATTCTCACAATATCTTATGTACCAAGAGGAAACAAATAAACCAAGACATGACTCTACGTACGGAATGATCTCAATTTGTTATTTTCAAATCGAGAAAGACAACACATGGTTGTTAACTCTTGATGTTGTGATCGAGGGAACTTTAGCAGGCTGTAAACTCTTTGAGGGAAGGAACTATGTCTTGTGCAAGAGTATAGCTCAAATTCCTAGCTTAGACCCAGTCACACAACTTACCTACTGAAATAATGAATAATCTCTATGTTTCCATAGTTGTAATTTCTTTTAAATGATAAATGTGCATTTCTTATACAATCAGAAAAAAAATTAGGCAATACAGTTTCAGTGCATGTGTATTGAAATCCTATTTCTGCTCTGAGATCCTCATGAGGTTTTTTTTTTTTTTTGGAGAGGTTTTTGCTATAGGGCATGTGCGCTCACCAGAAAGACAGAGAGAGACAGAGAGACAGAAAGTGAGAAATCTCCCCCTGGGTGTGGGGGGTGGGGCGGTAGGAGAATGGCCACGCTGCAATCCCTTCTCCTCCATTCTCCTCTCAGGATCTAGGACATGCACACACATGCACCTGGCATGAGTTTAAGTCACTGGGTCTGGGACTTGAACTGCAGTAGACTACATGGGAGTCCAACGACATAGCCATTACATCAACTGCTGGTCTCATCCTTATGAGTTTTTAAAACATGGCAACAAATGTTTGACTACTCCTTCCAAAGACAGGTGGTGTCTGTGTCTCCTCCTTTTAAATGGGACTGCTTCCACCAGTGAGTGTAGTAGGAATGAAGCTACATGACCACTGAGCGACATCGTGAAAGACTACGTGCCTGCCTTGTTTGTTAGGAGTGCTTCCTATCGAAACCCTGAACCACTGTGTAGGAGGCAGTCTCCTCTGAGGCTGCAGTGTTGGAGAGCCCATAGGCAGGTGCTGTGATCGTCCATCTAGCTCCAGACAGTGGAGCCTGTCTTTCAGCCTAAGCACCAGCACATGAGTGAAGAAGCCATCTTGAAGTAGATGCTCCTAACGCCCTGTTGTCTGAATCACTCCCAGCTGGGATCCCAGGTAGCATAGAGACAAGCTGTCCACACTGAATCCTATCCAAATTCCTGATTCACAGACAACTTGGGCCTTATTAAATGGTGGTTCATTGATGCCACTAAGTTTGGAATGATTTGATAGATAGCAACAGAGACCCAAATGGTCCTATTCAAACTTTTCCTTCTTTGCAAAATCTTCAATGATCGAGCCTGCTCTTCCTACAGTCCTAAGCACAGAATTGAAATTAGTCACACTTGCCTCCAAAGTCCCTCTTTATAGCTACATCTGAGTGCTGGCCCATCTTGCCTTTCTCCACAAGATGATGCAGAGTATCTAGCTGTGTCCACCATGCTGAACGTAATTGATAGGACTTCTACTCCTTTCGTTATTAGAATAATGCACAAAAGAAGTGGAAATGGACAAAGAAGCCGAATGCGGCGTGCATGTCAGGCTAACGGAATTCTGGCTATCTCCATGATTCCGGGCTGCCACTTGACATGGCAATGGGATGGCATGATACCTATAAACCACCCCAAGGGTCTTCGTTGCTAGGGCTGCCAAAACAATACCACAGGCTGGGCGGCTAAATTTATTAAGTTGCTACAAGCAATCAGAGGTTGATTTAAGGACATGTAGAAATGCCAGGAAATTATTGTCTCATAGTTTTGGAGCTCGAAGTCCAGGAACTACGTGTCCGCAGGTTTGATTTCTCCTTGTCCTCACTCCTTGGCTAGCAGAGGGTGGCTTCCTTGTCATGTCCTCATATTGCCTTTTCTCTGCACGTGTCCTTTTTATAAGGACACCAGTCCTATTGAATCAGGGTCCTATTCTCATGACTTCCTTTAACTTTAATGATCTCTTTTAAGGTCTTATTTTTAAATATAGTCCTCTTAGGGGTTAGGGCTTTTTCATATGGACCGAGGGGGGACGCAATGCTCTACCTGACCTCAAGGGTCACGGTGGACTCTTAGTTACTGTTTGCACTTCCCATAGTTGTAGATGTCCGTGAAAAGAGACCAGGAACACGGTGATCCAAATTCTATTCATAAACACTGTCCTGTTCCTAAGTTCCAGGCTTATGCGACCCTGGTTCTTCTGTCCCTTCAAATGCTCGTCCGCTTAGATGACAGAAATGTGTGACAACTTGCCTTTCTCCACAGCCAATGACAGAATCTGACTGCACGTAGGTTTTGTTTGCTTGATTGGTGCCCAAGGAAACATCGAACGAATCTTCAGTATCATTGTCAGCCCACTGAGGAGTGCTGATTGCAAAGTGCACAGGTGTCACTTGTGTGCGAGAGGGCATTCTTCACCTCCCACAGCCTCATTCGCTAGACTGAATAAAGAACAGCAATAACAGGGTTTGGAAAAGAAGTAGCTATAAGCAAGCGGAAGTTGATTTAAGGACACGCAGAAGTGCTGGGAGCCAGGGTGACCAGAGATGATGCCTCAAAATTTTCCTGCTCCCAGGGATTGGGCCGTGGCCATCCGCCCTGGGGGGTGATTTCTCGCTTTCTGTCTCTCTGTCTCTGTCTGTCTGTCTGGCGAGCGCCCGCGCCCTATAGCAATAACCTCTCAAAAAAAATTTTTTTTCCTTCTCCTGTTCGTTTCTAGAAATTTCCTCGTTTGTCAGTCACTTTTCATTCTTTATTATATTGTAAAAATATGGGGGGGGGGATAGGAAAAAGACGCAGAAAGAGAGAAAAAAAGCTGATTCCTGTTTATTTGGAACTATTTTGTGCCTGTTTTTGTGAGATGCGGTTGCTAAATAAGGGCACGGCAGCTATTTGAGGTCCCATCATTTGCCCTTCGCAATTTAAATTAAAGCACACCTATCTATCCATTTGTGCCCCTTGTTTTCAGCTCGTCCTTGTCGCATGGCCTCACTGTTAATTCAGGCCTCTGCCCACCTCTCTTCCCACTTTACCTCCACCACTTATGGAGTAAGAAAACCTTTCTTGTTCTGTTTCATGCTATCACGGATGAACCAATCAGCTCGCATTTCACAGAATATAGCATGTTTACACAATTACCACCCTGCTTGTATGGAGTGCTCTTATTCTGAAAAGTTCTTTATGTGAAAATCATTTCTGAAGTACAATTTTTCCCCTGTTAAAGCTGGTAAGAATTTTGTTCCAATCTGTAAGAAGGATTTAACTGTGTTCAAAACTATAAAACTTTCTTGATTTTATAATTCTCAAATTGTCTGTAGGTAGGAAGTGATTCGATTTGCTAAGAGGCCTTGTTTTTGACACAAAGACAAATATCCACTCCTATGCTATCCACAAAGCAGTGATTCATTTTTAAAAACCTCTCAAGATCATGTATTCTCCAAATAAAGAGAATGACCCCCAAGCCTTGCCTTCTTCATTAATTTTAGTATGTTCTTTCTCTGTTGCTTCACTTGAGAAAAGAGGTATAATTACTATCTTTATGAGTCAGCCTCATAGCCTAGCACCTGCTAGAAAATTAAAAAATATTTTCCCCATGTCACATTACAAAGTGAGGTTCATTGTTTCAACGCAGTTGCTGGTGTTCACTCATTTGCTAAATTGACTATACAGGAGGCTTTAAAAGCCATAGTGATAATGAAAAACAATGACTAGAGACATTTCTAAATGTCAATACATAAAGATAGTAACATGAACTTGATAAACTTGGATTTTCATTCTTTTTAAATTGTTCATAGATTAATAAAGGAGAGTGTGTTTCTCCCAGGCATGATGAAATGGCAGATGCTAGGAATTCAGAGTTGTTTTCTTAAAACATACCCTAGGCAGTTACTCAGGCATTAGGTATGGAATTCAGTCAGTGCTGACTAAGAAAGGAAACTCAATATGTTGGAATACATTATTTACATAGAGGTTAAAGAATAATCATAAGTAAAACCGAGGTCATGACATGATAACTGTCTAGCTCAGGAAGAGAAAGGATATGATAAAAAAATCTTTACACCATTTCTTACTTAAATGCTGTAAAAGGAGATAAAGGTCAATATACTATAATTTGGCAGATGACAAATACAGTGTTTCATGGCAATGCCAAACAGAAGACAGTGTTTGAGGGTCAACTCTCTTGATTCTGTTTTCCCAGTGATTTCAAAGGGTATTTATGTGTAAGACTGTTAAAATTTACTTCGAATGAAAAATATAATATATGCTACACAGTCACCGAATGGTACACAGTGGGGAGAGTTCCCCTAACACTCACACCCAGCAGAACATGGAAGGAATACCTCCAGATATTTGCTCCATGCACAGAAGACAAAGAAAAGAGAGGAGTAGCAGGCATGTGTTGCTCAACGGCGATAGTACATAAAACCTCTCGCCACTTTCCACATCTCTCATCTCTGTCTCTCTTTGGTGAGCATGTGTGTCCTCTGTAATTAAAAAAAAAAAAAAGGAATTAGGGACCAGCAGTTGGTGCAACGGCTATGCTGCTAGACTCCCATGTAGTTGACTGCGGTTTGAGTACCAGACCCAGCGGCTTAAACGCACACTGGCTGCATGTGCGTGCATGCCCAAGATCCCGAGAGGAGAGTGGAGGAGAGGGGATTGTGGCTTGGCCATCCCCCCTGGGGGGTGATTTCTCACTTTCTGTCTCTGTCTTTCTGGTGAGCACACAGGTCCTATAGCAAAAAACAAACAAAACCTCTCCAAAAAAAAGAGGAATTAATATGTTTCATAATATAAAAATGACTACATACTACATCAATAATAATGTCTAATTTTGGAGGTTAAAAAGAAAAGAATTCAAATTCTGGTCAAAATATAAAATAGAAGGGGATAAACAATTGTTAAAGTATTCCAAGGTTTCTGCATTGTCTCGGTGGAATATCAAAAAATTAACTGTAAGTAAGCAAGTTAAAATGTCTAAGGAAACTCCTAATAATAGACATATTTACTTCCAAAGGAGTAGAGGGTGTTGGAAAAGAAATAAGCAAAAGAAGAAAATAGCAATAAAGAAATTTATTCAGAAAATGGAAGGATGGAAAAGAAAAAGTTAGAGAAACAGAAGCACATGGTAAGAAGGTAGAAAAAAATAAAAGGAAGACCAAACAAAGAGAAAGTTTTAAGATCCTCTGCATCAGTACAAAACAACAAGAATTTATATACACTGTAAAATCTTAGGTGTTAATTTCATACTGCTACTAACAATGAACAATTAGCACAAATGACCTTTGAGAATAAAGGGCTTTATTCCACCAAAGAAGCTAAACTTTTGAAGACTTAGGTTTCAAAAAAGAACATTTATAGGCAGTTTTCGAGGGTACTCTTCTGGTTACTAGATTAGAACATGTTTTTAATCTTGTAAGTTCTGGTCTTCATCTGCAGTTTTTTCTTCTGGGCAGCTCTGGTTTGCTCGTTCTCTCTCCTTTCACACCTGTGTTAATGCTCTTTCTTCTTTGTACTTGAGATGACCAGATTTTTAAAACTAGAGTTAGAAAATTTTCTAGAACTAAATCAGAAAGCACAAGACCTAAAGACAATACAGGAAGTGATATTTTTTTAAATGGAAATATGAGGCCTATGAATGTGAAATAGCTCCCTAAATTAGGGACCTCATAAAATCTTGCAGTGAATCTTCACCATAAATCTGTTCCTTTTTTCTACATACTACTTTTTGTTTTGTATTGTTTTCCCAAAAGTTTCTAAGCTGGCTTTGTTTCATTTTGCATTTTTCTTTCCTTTTTCTTGATTGCTCAACTTCAAATGAATCTAGATCTTCAAGTTGACAGACAGAGTACAGGTCTTCAAATTTACTCACATTCTTCCTCAGACACACAACAGGGGGCGAACAGGATAATGTGTACAGTCCCTGACCCAAACCTCAGTTTATAGAGCCCATTAGCAACCTCCAGGCATTGCCACTTACTAGCTGTGACTCTGGGTGAGTTGTTATTTGTACGCCTCAGTTTTCTCATCTGTAAAAAGAATCTCATTGACGTACCAACTTCACAAGGCTCTTGTGAGGATGAAATGAGATGCATTTGAACCCTTTAGCACTGTGCACTGCCATCCTAAACAGGAGATATCAATAATAATACATTATCACTCTGCTGCTGCTGCTGCCACTGCCTCAGTGCACCTGCCCAGTCCCCGCACTGCACCTGCACTGTCCCCGTACTGCACACTTCTTCCCATGCTGCCCGGTCCTCTGATATGCTGAACCAGTGCTGCGCTTGACAGAATTCCAGTTTCCAGCCTATGACACACACGGCCCATCACTCCCTCCTCATCGCCACTCAGGCATGGTTCCTCATCCTCAGGATGCTCCAGAAAAGTCACCTTGCATCTTGAGGGACAGCATCCATGGGACCTAGCAATGGGATCTAGGTTCTTGTTATGTGTTGCCTTTGTTCTGGGTGTGGTTTGACCATTTCTCTTTCATCACAGGGCTTTTAAAGGGATAGTGGGAGGGCATGCCCCAAAACATCTTGGTCAGGTGCCATGCCATCTTACATGGGAAATCTAGTTCATACTTCTAAACTGGGAACTCAAAGTGAGGGAATAAGTCTGTTATGGTTTGAATATCTTCCCCCAAATTCATGTCAAACTTTAACTGCCATTGTGACAGTATTAGAAAGTGGGAGTTTTAAGAGGTGATGAGGTCATGAGAGCTCTGTCTCATGAATGAATTAATGTTATCAGTAGCTTATCTTGAGACTTTGTTTTTTAATTCACCAGAGAGTGCATGTGCTCTCTGGAGAGAGAGAGAGAGAGGGGGGAGAGAGAGAGAAAACATCCCTCATGGGGAGTGATCATGACTCAATCCCTTCTCCACTTCTTTTAGAATTTTGAAAGAATCACAATCATAAAATATTGTAAAGTGACAATTTTATTTCATGAACACCAATATTTATAATATATTACCTTTATGATATCTTTTGCAGCTATCTACACTGATGACGAAATGTTCCAGCTATCAACCTAAAAATGTGCAGGAGATACAGATTTTCCAAAGCAATTTCGAGGGGGATACATTCGTTAAAGAGTGATCTGGAGGGAACATGTGAATTAAATTCTTAACCAACATCTGATATTAAATAAGGCAGTGGGATCTTTTAGTTTCAAATCTCACTACAAATACACTCCTCAGTTTCTATAGGGAGTAGTGTGTCCTATCTGAAAAAAAACAAACAAAAAAACACAGACTGAAGTTTTGAGATCACATGAGATCCCAGCTTAGAACTCAGCTATACCGTTTCAAGTCTAGCAATAGTCAATAGAAAGCTGCCCCGGGTTTTCAGAAATCCCGCTGTAAATCAGTGAAAGCAGTCACTTGAATTTTGGCAGTAAGTTTAATTCCATAGAAGTGGAGTGTTCTGGGTAGAAAATGACAACTGCAGAACTCATTCACTTTAAGAAGACAGAAGGTATCTCTTTAGATTAATGGGTTGGGCTGTATCAAATCACTTGGGAGAAAGATAAATCTGGCCGTGGTGCACAGTCCAAAGCCAGATGTTCCTATTTTCCAGAAAACAAATCTGTTTCCATAATGTTAAGTCTTTTTGCACAAATTTCTAATGAAAGCCTCTGTGTGAAAAGGCTGCAATATTCTAAATGATAGGTCTATGTAACCCTTGGATTTCAATTATTTAACTATGAGCATTATTAATGGTAATGACAACCATACAAGCTACATATCAGCACAGAGTATGCTAATAAAAGGTATTCACAGACTTTTTAATGGCAAATGAAACCAATTCCTTTCATTATTTTCTGAATTCAAGAAACTAAATGACGGCTACCCTGTGGCTTCATAAGATGAGCTGACTTAATGCTCACAGGCAGGTGAGCACAATACCTCATTGTGTTAAATACCAATTTTGAAATTGAGAGTCTGAACTTAATTCCCATGCAGCCTCTGTTAGTTTTGCCTTTACAATAAATCGATCAAAGTGCAGTACTGCAAGTTACAGTATTATTTTTAAGTGATTTAGAACTACTTTCAAGGGGAATAAAGGTAATATTTCTTTCAAAGTGCTAATAAGTTATCTAAGCATTCTGTGTTTTACAAGCCCCCAAAGACAACCAGTATTATCAAAATTTGGGGGAAGGGAATCATACATCCAAATATATGCTGTTAGGAGATAAAAATATAAGATTCGAAGAGCTGTCAATGATCTTTTTGTTGTTGTTTACTTTTTGCTACTGGGTATGTATGCTAGCTGGAGAAAGGGAGAGAGGAAAAGTGAGAAATCACCCCCCACCCACCCCACCCCGGGAGGGATGGTCACACCGCAGTCCCTTTCTCCACT
The DNA here is from genome assembly GCF_000334495.1 of Tupaia belangeri chinensis. Classification (NCBI taxonomy): domain Eukaryota; kingdom Metazoa; phylum Chordata; class Mammalia; order Scandentia; family Tupaiidae; genus Tupaia; species Tupaia belangeri. Next base: position 7,616,033 of record NW_006159754.1, on the reverse strand, counting down.
CCCGCCCTGGGATTCTGGGCCTGCATGCATAGGCACCTGGCTTGGCTCTCAAGTCACCGGGTCCAGGACTCAAACTGCACAGTTGGCTACGTGGGATCCAGCTACCTCAACCACCACACCACCAGCTGACCCTAGATTATTATTCTTTTTTTTCCCAATAATAAACCCACAGTTCTTTTCAGGCTTAGAGTCTTGGCTGCCAATCTAAGACATTTAAGGTTCCTGTGGATGAGCACTGATTTCCTTTAATTCTCTATTTTCCCTAGGGAGTTATAGATTCACTATCATTAGGTCAAGAGGTAGAACTGAGTGACTGGGAGCAGGGTGTTAAGTGGGTCAGCCTATGGGAGGGGGTCTTCTCAATGCTCCACAGGTTTCAGCTGGGCATTAAGGGAATCAGGTGTAGCTGCGTATTCTGTTCAGTATTAATGCACAGTTCTTAGATGTGGAGTTTGCTAGACAATACCAAGAGCAGTGTTCTTCATACTTTAATATGTATACACATTACCTTTAAGATCAGAGTCCATTCAGTAAGTTTAGGTGTGAGGTTTGCTATTCTGCACTTTTTTCTTTTTTCTTTTTCTTTCTTTTTTTTTTTTTTTTTTTTAAGAGAGATTTTTGCTATAGGGTGCATGTGCTCACTGGGGAGATGGAGAGAGAGAGACAGAAAGTGAGAAATCACCCCCCAGAGGGGATGACCATGCTCCAATCCCTTCTCCTCCAGTCTCCTTCCAGGATCTTGGGCACGCACGCACATGCGCCCGGCGTGTTTCAAGCCGCTGGGTCTGGGACCCGAACAGAAGTCAACTATGTGGGAGTTGAGCCATCCCGCGTTTTAAAACACGCTCCCTGACGATGCTGAGCCTGCTGGGCCACTTTGAGCAGCAAAATGTTAGAGCACAATTCAGCGTTCTTTCTGTCAGAAATGAGACGTCTAGGTCAGGAGGTGGAGGCCTGATTCCAGCACCAAGTCTGCTATAAAGTAGCTCTGTAAGTGGAAGATTCTTTAACCCTGAATAGACTTATTATTTCTTCCTGTGGAATCACAGGTCTGGACCAGATGGTACCTGAAGGCCCTTCAGAACTATAATATTTACTTTTAAAGACAACCCTTATTTTTATCATGGCTGCTGTCTTCTTCCTGTATTTGTCCTCATAAACAGCAAAAATCAGAAAGAGGGTTTTTTGTTTTGTTTTGTTTTTGCACTGTACTACTTTTGAGTTGTGCTTCGCATTCTCTGAGTCACCATGATAATTTCTTTTAACATCAATTTCCAGTCTTCCTCTGTAATTTTTACACTATTTTCCAGATCTATATTTTCCTTTAACTTTAAGGAGAGTTCTCCTGAATACCGAGTCTGTGGGGTTATCTGTTGGCCAAATGAAAATGTAGTTTCTATTTTTTTCACATTTCTCAGAAAAGCCATATTTTTAAATAGGGGATGATCCTTCAATTGGAGCTAAATGCATAAAATGCACCCCTGCTAAGGTGGCAATGGTTGGTAATGGTTTCCAATTACATTGAACAGGGAACAAATCCTTTCCCTTCTTTGAACAGAATGTCAATGAACTGCCTCCTGTTTATTCCCAATATCAACACCTTTACTCAGAACTTTATTAACTCTCGGTTGTACTACCGCCCTGGTCTACCAGCTGGTGTTCCATCTCCAGCCTTTCCGCTCTAAGACAACCCTGCCAGACCCATGTTCACAGAGTTCAACAAGGCACGTGTGAGTTCCAATCAAAACCTTGCACTGGGCCCTGATCCAGTCCCTTTGTGCAATGTGGTCAACCTGCCTTTTCCAGGTGCCCACTGTTTCCCCTCGGATCAGATATATTGACACATTGCACATCTGCGACTGTTTACTTCCTCTTCCTCGTACACCTTCTTCATAAAACCCGAGCCTTTCTTCAAGACCCACTGGAAATGCCAGTTCTTGCTTAGAATATCCCCTTGTTCTTCTGGCAAGAAGCTTGACTCGCAATACATTGCTTTCAACATTATTCTCTACTTCAAGTCTGCTGCTCTATAATTTCTTGTGGCTTGTGCTTTCTCCCTGCCTCCTACTGCACAATCTTGGGAATCTCCAATGCATCCTGATTATCTCGGTAGCTCTTGCAGTGCCTTTTCAGTTCTCTATCTCTTTTGAAGAAATGAGTAAATGAATAAAAATTTCAGAATTAATCTATGGATCAAGAGGCTCAGAAACTGCAGACATTTTTAAGTTATATGTTAGTTTTATCTGTTATTTATTTTGGGCAAATTACTTAATCTCTGTGACTCAGAGTATTGAGTATGTATTTTCTTGAAGGGTAAAGAATATCTAGTACATTTTTTTCACTCAATAAATATAAAGCATTATGCTACATAAATGTTGGAGAAGAGGGCAAGCCTTTGAATTACTAAATTATGATAAGTATCATCATAAGATAAGTATGTTCCATATTTCAACTACTGTATTGTTAAGAAAATCCTTTGTATGAGATTTTGAGTATTGTTCAGTTAATGTAAGTTATATTTAATGTTCTAAAAAAGCAACACAATAATATTGCCTTCACAGTTTGTTACTACATAGGTTAATGTTTTCAAGGAGATGAGTCACATTTCTTCCTTCAGATGCTATAAACACTACCTTAGGAATCATACTCTAATTATCTGTCAAGGTAGGTATAACTATTTACCATTAAAGGTTCCTGTGAAAACTACAGTGTACATTAATTATTTTCTTAAAACATGGAAATAAAATAGTTCAAGAATCTATCATTTTAGCATTTGTAAACTTCGGGCACATATCAAATTGATTTCCCGTGCTCTGTAAGCTACAGCGCAATGGTTAGTTGCAGAGTATTAACTTTAAGATACTAGGTTGATTTATCAGTGCAATGTTGAAATAGTCATAAGAACGTTAAAAAATAGGGACCAGCAAGTGGCATGGCGGCTGAGGTGCCATACTCCCACATGGCTGACTGCAGTTCAAGTCCTAGACTGGCGACTTGCTTTCTCACTTTCCTTCTCTCTCTCTCTGTGTCTCTCCCTGGTGAGATTAAAAATAATAATAAAAAATAAAATTAATAAATATTTTTTTAAAAAAAGAATTGAAACAATAGAGCCTGATATAACATGTTCCATTATGAAAGATATGAGCTATAATTGATCTGTATTATTACATATTACAAACATTTTTTAGACTAAAAATAAAATATTAAGAGCTTAGTTTTACATAATTTTCTAATATTAATGTCTTTTCCTGTCAATTCTATTGACAGAAAATATACCACTTTTATTTATGATGGCCAGTGCCCCTTCTCAGGCCTACAGATCCTCAGGACTCTGCGTACTTCCCAAGTTTCTGCTGACCTGTGGATGGCCATGTGGCCTCCAGTTTTGCAGAGCACTGGCATTACTGTTGTGCTGTAGTGTCTGGGTCAGAAAAAAAAAATCTAACTTTTGAGTAGTTCTGACCAGTACAAATAGAGCAATATAATTTTATAAGACTTGCAAACTTTTTGAAAAAGCTATATAAACTATAAAATACGCCTCTCATCTTTTGCCTACCTGTATCAATTTAAGAAGAAAAACAAAGAGGGTTAGAGTTCTCTAAGGAATATTTTCTATGCCATTATTTTCTTATTTACAAATCCCACTGAAGTCATAGAAAACATATGTCTACTGAGAAATTAAAACTTGTGTGTGCACATCCCCAAAATCCTGAGAGGAGAATGGAGGAGAAGGGATTGTGGCATGGCCATCCCCCCTGGGGAGTGATTTCTCGCTTTCTATCTCTCTGTCTCTCTGGTGAGCACACATATAGCAAAAATCTCTAAAAAATCGAACAAAAAAACTTATTAGAGAATATCCATTACATACATTTGAGAGCCTTATTTTGCCATAATATTCAGTTTCTTAACATTCCTGATACTGTTTCATCCCAGTTCATTCATTCATCAGTGAGAAAATCAAGCAAAGTTCGTGTTCTTAATCCCTGAGATACACACTTTAATGTTCATCTATTTCTCTAATGTCTTTCATCAAAAGATATAAGCACAAAGTTTGCACCATTCAAATGTCTAAGGTGATGTAAACCTAAATATTGTCTTTCTGTTTAATCCATGGGATTATTTCTCTGACATATATGTTGGCTATAATATAGCCTCACTATAGATCATGATTCTATTCTCAGAGTGATTATTTACAGAGTTATTCACTGTAAATCAAGAGTGTGGCAACAAACCAGGTTTTATACTGATAGTCTTTATGTCACTGTAGAAAAGCTTATGTGGGATTTTCTTTACAAATTGAAATCTATCCATAATTTAGGAAAAAAACAAAGAAACCATTGTATGCTCATGGTTTCAAAGAGAGCTGAAATTGCAAGACTAAAAACTCAAGAATAAAGACTATTTCCAAAAATATTCTCTATACTTTCACTAGCTTTGCCATCTACCTTCTGCCACGAGTACTTGTAATTTCAACACACAAACCCCAGGTCAGAGACAATGAGGTGTGCAGAGGCCCCATATTTATACAAGTTGATTTTAGGGGGCACACCAACTAGCATTTCTTATTTTTAATAAAAACACATCCATTTAAAGGTATCTTAGGAAAACTACAACTAGCAAATTAAACTCATTATGTTGTAGTCATTCTTCCTTATGTCAACTTTCCTTCCTAGAGAAATTTAAGTTTAAGAAGTTAAAGAAAAATATTAATTAAAGACAATATTTTCTATTGACAAGTCATGATGGATACTTGGTGAGGTAGAAAATTTGGGTCAAGAGACAGTGGTTCTGATTCTAATTGTCACTAACTAGCTCTACCACCTTAACTAAGTCACAAGCTCTCTGGGCATCTATTCCTTATTCCCGAAGAGATGACTGGCATGACTGCTGAGGTCCACCCCTGTGCCAGCATTCTAAAGTGTTGCACTCTCTAGTCAAATGAAATTACAGGGAACACTAGTCTCTGTAAAACAAAGAAAGAATTCCAACCTTTAACACAAGACATGTCACTTAAACTAGTTAGGAAAGTCAGTAAACCTAATGTGATTTTTTTTTTAAGTTTAAAACACTCCACTATTAGATTAAATGAATCATTTGAAAAATGGGAAATAAATTTGATTTTGCTTAACAACTGTACTTTTCTTGTACCTTTGCACTCTTTCATCAATGAGGTAGTTGGGGACAGCAGGTGGCATGAGGGTTGGGACACTGGACTCCCACATGGTGGTCCACGGTTGGAGTTCCACGGTTGGAGTTCCAGACCTGGTGACTTGAGGCTCACAAGGGACATGTGTGTGTGCATGCCCCAAATCTTAGGGGGTGAATAGAGAAACAATTGTAGGGTGGCCATCCTCCCCAGAAGATGATTTCTCATTTTTCCTCTCATCATCTCTGGTGAGCGCACACACCCTGTAGCAAAAACCTTAAAAAAAAAAAAGAAAGAGGTAGCCAGATAGAATGTATCATGTGTTGCTATTAATACGGGAGCAGGAAAGTTGGGTGTCTTTGACATAGTCAGATGAAGGATTTAAGTAAAATCAGTTTTGGAAGAAACTGCTCTTCTATTAGAAACAAGATAGTTGAATACTAGGTTAAGATAAAGAATTGTGTTTTAAGAAAAAGGAGAAGTCTAGGGGCCAGCAGATGGCTTAACTTCTACGCTGCTGGACTCTTACATGGCCGACTGGGTTTGAGTCCTGATGGCTTGAAAAATCAGGCTGGGTGTGTGTGTGTGCGTGCTCAAGATCCCAGGAGAATGGAGAAGGGATTGCAGCTTGGCCATCCCCCCTGAGAGGTGATTGAGAGTGATTTCTCATTTTCTCTCCCACTGTCTCTCTCTTCCTGGTGAGTACACAGACCCCAAGGCAAAACAAAACAAAACAAAACACCCCAAACAAAACAACAACAAAAAACCTCTTTAAAAAAAGCGGAGGGAGTCTAAAGTTTTAAGATAACTTAAAATAGCTGCTCTAGTTTCAGGTTTTACCTTTTCACTCTGAAATTTAAAAAAATATGCTAACTAGTTGCTCATTTTTGATGATAATAAATGTTTGCTCTTTTTTTTTTTTAAAGAATTATTTCATTGAACTTTATTTATTTATTTATTTATTTAAATTGGACCAGAGAGGGACAGAGAGAGAGAGTGAGAAAGCAAGCCGCCTGGTCCAGGACTCAAATCGCAGCCGGCCACGTGGGAGTCCAGCGCTCTTAACCACCATGCCACCTGCTGGCCCCCTTGATGGTAATAAAATAACACCGAAATCTCAAATTACCTCTGCACTCCTGTACTAAACTGTCTTGAATTAGTTCTCTTCCAAAGAGCTTGAGAATACAAGTTCAAAGCAAAGCCTATCTCTGAGTACCAAAAAAAAGGCAATCAACTGGGAACTCTCTACCAAGTAGTATTTCCATGAGTCTTTGTTTTCCAAAATATTGTTCATAATCTGAAAAGTAAACCACCATTTTCTTATATCCCCCAGTCACTTAAGGGAAGATCGTCTTCCTGAAGGTTTTCTAGCATTACTCCTACCTAGCCTAAAAGAATAATGTAATGTGCAATGTTGACTAATATGAATATGTCTATATGCCTAGTTTGGTTACTGCACACTGGATGTATGCTTTGGAAAACTGTACTGTATCTACCACACATGTACGATCATATATGCACACTAGAAAGCACAGTTTAAAAAAGGAGAAAAACTTGGATTAAGCAACTGGATTGCAAGGTGAAGAAAAGAAGCTTTGATGATGATGATGAGCTCTGTGAATATTTAAGCGAAGCATTTTGGAAGTTATGTAATTAAGGACTAAAGTGCTTTCCTTTTCTATTTGGGATACTTCTTCCATCTATTTAGCCTATTCAGCTCAACAAACACCAACAATACAACCTATTTTGTGCATGTGTGTGGAAATAAATCTACTTGCCATGGTGCGAAAAAATATAGAAGATGCTATGGATGAAGAGTTTTACCAGTGATCTCTGAAAGGACATAGTCATAGGGTGTATCTAAACACATACAATTCATAAATGTAGAAATCCGCCCTCTGGGATACCAGCCACCTCATTATCTGTTGCAATTTCAAAGGTCTCTTGGGAAATGTGGCCTCACCGTTTTCTAGCTTTTTACATTCTTTTGTTAAATATATCTATAGACATGCATTCTTGGTCTGTGAAAACAATTTGACCTTTGTCATTCTCGGTGACAGTGAGTCTCTGGCACTTTGAGAAAGAGCGTACACCGAGCAGGGCCGCCCTGAGGTCGGGGTCACTGCTGACTCAGCCTCCTCCGAAGAATGGCAGCCAGCCTCTTCCTCGTCTGGCTCACTGAAGATGCTCTGCTCCTGGGAGGATACGGTTGCCTGAGAACCGGCAAACCTGGGGGGCTGACCCTCGTGGAGTTGTCGGGGGCTGGAGAAGCGGTGGGTTTTGGCCCTCCACACAGGCTGGGGATTCTGGTTCCTTTTTCGGAGTCCAGCCTGGGAAGGCTTTTCTCTGCACGACTGCTGCCTGTCATGGCAGGAGGGGAGGTTAGGCTGCCCTTGCTGAGGGCACACGGTGACAACGGTAAGCTTCCACTGAGCTTCCTGAGCTCCAGGAGCTGTTCTCTGGCTTGACCCAAAGCCTCTGTCAGTTCAAAGCGTTCTTCACACTCCCGGCGCACTGTCTCCTGAAGAAAAGTGTTCTGAAAAGAGACGGGGGAAAGCACCTCTAGTTTTAAGCAGGATAAGAAGTGGACAGGTATTGGCAGCATAAATTCGGAACTGAACTGGAAAGCAGAGGTCTGTGTCCTATGACTACCACCGCGGTGCTCTCCCACAGGGGACAAACAAATCAAAAACGCCAATGACCTGCAAAACTGGAAAGACTTGGAGACAGTGTTTGGTTCAGCCTTGGCAGTCTGCAGAAGTGGGGCCAGAGGGTGTGGCAGTGACCCACAACAGGACCCTCTTGGGAAGGTTTTGGGGCTTTCCTGAGTATGGCAGGGGTGCACACACAGGCCACTGATGTGTGCCAACTGAGGCGGGGGCAGATCACCTGACCAAGGCCTCCTCTTTCTCCTTGTCTCTCTCACATGGAAGAAATAAAATAAACTTGAAAGAGAGAGAGAGAAAGAAAGAAAGGAAGAAAGCAAGCAAGAAAGAGAGCACCCAAAACAGAAAGTTTGAGTGGTCTGTCTGGGCTCACTCTCCTGGCAGTGCTGGGGGTGGGGCTGGAACCCAGGACTCTTAATGCCCACTTCAGTGGGTTTCAGCTTCCCTGACTGATGTCTCAGTGTATCCTGCATATGTGACATCTGACAGTATCTGTAGTCACTAAATATGTTATTTTATGGTGCAGGTACACTGGCATAAAATAAGACAAATAGGTAAAACTGATAACATTGAAAGATTAACAAATTTATCAGCTATGGCATTTTTCTTTTTTCTTTCTTTTTTTTTTAGAGAGAGTTTTTAGTTTTTTGTTTGTTTGATTTTTGCTGTAGGGTGCTTGTGCTTGCTGGAGAGACAGAGAGAAAGTGAGAAATCACCCCCCAGGGGAATGGCCACTCCGCAGTCCCTTCATGCCCTGCATGAGTTTTAAGTCTCTAGGTCTGGGACTTAAACCACAGACAACTACATGAGAGTCCAGCACTGGAACCATCCGCTGGTCCCTCAGCTATGGCATTGAAATAAGAATATCAGTTACTTCTGTTGTGCTTTCTCAATGGAACCTAAATATATTGACCATTTACCTTTCTGTAAGATAATATCTCAAAATAATGAACAATAACTGCTTTTCATTCCATTTAGCAATCATTTATCAAGTTATGAAGCCATAGTAGATATAGCCCCTACCCTCAAGAAGTTTGTGGCATCATGGGTTTGAGCAGAATTGTTTTTCTAGCTCTGAAGGAATCTGGACCCTAGAGACGCTATAGCGCTTAAGACTGGAGAACGTTTCTTAGCGTCGCCTGGAGGGTACCCTGAAGCATAGTTTCTCACGTGGCAGGGAGGTTCTGGAGCAAAGTTAAACTTCGGATGGGTGACTATCCTAGAGATCATTCGGCCCCTTCAGATTGGAGATTTTGCATTTTTAGTTGAAGGTTACCCATCTTTTATCTATGGAGTTCATCACAGTTACTTAAGCCTCATTGTAAGAATTAGGTCTTAGATCATCTTCACATTTATGCCCGCAGGATATCAAAAAAGTGGCTGACAAGTGGAGGGCTGGATGGTGGCACAGTGGGTTAATGCAATGCTCTGTGAGGCTGACGCACATGGGAAGGTCCTGGGTTCATGGTCAGAGATCTCCCCGAGTACACCGGGCATGCATAAGCCTGTGACCTGGGGTGCTAGCTGAGGCTGGGGATGGAGTGTGGTGTCAGGACCCTGGTGGGAGTGCTGCTTCTCTCTCTCTTACTCGCTCTCTGTCCCTCTTGCTCAGGGAAGAAAAAATGGATAAACTTAAAAAAAAAAAAAGCAGTTGGAAAATAAACAATTCAAAGTGGCATGCTAAGTAAACACAATTAAAATTATTGTGCTCTAAGATTCATTAACTCAAAGTGAATTTCCATCAGGGTAGCTTGTTTGTAAAAGCAGCCAAGGCATCCCCACATCTGACTCTTAGGGGAAAACATCCTCCCTAAGGGTATACTGACTAATCTGCTGTCAGTGGAACTAAATAACAAAGCGTCAGGGAAAGTAGCATTTTCCTGCATTTGAGTTTCTGGTGATTATGGATAGAACGCTGTTAATTCCAAATTTGGTCATCAAAATAAAAGAATATGGAACAATTCCAGATTGACTAATTGCACAGTAATTCTCTATAAAATCATCTGCTTTTCTGGGTCAAACAAAACCTCATCATTTACATATAGTGCTTTAAATATACAAGATCCACATGTTCACTTTTTTCTTTTTTTTTTTTAAGTTTTTATAAAAGGGTGCAGGACTCATCAGAGAGGAGAGACACAGAGAGCTCCAGAGCGAAGGAAAGGGAGAAATCATTTCCACTCCCTCGGGAGATGGCAAAGCTGCAGTTCCTTTTCCTCTTAGGATTTGAGTATGCATGCACATGTGTCCAGCGTGATTTTCAAGCTGCCAGGTCTGAGACTTGAACAGTCATTGTCCATGTGGGAGTCCAGCACCTTAACCACCTGGCCACCTGCTGCCCCCTATATTCACATACTTTTTTCCTTTTTTTTTTGGAGAGGTTTTTGCTATAGGGCGCATGCGCTCACCAGAAAGACAGAGACAGAGAGAGAGAAAGCGAGAAATCACCCCCCAGGGGGGATGGTCATGCTGCAATCACTTCTCCTCCATTCTCCTCTTGGGATCTTGGGCACGCACGCACATGCACCCAGTGTGAGTATAAGCTGCCGGGTTCGCGACTCGAATCGCGGTGGACTACATGGGAGTCCAGCGACACAGCCATTACGCTAACTGCTGATTCCTATATTAACATAGTTTTTAAAAATTATGGATTAATTACTTGTTTCCAGTTACTTTTTTTTTTTTTTTTGAATTGGAATACTAACGACAGTGTCTGTGGTTTTGTCACCTGGCCTCATGTACTCTACCTGAAATAGTTGTTAGAAAGGCAGGGGGTGGGGGTGGAGAGGAAGAGTAATAAGGCACCGTGTTAGGTGTCATCTCATATACTGCTCCCAACAATTACATTTGACAAAGACGGACACTGAAGCTCAGACTGGTTAAGTAACCCAGCTCTGAAGAGGTGCTTGCCTCCAGAGCTCTGCTTCATGCAGCCTGTGACTAAAGTAGTTGTCTAATTCATTACACCAGGCATGCAGGAGGTCCTGGGACACAATAAAAAAGCAATAAAAAAAAGCAAGACTTATTGTAACAGTAAATCTTAAACAGGAAGATTTCCATTCATTTTTGCCTATGTTTTATAAACTCTATTAATCCAAATTTTCTTCTAAAGAAAAACAACAACTCATTATGTTTCTTGTCTTCTAGTATAGTAAGCTGGCAAAATGTGACGCTGTAATTAGGTTTAAGTGGATTCCAATACATTAGTATAAAAATACTCTAGATTAAGAAAGCTATGACATTCCAGGCCTGTAATGTAATGCTTAAGGGAACTGGATTCCATATGGCTGACCATGGTTCAAATCTCAACTCTGGTGGTTTGAAAAACATGCTGGGGGAACCAGCAGTTAGCGTAATGGCTATGTCGTTGGACTCCCACGTAGTCGACCGCGGTTTGCGTCCCAGACCCGGTGGCTTAAAACTCACGCCGGGTGCGTGTGTGTGTGTGTGTGTGTGTGTGTGTGTGCCTAAGATCTTGAGAGGAGAATGGAGGAGAAGGGATTGCGGCATGACCATCCCCCCTGGGGGGTGATTTCTTACTTTCTGTCTCTATGTCTTTCTCTGTCTGTCTGGCGAGCACATGGGCCCTATAGTGAAAAACCTCTCAAAAACAAAAACAAAAACATGCTGGGTATCTGTGCATATTTGCCCTAAATCTTGACAGGATGGAGAAATGTGGAAGAAGGGATATTACGGAGTGACCGTGCCTCACTGTGTGTGTGTGGGGGGGTTGTGCGCTTTCTCTCTCTCCCTGGTGAGTACTCACGTCCTCTGATAACAAAGGGAAAAAAAGAAAGTTATGAGAAAGAGTTCATTTTATTTGTATATGCAAAAGAAAAAAGATGGGTAACAGCGAACAATGAGGTCAACAGATTGGTGATGTGACTAACAGATGTGACAACATGGAAAGATAAAGACAAGTGATGTGATGACAAGAGTACTCATTAGAGAAAAAATAAACTTTAATCAACTTAGTAAAATTGAATTCATGTCTCAAAGAAAGGGAGTAGCGCTCTACCGAAAATATCCATAAAGCTAGTCACTTCAAAGCTATTTCAGGTAAGTGACATCCCATTAAGGGGGAAGCGAACCAAAAGACATGCCCCTAGCAAGTGCAACGGGAGCAGAGTGCCAGCAGGTGCCTGATTGAGCTTTACACACGTGGGTCATAGACAGTGAGGTCTGAGCTGGTCACGGATTAGCAGACTGTAGTTTCCACAACCCTAACTAGATATATTCCGCAGTGAGCGGACGACCAGCTGCGTGGGGGAAGGGCTGCTGACTGTCCCGATCTGAGCCCTGCTGCTCTGGAACTCTCCCTTCTTCAAGGTTGTTAGCTTTGGGGACAGAGGATTCATTCTCATTCTTTGGTTATTTTTAAAACACAGAGGATTTTCAAACTGAAAACGGGATCCAAAGGTGGGACTTTTATTTGTGTTTAAGTCAAACCCCTATGGAACTGTAGGTGAATTTCATAATATCTTCATATTAAAGTCTTTTCCTCTAAAAAGTCGAGACTGTGACTCAGTTTTGTCCAATAGGCAGTACAGATTTTCTAATTTTTTAAGTCATGGAGTGAAAAAAAATGGAAATAGAACATATGTCACTTTAGGGGGTTGTGATTTCAGGGGCACAGTGTTTCAGGGGATGACAAGAGGATCTGTGGATGTGGCTAGAGTCAGTAGACACGTGAGTGGAAAATTCCATCATATGTGAAAACAATCATCCCCTCGTGGTTAGCAATTTAAGCAAGAGGAAGGTTGAGCCGTTACAGAGTTTTAACGTGTTTTCAGAGAGTAACATGGAAAAATGTATAAGATCAGATATGTTTGATAACATTGAAGATCGTGCATAGCATCTTCTACATGTTTTAGATTATATTATGGTAAAATAGTATCATTGGGTTGCAACTAAACTGGCAGTCAAGATGAAAAGGGAAGCATGAGTGGGGCCAAGAGGGGGCAGTGGGATTTTCCAGGAAGAGTGGGCAGTGAGTGCAAATACCTAGCAGGGAGAAAGGGAGGGAGAGGCACTCCTTGGTAGGAAACATGGCTTAGCAAGTCTCAGGTGTGGGTGCACCAGGGGAGCACGCACCAGGACCGAGGCAGGGAGGAGTGGGAAAGGTAAGGAAGGAATTTGGTAACATGCTAATAATAGAGTTTGGACTTAATTCCAAGGGCCACAAGGAGCCATTGAAAGGTTTATTTACACAGGGGCTGGCATGGTCAAACCTGCATAAAAGGAGGACTCCTTTGCCAGCTTTGTGGGACATGGTCTAGAGCAGGGCCGGAAGCACAGTAGGAGCACGAAGTTTTCATGGAGGAGGTTCTCAGTCTCAAGTGCCCCCTCGTTAGGATGCTATAGGGAAGGGAGAACTGGCATCAGGACCGAGGCAGGGAGGAGTGGGAAAGGTAAGGAAGGAATTTGGTAACATGCTAATAATAGAGTTTGGACTTAATTCCAAGGGCCACAAGGAGCCATTGAAAGGTTTATTTACACAGGGGCTGGCATGGTCAAACCTGCATAAAAGGAGGACTCCTTTGCCAGCTTTGTGGGACATGGTCTAGAGCAGGGCCGGAAGCACAGTAGGAGCACGAAGTTTTCATGGAGGAGGTTCTCAGTCTCAAGTGCCCCCTCGTTAGGATGCTATAGGGAAGGGAGAACTTGCATTCCTGTATACTTAAACTGCTGGCTGATGGCGAGCACTGTCTATTGACATCTCTACAACATTTTCAGATGAAGGCCACTTTAAATGGGCTTAAAATATGGCTTAATTGCACTCCCACTGAGTAGGCAAATGTCAAAGTGAAAATATAAATTAGCTCACCATCTGTTTGAAATTTCCAATATTAAAAAATGGCCAACTTCCCCCATTCTTTGCAAATCAAGAGTGTTTTATTTTTATGTTTGTTTACGTTTTTTATCCTTAGAAACAGCTGAGTTGCTTGCAATTCCAAAAACAGTGGAAGAAGTGAGAGGAGGCTTTACTAGGCAACGTGATCGTCCTGAAAGTGAAAATCCCATTTGCTATGGAGATCCGCTGTTTTGGCATCATTTGGAGGGAGAGTGCCAGGAAAACGGGTCCTCGATGAAGAGTAAGAACCGACGGGTGGCTTTGTTCATGTTCTATACCCAGGGAGGCCTGAACCAGGCACAGAATCGTCCGATCACACAGTCTCACCAACCCTAACTAGCTCTATCCCAGGGCGAGTGGGATGGGAGGTGAAGAGGAAAGGAAATTCTGTGGAAAAGGTGTGGAAACCAGAGAGATTGCAAGTAGGAGTAGGAGTTAGCAAAGGATGTGCCCAGCTTCCATTCATAGGCTTCTGTTCCGCTAATCTCATCAGCCCCAAACTGACAGAAAAAAACTAGAAATGGCCTTTTGGGAAGACAGGAATAAGAACGTGAATAAATTTTCAGGAAAGATATAAGATGGATGTTGTTTTTAAAATTACATTTCCATGTTGAAAACATAATAAAACCAACTCTGGAAGCAAAAGTTGTAGGAATGGGGAACAAAAACCCCTTGTGCTGATAGGCTTTTCAAGCCTTTCGGGATGGGAAGGAAGAATCCATGAAGACATAAAGTATTCAGGATTTACTCTTCTAAGTAAATAATCCAACTTTAACTAAGATTTAATTAATATTAATGAAACACATTAAAGACAAATTTTCCCTATTTCTTATCATTCTTCCTATTGTCTGGCATCTCCCTTTCCATAGCTGGAGACTCCCAGTCTGTCCCAGGCCTCAAGGCCAAGGTTCTCAGGTTCTCAGTTCACCTCTCTTCCCTGCCAGCTCAGGAATAGCCTCTGTTCACTAAAACTTTCCTAATCTTCCCCTGCTCCCAGAGGGCCAGAGGTTAGAGAATTTCCCCTGATCCCCTTTCTCTTTGGAAGAGACAAAGATGTTCCAATTTTTGTCCCAAAATTGAAAAACACTCCTCTGGTAATTTACTGACTAGTAAAGTTTGGTTTCTTCAGTCTCATGGATGGAATTACCAGAGAAGCATGTGCCATTTTCTCCATCTAGATTAAATATGCAAATATTCAGTACAATAAATGCATATTCTAAAACTAAGCAAATCCCCCGTCAAATAAGCTATTAGTGTTAACAAATGCCATATATTCCTAAAAATTAATCTTAGAGTTTATATAAATCCATCCTTTGCCAGATTTTCAGTAAATGTTCCTAAATAAATGGTGGTTTTTTTCTTTTGTAAAAAATAGATTTTACATTTGGAAAACATTCAGAAACACCAAAAGGCTTAAAATCCTCCATGATTCCAGCAATTTTAAAGACTGCATACAAGTGAAACCCTTACCAATCTCTTCCTGTCTCCACATGGGGACCACTACTCATTTGGAGGGAAATCTTTCCTCTCAACGTCTATAATCCTATAATGATATACATGTACTCTCCTTTATTTAAAAAAAAAAAAAGGCAGATCCAAGATGCCAAGAGAGGGTCAGTGAACTAACATACAATAAAACAATAGAGTCCCTCTACCACTTTCCTGTGTTGGAGTCCTTATTTCTGGACTCCTCTATCTTCTCCCGTCTTAGTTATTATCTTGTTATGGTGTTACTTATGCTCTGACAGCTTCCTGAGAAAGGCTGCAAGAGAAGTAGCAATTTTGAGAACTCTATGTCTGAAAAAATATTCTGATTTAACACTTCTATTTTGTCAGTCATTTGGCAAGGATATAGAATACCTGGCTGAAAACAATTTTCCTTTAGATTTTGGAAGGCATTGTCTTCTATGTCCTACCGTTTTGCTGCTAAGAATTCTTATGCCCTTTTGATTCCTGATCCTTTTTAAGTGATCTGGGATTTTTTCCCCCCTGGAAGCTTTTAAGTACTTCTGTTTATCCTTAGGGTACTGACATTTCACGGTGAAGTGCCTGGGTGGGGTTACTTTGCCATACATTATGCTGAATACACAGTGGATACTCTGTTCCTGGAAATGTCCTTGAATTTGTTCCTGGATAGTGTCCTCCAGGAACATTTTCTCTGTTCTCTCTTTCTGGAACTTCTGTTAAGGTTCAGATGTCCTGGCTTCATCCTCGAATTTTATTTTCTTCTCTCCATTTCTTTGCTTTTTCCGTCTCCTTTCTGGGAGATTTCTCATCTTTATCATCTAAACCAAAGATTGGTTAAAAAGCAAAAACAAAATCCTTGGCTCTTGTGCTTACTAATTCTTGTTCTTTTTTTCTCATAGCCTCCTGCTCATGCTTAACAGATAAAATATCACCTCTTTCTTTCTGAGGATATGAATTATACCTTTTTTCTGAAGCTCTCTTTTGATTTCTTTTGTTTACCTCTATTTCTCCTAGGTTTTTTTTTTTTGAATTTCTTTGTTTCTGGTTTCTGTCCTTCATGTAAGAGATGTTCTTCAAATATTTGGACATTCTTGACTGTTTATGTTTAAAAAGAAGTCTCCAGAATGTCACTGGGAGCTCTGTGTGCCTGGGTAGGGTGTGCTGGCCGGTATGCTTGAGTAGATCGATTAGAATGGATAGAGCCACTTCACTGGGATATCCCAACTGTCAGAGTCCATAGGTCTTTTCTTTTGAGGCAGCTCATTTCTCCAGGGAGGGCTCTTTCAATTTCTTGGCTATTAGTAAATAGGCCTGGTTGCCCGTGTCCTGAGCAGTGTGCTTACTACTCTGGGGATGTTCACGCCTGCTCTTGCTTTATCCCATACTCTGCTGTCTTGTACTGCGGGGTCCAGCGCTTCTCCCATTCAGTTTGGTAGAGACTGAACCTTGGGAAATGCTGCCAGGATGGTGGCTAGGGGCTGTGAGGGACCAATGAGGGCATGCGAGGATCTAATAATATTGAGAACGTTCACACACCTTCAAACAATCCTGTCTTCAGCTCCAGTCTTCAGTCTCTCTTTCCAAGGTAACTGGTATCTCCAATTCCTGGGCCTCTCTAGTGTTATGTCACATAATTAGGTTTGCTCCATTTTGGATCCCCCACCCTGATCCTCCACAGCCATCAGGTTTTTTTTTTGTTTTTTTTTTTCCTTTTTTCTTGAGAGATTAGATTAGAGCTATAGGGAGCATGCACTCGCTGCTAGAGAGAGAGAGAGAGAGAAGAAAGACAGAAAGCAAGAAATCACCCCCTAGGGGGATGGCCACACTCTAATCCCTTTTCCTCCATTCTCATCTCCAGATTTTGGGCACACTTTCATATGCCCGGAGTGAGTTTTTAGCCACCTGGTCTGAGACTTGAACCTCAGTTGACTACATGGGAGTCTAGTGACATAACCATTATGTCATCAGCTGGTTCCAGGTTTTAATATTCTGTTTCTGCTAAGTCAGTTGCCTCTTAGTCACTTGCTTTCCATTTTCCCAAATTTTGTCCACATATTTTTGGTGGACAAACTTAAGAGTTAGCTCCTCTCTTGTTCTCTGTTCTCTTGTATTTATTCACTTTTTATTAATTTATTACCACAGTAGTAGCATTTGGGGTGAAGAAAAGATAAACATATATAATCCAATTCTTCATGTTTAACAAAGCATTATTTTCTAGTTTTATATATCTTTCATCTTTATTACATGGCTACAGGAGCTTCTGCCCCCCTGCCCCTTTCTGCTTTATCTGTGGTCTTAAAGCAACAAACATGTTAAACTCTGTATATTGATTTTCCTTCTCCTTCTGCAATTGTGAGTGAGCTGCTTTTGTTTGTTTGTTTGTTCTAACTGACTACATTCTTCTCTGGATCACAAGGCCCTTACCAGTGAGCACTTGCTATCTGGATGGGACTCACGTAGAACTAATGACCAAGAAGCATGTGATCGGTTTTAGCTTGGTTTTAATGATAATGTGCTGTTCTCCAGTACGGTAACTTTTTCTTTTCACTTTCTCTTCTCTTTCGGGATTTTTGATACTCTAACTTTTTAATGTGTGTGTCTTCCCCACCAAGAATTTTCAGGGCTCCCTGTTCACATTTACATTGCCAACACAGTTTCCTTGCCCAGTGTCCTCCCCTATTGACCTGCACCTTTTGTTGCTCCACCTCCTGACCCTGGCCATTGTGCAGACACTCTCCAACAACGCCTGCCCCACTTCGGAAGGACCATTTTGCCTTTTAGAGGCTTTGGCTTTCCTCCTATCCTTGAGAACTTTCTCCATCCAATTAAAAACAAAGTCCACCCACTCTTTGGCCTCTTGAAAGAGAACAAGACTTTCCTCCCCTAATTAGTCTCCTCATTAGACTTTAATTTATCTACATTCTAATGGGAATTTGTTCTCCACTTAAATGAACCTTTATTTCCTCAGAATCTGAGAAATTTCAAGTGTCTGGAATGCACAATCAAAAAAGAAAAAAGTAGTGCTTTTCACATTACATGTTACGACCTCTGTTCTTCCTGGCTCATAAATCTTACCACTTTTATTGGCTCAATTCCTATTTTTATATGTATATTCTGGACTTTAGCATGCTTAACTAGAGAAGTAGCTTTCATTATTTACTCCTATAGTTTGGTTCTAATTATTTTAAATAAAACAAAACAAAAACCTTTCCTTTCTTTCATGAGAAAGAGGCAAGCAGACAGGGAGCCCTGACAGGGTCTCATCATACGGGACATCTCTGGTCCTGTCCCAGCTGTCCAGCCAGCAGGATCATGGGTGCACCCTGCATGCTCAGATCAACCCAGGATCTGAACCCTGGGCCTTCCTATTGGGTTCCCGAACAGTGTGGGAGTACCCTAACACCTTTGCCACTGTGGCTGGGCCACATTACTTTGAGGTGATCATTCTGGTAACTTCTAATGGAAAATTCATTCTGTGGTCCACAAAATGAAGCCCTGCCCCCACAGCATATCCTTAATTAGCCTTTCTCTACTTTTGGGATGATGCTTTTCTCCTCTCTAGTAATGATCCATGCACACTTATACACCAACCCAATGTCATAAACCTTTCAAAAATCTACATTATAAACAAAAAAACCCACTTCATTTTTAGGTGGTTTCCTTTCACAACAAATAAGCAGGAAGGTCTCTGAATGAAGCTCCTCTGTCCAATAAAGAATCTTCACTTTTAGTCTAGTTTCTCTTGCTAAAATCTCCTCCAGAGGCCCTGAGATTTGAAGCCTTTATAATGGCCCCCGATGATCCCTGCCCTCCTGGTATTTACACCCTTGTGAAATCGCTTCCCCTCGAGTTGGACTTACTGACTCATTTGTAATAAACAGAATACAGCAAAAACTATGGGATATCAGTTCTGAGATTAAATTATAAAAAGAGCGAGGTTGTGTCTTCATAGCCTTTCTTCTAGCCTGCTTGTCCTGTAGGAAGCTGACTGACACACTGTGAGCTGTTTCTTTGTTTGTTTTCCTTTAGATTCCTCCCCACCCCACCCCATAGGGTATGTGGATTTGCCTGAGAGAGCGAGCGAGTGAAGTCAAATGAGAAATCCCCACCTAGGAGGTGGCCACACCACGGTCCCTTCTCCTCTATTCTGCTCTTGAGATTTTGGGCATATACACACACGTGTGCAGCTTGTTTTTCTAGTCACCAGGTCTGAGACTCAAACCGCACAGTCAGCCATGTGGGATCCAGTGCCTTAACCTCCACGTCAACCTCCTGGCCCCCACACTGTAAGCAGTTTCATGGAGAGGTCCATGTGTCAAGGGTCTGAGGGAGACCTCTGGCCAATAGCCCGCAAGGCGCTGAGACTTTCAGTGTAATAGTGTATGTGGAAATGAATTCTGCCAAAACCTGGGCCTGGAAGCCAATCGTCCTTCAAATGAGCCTCCCAGTGAGGCTGTGGCCTCAGCAGACACCCTGGGACACTAACCTCATGAGAGACATTGAGCCAGTGGTGCCCATGCTCAGGTTCACCTCATCATTAATATGATGATACATACTTTCTATTTTGATTAATAATTTAAACATAGGAACATAATATATTTAGTTGTTAATAATATTACTACTAGCATTTTCCTTTTGCTTCTTTATTAAAATATTGGTAAAACCAAAAATGAATGACTTTTTAAAAATAACTTTTTTTGCCATAGTGCATATATGCTCACCAGAGAGAGATTGTGACAGGGAAAGTGAGAAATCACCCCCCAGTGGGATAGCCATGCCACAGTCCCTTCTCTTTCATTCTCCTGGGATTTTGGGCATACACACACCACAATCAACCACGTAGGAGTCCAGCACCTTAACCTCTATGCCACTTGCTGGCCCCCACATGACTTTTTGCTAGCAATCATTTGCCTTTATTTGCTATACTTTTATAAATGGGATAAAATATCATAATATTGATGATTACAGAACAGATTGATTGTGTCTCCATTAAACAATTTTCAAGTCTAGGGCCAGCTGGTAGTATGGTGGTTAGGATGGCTGGATCCCACATGGCTCCTGCACTGCTTAAGTCCTGGACCCCAAAATTTGAAAAACACAGTGGGTGCACATGTGTGCATGCCCAAAATCTGGAGAGAATGAAACGGAAGGGATTGTAGCGTGGCTGTCCTCCCTGGTGGGTGATTTCTCACTTTCTCTCTCTCTCTGTTTCTGTCAGGCAAGTGCATGTACCCCATGGCAAAAATCTAAACAAAAGAAATAATTAAGTTGACATAAAGGTAAAAGCCTACAGTAAAATTATATTTTAAGTATATTGTCTAAGTATTTTTGAACTTAAGCAGCAAGTGCTCTCTAAACGTTTCTTTGGCAAAAATTTGATCATAAAACCGAGACGACAAATATATAAAATTCCTAGTCTGAATGGTCTTAAACTGTCATTTGCAATACAAAACTGGGAACTGAGGAAACTCTAAAGAGTGTGTGGCTCAGTGTATTCCTCTCACAGAAAAGAAAGCTCGGTCTGGAGACGTGCACTGACGCTATTTACGGACGCGGCCGGATGGGATATCAGGTCCCTGACCAGCAGTGCAAGACTCCTTCCATGACACCAGGCTTTTTTTCATATTTTTGTGTGCTTGGTTTTGGAAAGAACACGTGCCCTTTCACTGACCGACTAATTGTAAAGGAACCATCACCTGCTTCCTACCTCTTCCTTGGTCTGGTTAAGCTGCTGTATCAGCTGTGCTTGTGCAAGCATTACACTTTCCAGTTCATCTGACTTCTGCTTAGTTTCCTTCCTCAAGTTCTCTGAAATGGAATCATTACTGTCAATTTCCTTCTTCAAGCGAGATTCATATTCTGCAACCAAGTTTTTAAGGTTTTCAATCTGTTTTTCCTTTGACTCAGATTCTTCTGTGTGTCGGATATGGGATTCACAGAGTTTTTCTTCAAGAGCGGTCACTTCCAGCCTAAGGTCTCTTGTAGCGCCTGCGATCAAATCAGATATCTGTAAAATAAATCTTGTGTTAGTTTGTAAGCAATTGTATCTAGGTATTCTTTTTATTATTTATTTAATTTTATTTATTATTATTATTATTATTATTTTAAAATTTGCTGTAGGGCATGCAGGCTCACCAGAGAGAGAGAGAGAGAGAAGCTGAGAAAGTAAGTCACCAGGTCTGGGACTCAAACCAGTCAGTCATGTGGGAGTCCAGTGCCTTAAC
Organism: Tupaia belangeri chinensis; assembly: GCF_000334495.1. NCBI lineage: Eukaryota > Metazoa > Chordata > Mammalia > Scandentia > Tupaiidae > Tupaia > Tupaia belangeri. The sequence continues at coordinate 7,594,676 of NW_006159754.1, read as the reverse complement.
CAACACACCACCTGCTGACGCCTGTAGGTATGGTTTTTAAGAAGTTTATTATAATTAATCAACACACTCTTCTGATCAGATAAAAACAAATCTATGACAAATGTGGGCTTTCAAGATTTTCTTTTTAAAAGTTAAGACAAAGACTTTTAATTTTCTGTCTAAAGTGATATCATATTAATCACCTCTGGGCACCTTTAGAAAAATACCAATCCAGGGCCAGTAAGTAGCTGGGTGGTTAAGGCACTGGATTCCCCACGTGGCTGACCATGGTTCTAGTTCTGGATCTGGTAGTTTGCTCTCTCTGTTTCTCTCTCTCTCTCTTTTTCTCACTCTGTGTCTCTCTCTGGTGAGCCTGTAGCAATTTTTTTTTAAACTTCTAAATAAATTAAATAAATACTTCTTAAAAGAAAAAATATAAATCCTTGTGACTGGATTGAGCTACCAAGGATAGCTCAAATGTTGACAAGTAGATCAGGGGCTTGTCTGCATGTAACGAGAGTGGCTTTGAAACCTTCACATGCCTTATGTTTGGGGATGCAGGAAGGGGAGCACCACGGTCACAATCTACTCATTCCATACTGATCTGTTTTCTCTTAACGTAGTTTTTTTTCCTCACATATGATGACCGGAGATACCGCAAGCACTGCCCTTTCAAGGGCAGCATTGCCCAACTCAACTTCGTGATGATAAAAAATATTCTGTGCTATTCAACAGGGTAACCAGTAGTCACATTTGCCTTTGGACAGTGGTGACTCTAAAACAAGGTAAGATTCGCATCTCATTTCCACAGTGTAAATGCTCTCACCATGGCTACTAGTATTCCATCGCTGATTAATCACTGACTTGGGAGGAGAGGCACACAGTAGGTCCTCAATGGCCAGCACTGGCTACTGCGTACTTGCAATGTGGGTTGGGGTATAGGGCTGAGGGACTGAATTTTAAATTGTATTTTAATTTAATTAGACACATGTGACTATCATAATGGACAGTGTCATTCTAGAGAATATCAGAATACTTCAAAAATGCAGTGCACTTCAAGGTAGCATCTCTAAGTAAATAAATGAGAAGATAACTGGGAGAAGCTTTTTTTCATGGCATGGAAGTCTTCAGCAGGGACTGTTTATTTCTCCTTAAAACAACAAAACAAAGAACAGAAAAATAGCAAGGCACAACAGAGTTACTTTTGACAAAATGTATTCTTGTTATTTGTGCTACAGATATTGTCATATAAATATTAGCATAAGAGGAAGCTAGCCTACAAAGAATCTGGAAAATATTCATAGGCAAAAGTTCCAAGTTCTCTGCAAACTATTACTTAAAAAGAGTTAAGTATCCAAAATTTGTTTCAAATGCTATATTTACATAAAAATAACTTTTATGAGAAATCTATTCACTACAGTTAGTAATTTTATAAATTAATATTCCTTTTCCTTCAATTAACTCAGCAGGGCAGAAGGTCACCGCTAGGTCTGAACAGTGCTTTCCATCTCCCCCGCAGAGCTGACATGGAAACTAAGCAGTTTAGCCTGGGAAGAGGAGGCTCACACAAATATTTTTTGATTTTTTAAAAGGAAGTCAACATTTAAAAATCAGGAGATTTCACTTACAAAATCTAGGCTTATGACTTCTCTTGAGAAACGGTACCATCTGGCAAGTATAGGGCTGCCTGTCTTCAGGGGACCCTGAGCCACCCAGGACTGAGCTGCAGTCATGAGGTAAGAGAGGAAGGGAGGGCGAGACTGAGTGGAACTCAGGGCACTAGGGACCAGGAAGTGAGAGGCAGGTGGGGACCAGTCTGCAGGGAGGTGAGGGGAGCTGAGGGGAGCTGAGGCTCTAGACTCACGGCTCATGCCTCTCTTGTTTCAACAGGACTCCACTTACAAAACACGAAGTTGAAGATAAAGTTATTAAAAATTCCAAGGCAGCACCTGCACATCATTAAATCCAAAGCATGAGGCCTTTCTGAGTAGGGCCTGTGCTACCACGCTGGTCATACACTCGTGTGGCTGGTCCTGCCTGTTCACATCGGAAGGCTGAAATGCATGTGTTGTCTCCCAGACACAAATGTAGAGGCCTCAGGTCTCAGCTAATGCTTAATTAACACAGACTTTTAATGAGTTTATTCAAATATGATTTCCCCACTGGGTCTTGATTAATACACACACACACAATGTTCAAGTCCTATAAAAACAAGGAAACCTTAGCAAAACCTTAAATTATACTTAGGATAGGACACATTATTAAAGAAATTAGGGAAGTGTGATTATAATTTAAAAATTTTTTTTCATTCAGTAATGCTTAGAATTTGAAATATTTGCAATTCAAGAGGATATGCTTTGGTTGTTAGGGAACTTTTACACAATTACAATATGTAAAATATCTCATTATCTTTTGATGATGGATATTTGAGGTATTGGAATATTTCATCATATTAATTAGATAATACATACTGTTTTAAAGATAAGTTCATTTTTGTAGAAAAAATATGTAGCTGGAGTGCATGCTGATATACTTCATCTCAGTTCCATTCTGGAGAACTGCCAAAGCATTTTATTTACTTATTTATTTTTAAAAGAATTATTTACTTAGTTTTATTTATTGTTATTTTTAAATCTCCTATAGGGCACATGTGAGAGAGAGTCGGAGAATGAGAGAAAGTGAGAAAGCAAGCTGCCAGGTCTGGGACTGGAACCTTCGTCAGTCATATGGGAGTCTAGCGCCCCAACAACCATGCCACCTGCTGGCCTGCCAAAGCATTTTAGCTTTGGCTAAAGCCAATGCACAGTGACCATGAGGAAAACTACTGGAGTTATAACTACTAAAACATTCTTAGGAGGAAATAATATCTATAGTTTCAAATCCATTAAATAATGGTGGACATAATTACAGACCTTCATTTGTAGTTGCTCTTGTTCCTTCTTATACTTCTGGATTATTTCTTGATGTCTTTCTTTTTCAATATCAAGTTCCAGTTTTGCTTCTTCCTTAAAGAGAAGCACTTTCTCTTCAACTTCAATTAAGTGTCGGGCTCTTTCCTTGGAGAGTTCAGTTTCAATCTAGAAAATAGCATTTAATACACACATATAATACACACATCATTCTACCTTAAAATACATATATTAAGCTTATGCTCAAACTGATTTGAAACAAAACAAAACTTTTAACATGAATCTTTTTTAAGCCCAGGCCTCACTGTTGTGATCCTTCCGCTTCAGCTTTCCCAGTTGCTGGGATTACAGGTGTACAGGTGTGAGCTACCATGCCTGCCCTTCAGTTTGGTCCAGGAATCGAACCCGGATCTCCCATGTGGTTTCAGTATATAATCCAGCTACATATGGACATTTTTTCCTACAAAAATGAATTCGTCTTTAAAACAGCATCTTAGTAGCCACACCACTGCAGCTAGGCCAATATTAACTTTTCAAATTATTTTTAAAAATTTTAGTATTAGAGGGCAAGCCTGCAGTGTGATACTTAAGGTGGCTAGATCTCACATGGTTGACCATGTGATTCGAGTCCTGGGTTTGGTGGCTTGAGAAATACACCAGGTGCATATGTGTACACAAAATACCAACAGGAGGGAGAAATGGAGGAGAAGGGATTTCAGTGTACCTCTTCCCCATGGGGGTGCTTTCTTGCTTTCTCTCTTAGTCTCTGTCTCTCTCTTGCAAGCACACGAACCCTCTAGCAGATTTTAAAAATAAAATAAAATATATTCTGACTAGAACTTGGGGCAAAAAAATTGACACTAAGTCAAAGATTCCAAAATTTAAACCCTTCTAAGACATAAAAAATTGGTAGAGAAATTAGGACTGTATAGTATAACAAGTTTCAGAAATACTACAATGCTTAGTAATCTGTACATTTATATTATAAACAGTCTTTGCTAGCAACCTATATGAGGGAAAAAAAAGAAAGAAAGAAAACAGATTGTGAGGCCCTTAGACTAAGTTCTGCTGAAAACTCAGAGGGAATACAAAGTAAATTGTTAATATTTTTCAAATGACCCTTTTTTGATAGAGGTCACAGAAAGTTTTAAAGCCATAAACTATCATTCTAATGTGCTAGAGACTGGAAGGATGATAGAAGGAAAACATAGTGAAGCCTGTATCCATATTTTGACTCAGATAAAATCAGTGCTGGAAAGAAACTTAGAAATCCTATAGTTCAGTCTCTCAAGCTTCTGTGAATTGTAGAAAGGATAAACAAGGACACTGGAATCAGATGAAGTTGACTTTAAATCCTGGCTCTAAATCCTGGCTCTACCACTTGCTAGCTGTGTGATCTTAAGTTGTGACCATAACCTCTCCGGGTGGGGTTATGACTAGTTCCCTTGAGCGTCGTTATGAGGATTAAATGAGGTGAAGCATCTGTGTAAAGCCTTAGCACAAGCAGGAATTCAATAGTCAGTGGAGATTACTTCCACGCTCTGACCCTTCTGTCTCTACTATGGAATCTACACCAAAATAAATGTCGGCCATGTGCCTCACACCTCCAGAAACCATAACTCACTCCTGCCCCAGCAGGCATTTCCACTTTGCATTATGCAGTCTTTCCTTTAGTTGAGCCAACATCCCTCTCCAGTGGTTTTGGCTCTGCCTATTGGAGCAAGAGAGAGAACGAATCTACAAGGACCAGCTATTCACACCTGGGAGTTTGTTAGTGAGATCAGAGACAGGATCCAAGTGACAGGGTGGCTCTAGACTTCCATTGGGCCATGATTATAAACTACGAGAGGAGAAAAATGCCAGGTAAATTGGGAGAAAATCTATCAAACCTGTGACTATGTGATTCAGGCCACTAAGAGACAGAAAGTGGTTAATCTGAATTTCTCAAGGGAACACCGAAACCAGGGTAGCAGGACACAGAAAGTTTGCTAAGAAAGTTTACAAGAATCCCTTTAAATTAACTAAAATATAAAAATAAGACTAATCCGAGTTTGGGGTCAACTTGATTTACTGCAGTGGGTATAGGGCTGAGCATTTTTCCTAGGGCAAAGTATTACGTTTATGTTCAAGACAAGGAGGTATTCTGGCCCTCTCAAAATAAATTACTGGAATGTTTGGGTAAAAGGTTACCGATGATCTTTAGGAATCTACAGAATCATTCAAATGAGCTGCCCTCAGACTGCTAAAGACAAGGACAGCCTCTTGAGCACTCAGGAAAAAGAAGAGATATTTTTGTGAATATTAGATATTGGTAACATATTAGATATCAATATTAGATATTGATATTGCCTTCTGGTAGCTATTGAGGAGATTCAGCCATGTCTCCAATAAACTGTATGGCCCAGAAACACTGAAATAACACCCTCCCCAAATCTGTTTCTCCTCTGCATTTCCCCTATCTGGACACAGCACCATCATCCAGCTAGCTTTTCAAGTCATAGCTGGAGAACATCTCTTTCTGTTACCCTCCATACCCAGTCGAGCACAAATTCTTGTTCCTTTTACCATCAAAACATGCCCGGATGCCATCCATTTCTCTGCATCTCTACTTCCACACTCTTGTCTTGACCACTGTTACCTACAGCTGGCATCCTTAGCACCGCTTCTGCCCCTCCACATCCATGCTACACACAGCACAGTGTTCTTTATAGAATATAAATTAGATTTTTTAAATTCCCTACTAGTTTCCCAATGCATTAGTATAAAATCAAAACTCCTGTATATGATTTTTTCCTGGGTCACCAGAAGCCCATATGGCACCTTTGTGTGAGCTGACAAAGTGCTCCTTCTTAGATGAAAGCAGTCTCATGCCAGGTACAGGATTCGGGAAGCAGATTATGGGCTGGATTCCAGCTTCCTTTGCCCCCCTGGCCTGGGCTCTTGTGCAGGGCATAATCTGAACACTGTATTATGGAAGCCCTGGACTTCTCCAGCCTGACTTCCACTACTTTGCCCATTTGGTCACCATGCTTTAGCCATGTTGGCATGGATAATTCAAGAACATATGAAAAGAAGAAATTAAATGCGAAACATTTGGAAAAGTTGGAAGGTAAAATTTGGTTTAACAATTCAAAAGATGCTCTGGCACTTTTTAAAAACAATTTAAACATTGTTTGAGAAGCTCAAGAAAAATGTGTCCTCAAGTACTAAAATATTAAGCGTTTAAACAAATCTCTTGTGTGATTGATACAAAAAGTAGCACAATAGCTACTTTAGGACAGAAAGACATCTTTCGAAATATGGACTGACTGATCAAAGAGAACAAGAATGCACACAAACCAGGTAAAACAGGACAAACTGTAAATTAGAGGACAGAGAACTTTAAAAGAAGCTTTCTAAAAGAAATTACTTAAACTTATTATGGACAAGAGGCCATTTAGGATATCAGCAGGGTTCCTTGCTGAAGATGAAATAAAGGAAGCATGCAGGGATAAGAAGTGATGGCTTGAATGAGCAGAATGTTTTGTTCTGAGTCAGGAAGAAAGGATATCTTGCCCCTGAACTATTCCTTGAACTACTGAAAAGAGAAAGGAAAGAAAGGAAGGCATATATGGAGAGTGGAAAACAAAAAGCATTGTAGACAAAAGAGAGACGAGCAATTGACTATTACTGGTTTGGTTTTAATTTGCACAAATAGAAAAATAGAGGCAAAGTGATGATCTTCAGTTGGGATTTAGAAACATTTAAGGAAGTTGCAATGGGATGCTAAGAGTCAAATGATGTGCTGACATCCTTACACTGAGAGATGACTCTACTGGTTGCTCCATGATCTAGTTAGTTCAAACAAAATGATGAGCCCACAATGATTTGCTTAAGGAGTGTATTATTTGTCATGGAATTTTATTTATTATTATTTTTTTAATTCACAGAGATAAATAAAATGAGAGAGAGAGAGAGAGAGAGAGAGAGAGAGAGAGAAAGTCAGAAAGCAAGCTGCTAGGCCCAGGACTTGAACCATAGTCAGCCATGTGGGAGTGCCCAGCTCCTTAATCACCTGGCCATCTGCTGGCACCTCTTCATGTATTTCTAAGCTCAGTTATTAGATGAGTAAACATTTAGGATTATTATATCCTCCTGCAAAGTGACTTCTTTATCATTATAAAATTACCTTCTTTATCTCTGGCAATCTAAATATTCTGATTTCTTTCCTCTGAAGTCTACTTTGGTATTACTGTAGTTACTGGAGCTGTGATTTGTGTTAGCTTGCTATTCCTTCACCCATCCTTTACTTTAACCTATTTTTTGTCTTTATATTAAAGTGTATTGCTTATAGACAACTTATAATGGGGTCTTGTATTATTACCTAATATGAAAATTTCTCCCCTTAGCTCAGGGTTTAGCAAATGATGGCCCAGAGACAAAATACAGCCATTCCCATTCATCTGCATATTGATGGTTGCTTTTATGTTACAATAGCAGAGATGAATGACTGTGACAGAGATATGTTTCATAAACTAAAAATATTTACTAATTGGTAGAAAAAGTATACTGATCCCTGGTTTAGATCATTAACATTTAATGTGATTATTCTATGATTAGCTTTAAATCTATTATTTTGCTACATGATTTTTATTTGTCGCATCTCATGTTTTCTTCTTTTTCTTTCTTTTTTTGGATCGAGTATTTTTTTAACTCAAGTTTATTTCCTTTACTGAATTATTACTATAACTCTATCTTTGTAGTTGCTTTAGGGTTTATAGAATACATATTTAATTTATTACAGCCTGCCATCTAGTACAATATCAGTACATGTAGAAGAATTTTTTTTTTTGGAGAGGTTTTCGCTATAGGGCGTGTGCGCTCGCCAGACAGACAGAGAGAGGCATAGAGACAGAAAGCGAGAAATCACCCCCCACGGGGGATGGTCACACCGCAATCCCTTCTCCTCCATTCTCCTCTTGGGATCTTGGGCACACATGCACACGCGCCCGGCGTGAGTTTTAAGCCACCGGGTCCGGGACGCGAACCGCGGTCGACTACGTGGGAGTCCAGCGACATAGCCATTACACTAGCTGCTGATTCCCTGTATAAGAATTTCACAACAGTATACTTTCATTTCTCTTTTCCCAGCTGTCATACTATTCATGCATGTATTTCTTCTCCTTGTTATAAACTCCATATTACACTGTTATTATTTAACAATACAGTCAATTATATTGACAGTTTAGGGAAATTTAATAGGAAAAAGCCCTATACATTTACTAATGCTGTTATAATTTCTCATGCCCTACATTCTTTTCCGTATTTCCATTTGGTATATTTTTCTTCCTAACTAAAGGAATTCTTTACATATTTCTTACAGTGTGGATTTATTGGTGACATTTTTTTCCCAGCTTTTTTTCTGGAAAGTCTTTTTTTACCCTCATATTTGAAAGATATCTTCACTTGGTATAGAATTCTAGGTTGACAGCTCCCCCACTGTACCTTGACTTTTTTTTTTAGTACAATTGTTTCCATTATTTCTGATTAAAAAAAAAATCTGCTGTAATCATCATCTTTGTTCTTTTACATGTAATATGTCTTTTTTCCTCTAATTACTTTAACATTTTAATTTTTATCACTGTTTTTGAGTATTTAAATTATAGTATCCTTCGGTATACCTGGTTTCTTGTGCTTGAGGTTGTTGAGCTTCTTGAATTTGAAGGTGTATATTTTTCATGATATTTCTAAAATTGCAACTACTATTTTTTTCAAATATTTTTTTCTGCCTCCTCCTCTTTCTCCTACCCTTCAGTAATTCCAGTTACACATATATTAGGTCATTTGAGTTTGTCTCACAGCTCATTTATACTCTGTTTCATTCTAAAGTACACTTTTTCCAATAGAGGGATAGGAAGAGGGGGAGAGAGAAAAAGAGAGAGATAGAGAGACACACACACAAAGAGAGAGACAGGCACTCCCAAACAGGGTCTTTATGCCATGATAAATCCTCAGTCTCAGTCACCCTGGATCATGGGCATCATGTGTGTGTCCTGAGTGTACAAGAAAACTTCTGAAATCTAGAAACCTCCCATATGGATCAAGCATCACAGAGCATTATGTTACTACCGTGTCACCACTGCTAGTTCATCATTTTGTTTTTTAGTCTCTTTTCTATCTTCTTGTATTTGAAAAGTTTCTATGGCTGTGTCTTCAAGTTCACTAAACTTCTTTTCTAGATTGTCTAATCTGCCATTGATTAAACCTAGTGTACTTTCCATTTCAACCACTGTAGTTTTTAATCTCTAGATGTTCAGTTTATGTTTTTTGCTGTATCTTCCATGCCCACTTAATATGGTCACTTTTTTTTTCTCCTTTGGCTTTTGGAAATATAGAATATAGTTAACATAACTTTTTAATGCCCTTATCTGCCAATTATACCTTTCTGGGTCAGTTTTTGTTTATTTACTTTTCTTTTCATGGTAATTCCTATATTCCTGTTTTATTAATTTTTTTCCCATGCACAGCAATTTTTGAATGAATGCCAGATGTTGTGTACCTTGTTAGGTGCTGTATATTTCTATATTCCTATGAATGTTCTTGAGCTCTGTTCTAAAATGCAGCTAAATTTCTTAGAATTATCTTGATTATTTTAGGTCTTTTAAAAATTTGTTAAATAAGATCACATCAGCATTTTGTCCAAGGCTAAGTATTCCCAACTAATGATGCGAGATTCTTGAGTGTTTTACCCAGTGTCCTGTGCATGATGACAGGTTTTCCAGTCTGGCTGGTCAGAACAGACATTATTACTTGTCATGTGTGAGTATTAGATACTTATCTCTCTAATCCTTTCTAATGAGCCTTTCCCTGGTTTTCAGCACTTTCTCAGTATATATGCACTGACAATAGACATATCATGGGGGATTCTTTGTAGATACTTAGCAATCTTCTGTGCAGCTCTCTCTTATAAGCACTACCTGAGAATCCTAGCCTCCTTGATCTTCCTGGACTCTCAGCAAGGTCTCCTTAACACAAAAAATCTGCAAACCTGGGAACCAGCAGTTAGCGTAATGACTATGTCGCTGGACTCCCACGTAGTCGACCGCGGTTCGTGTCCTGGACCCGGTGGCTTAAAACTCACGCCGGGCGCGTGTGCGTGCGTGCTCAAGATCCCGAGAGGAGAATGGAGGAGAAGGGATTGCGGCGTGACCATCCCCCCTGGGGGGTGATTTCTCGCTTTCTGTCTCTATGTCTCTCTCTGTCTGTCTGGCGAGCGCATGCGCCCTACAGTGAAAATCTCTCCAAAAAAAAAAAAATCTGCAAACCTCAATCTGAGTTCCTACTTTTTTCATGATGACCTGAAATTTATTTCAAGGCATTAAGTCACCGGGCTCACCTGGTTTGTCTTCTGTCTCTAAGAATCACTGTTCTTCATTGCCTAATGAGCAACATCATGAAATCAGTGTTTTCTATTTTTCAGCATTATATTTGTTTCAGGTGGGAGGGCAAATCTGGTCCCTGTTATTCTACCCTGGCCAAATGAGGAGTTTTGAACTTTGTATTTAGACACATAAAGGTTAATTCTTAGCTCATTTCCTGGCTGTATAACCTTGGCAAATTACCTAGTCTTACTTTTTTATGTGTAAAATGAGATTAATAATGATAATTATTAGTGATAATCATTAAAAGTAATGATTAAAATTACATTTATGAAGAACATTCAGCACAAATCCTGGTATATAGAAAATATTCTAACAATAAAGAATATTTTTATTATCTAGATTAATCTAGATATATTTATATCAGATGATCTTTACAGGCCATTCCAGACCTAAATATTAGGATGTTATTGACTCAACTTTTAAAGTTGCATAGCATAATTGACAAAATATCTTTAGCCATGTATTTATTATGCATAAATAAAAATCGATATTTTATAAATAATGAATTCATCCCTGTGAAAATTTGCAATTTACAAGAACTTTTTAAAATGTTTATTTATACTACACTGAAGCGTGTTATGTCATTTGGGTCTTCCAGTTTGAAAATGAATTTGAGTTTTTATTTTTTTTCTCTTTTGCCTCCTTCACAATTGGAATTGACTATTTCTTGAAATAAACTTTTCTTCCCTGTATTTTCTCTACCAGTCCGCTTGTTTTAGCCATGAAGTAAAGTTTTGTTTTTTTATTTGTTTTAACTATGTTTTATTTTTCTTTTTTGAGAGATTTTTGTATAGGGCATGTGTGCTCTCCAATGATGAGAGAGCAAAAGTGAGAAATCACCCCTTAGGGAGGATGGTCACTCCACAGACCCTTCTCCACTCTCCTCTAGGGATTTTGGGCACAAATGCATACTCACCTAATTTTTGAGTTTCAAGCTGCTGGGTGCGGGACTCGAACTGTGATTCACCATATGGGAGCCCAATGCCATAACCACTATGCTACCTGCTGTCCCCTTAACGACTGATTTTAAAAAGCTCTATATATTATTTTAAATGAGGTCAATAGTGCAATTTTAAAATGTTCCTAAAGGTGATATCTTAATGATAATCTAATAAAATATTTGGTTGGAATTTGTTTATGGCACTAAAACGTCAATGATGTGAGTTGATTATATAAGCAGTCTAGCTATAGGAGTTTTTTTAGTTAGAAATTTTACTGAATAGTAACAACACTGTGCTTTTGGAATCAATTTTAAAGATTCAGCATGCATATTAATTTGCTTTCTTCACATCAAAGCAATACTTGAAATAAACAAAAATCCATGACAATTAGTAAATATGCAGTTATTTTAAAATGTGCCATCTTGTTGCGTAGCAACTATTGATCCTATTATGTGCTTTTTACATACTCTAAAATAATTAAGCACAGGCACAAATTACTGTCTACTTTTTTTAAATCTTAAAAGCATTTATGAAGTTTATTTTAATATGTGTATTATATATTTGTAAGGGGAACATTTTGTTCCTACGCAAAGGCATAGTGACCCAAGAAAGTGATGACAATGTCATATTAGCGATTTGCCTTCCTCATGAGAGGACCTTCAGGGAACTTTTTATTCACAGTCTTAATAGCTAACACAGCCAAGACATAATTATCATTCCTTGACTTTACTGGTCTGGATATTGATTTACTGCTAGTTAAATGATAACACTGATTAACAAGAAGTCCTGTCCTCTCAACAATATCAAATGTCCATTTATTTATACTATAGAAAATTATATATACCAAAATACATCTTCAATATAGTCAACTTATTTTTAAAAAGAACTTAGAGAATATTACATAGGACTGTTTTACTTAAACTTTTATTCACATCAAATTAACAGTATGAAACAAAAACATAAATGCTCTTACATGGTCAGCTGTTGGCACTAACTTGTTCTGCGCTCTGGGACAGCACCTTAGAGAGGGTACAGTGAGCAGCAGGACTAGAGTGGATTACGCAAGGCAAAATGTATCTGAAAACCTTTAGCGGGGTGTGAATGTGGAGATGGGGGGCTTCCACAAGCAAAGGCAGTAGAGTTCACTCCATCGGTCTAGGAAAAAGAACTCAGGAGTTTGATAAAAAGGAAGGATCGTGGAATCTCCAACCACATTAATTTCATAAGAATACTTGCTAAGTCAAAAGACGGGAGGACATTTGCAATATCTCTTGATACACACTGACAAATTAACTGCTCTCTAAAAGGTTGCTTTAATTTCCAGTTCCTTTAAAGAATTAAGTATCAGAGACTACTCACTAGACATTCACCACAGTGCCAAAATTATTCTGTCAATTAGATGGTAAAAAATAATCTCATTGTTGGGACCAGCAGTTAGCGTAATGGCTATGTCGCTGGACTCCCACGTAGTCGACTGCTGTTCGAGCCTCGGACCTGGTGGCTTAAACTCACGACGGGTGCGTGTGTGTGCGTGCCCAAGATCCCAAGAGGAGAATGGAGGAGAAGGGACTGTAGTGTGGCCATCCCCCCTGGGGGGTGATTTCTCACTTTCTGTCTCTCTGTCTCTGTCTGTCTGGCGAGCGCACGCACCCTATAGCAAAAACCTGTCCAAGAAATAAAAAATTAAAAAAATAATAATAATCTCATTGTTTTAATTTGTATATGTTGGATTACTAGATAGCATGATAATCTTTGTGAAATTTTTCCTTTAGAGAGAGATTTTTGCTATAGACCACATGCGCTCTCCAGAGAGACAGACAGAGAGACACAGACAGACAGACAGACAGACAGAAAGTGAGAAATCACCCCCCAGGAGGGATGGCCATGTAGCAATTTCTTCTCCATTATCCTCTTGGGATTTTGGGCATGAATGCACATGTGCCCAGCATGAGTTTCAAGCCGTTGGGCCTGGGACTCCAATTATGGTTAGCCATGTGGGAGTACAACAACATAACCATTATGCTATCTGCTGGTCCCGATCTTTCTGAATTTTAAACACAGTTTGATAAAGATAGGGAAAGTAAGAGCAGATCAGCCAACTGACACCTGACATTAATAAAACTTAGAAGAAATTAATGAAATGTAGACCTTAGAGAAGGAAAAGAAAAGGCCTATGGTTAAAAAAAAAAAATCATACAATTATAGTAACTTCAGTCCAAGTTATATTTTTGCCCATATGGAGCTGTTGCTATAGTGATAACTTTTATTACAGTCTAATCATTCACCTGAAGGACAAGGTAAAGGATATGATTTACAGAGGGCTAATCGTGGCTAGGTATGGTCATCTATTTGAAGATTGAAAGTGACAAATTTAAAATAAACCTGAGCTAGCAACAATACCTACTGGGTTTCAATCTGCTGGATGACAAAATGGGGGATTGCTGTAGAGATACTGGTTTGAAGGTGGCCACTGCTTATTGCTTGAGGTTACAAGTTATAGGGTCCAGTCTCCAAGAAAAATCTGGTGATAATTGATCGAATTGTTAACACTTCAGTCAAACCATCTGAATTTCAATAGCCAGCCCCAGTTCTAGAGGGAAATTTAAGACACAATAAGAAAACAAACCTAGGCAGAAGGCCAGTGCCAGGCACAGATGTTAGCTGGGGAAGAGGAGTTGAGAAGGCTTTGGCTCAGTGTATAGGACAGGGCCCAGGGATCAGGAATATTTTTGGAGTTTGTGGTAGGGAGACAATAGCTGTCAACTCAGTAACTAGAGCAGTACATGGCCTAAGAAGATAGACACTAACAATTTAAAAAACATTCCTTATATTATTTTAAACTACAAAAAGAATTCATTATTGAAACTGTGAAAAATATGGAAAAGTACAAAGACCAAAATCAATGCAATTTTTTTCACACTTTAAGAATATTTCATTGTGCGGCCGGCAGGTGGTGTGGTGGCTAAAGGCGCTGGATTCCCACACGGCCAACCACAGTTCGAGTCCTGGACCTGGCGGCTTGCTTTCTCTCTCTCTCCCTCTGTCCCTTTGTCCCTCTCTGGTCAAATTGAAATAAATGAATTAATAAATAAAGTTAAAAATAAAATAATTCTTAAAAAAAAGAATATTTCATTGTAAATAATAGCAAGCTAAATAAATACTTATTCCCTTTTTTTGTTAGGGTAAATACACCAAAATTTCATAACTGAATAGTTTTAAGTCATTTTTCATTCTTGTACATTATCTTCTTATAAAAGAGAATCAAAGAAGTTATAAGAATAAGTTATTATTTTCCTACTTTTAAGAAAATGGTCAAATGTTGAGGGGACCAGCAGTTAGCATAATGGCTATGTCACTGGACTCCCATGTAGTCGACCGCGGCTCGAGTCCAGGACCCGGTGGCTTAAAACCCACGCTGGGCACGTGTGTGTGCATGCCAAAGATCCCGAGAGGAGAATGGAGGAGAAGGGATTGCGGCGTGGCCATCTCCCCTGGGGGGAACTTAGAAGAAATTAATGAAATGTAGACCTTAGAGAAGGAAAAGAAAAGGCCTATGGTTAAAAAAAAAAAAATCATACAATTATAGTAACTTCAGTCCAAGTTATATTTTTGCCCATATGGAGCTGTTGCTATAGTGATAACTTTTATTACAGTCTAATCATTCACCTGAAGGACAAGGTAAAGGATATGATTTACAGAGGGCTAATCGTGGCTAGGTATGGTCATCTATTTGAAGATTGAAAGTGACAAATTTAAAATAAACCTGAGCTAGCAACAATACCTACTGGGTTTCAATCTGCTGGATGACAAAATGGGGGATTGCTGTAGAGATACTGGTTTGAAGGTGGCCACTGCTTATTGCTTGAGGTTACAAGTTATAGGGTCCAGTCTCCAAGAAAAATCTGGTGATAATTGATCGAATTGTTAACACTTCAGTCAAACCATCTGAATTTCAATAGCCAGCCCCAGTTCTAGAGGGAAATTTAAGACACAATAAGAAAACAAACCTAGGCAGAAGGCCAGTGCCAGGCACAGATGTTAGCTGGGGAAGAGGAGTTGAGAAGGCTTTGGCTCAGTGTATAGGACAGGGCCCAGGGATCAGGAATATTTTTGGAGTTTGTGGTAGGGAGACAATAGCTGTCAACTCAGTAACTAGAGCAGTACATGGCCTAAGAAGATAGACACTAACAATTTAAAAAACATTCCTTATATTATTTTAAACTACAAAAAGAATTCATTATTGAAACTGTGAAAAATATGGAAAAGTACAAAGACCAAAATCAATGCAATTTTTTTCACACTTTAAGAATATTTCATTGTGCGGCCGGCAGGTGGTGTGGTGGCTAAAGGCGCTGGATTCCCACACGGCCAACCACAGTTCGAGTCCTGGACCTGGCGGCTTGCTTTCTCTCTCTCTCCCTCTGTCCCTTTGTCCCTCTCTGGTCAAATTGAAATAAATGAATTAATAAATAAAGTTAAAAATAAAATAATTCTTAAAAAAAAGAATATTTCATTGTAAATAATAGCAAGCTAAATAAATACTTATTCCCTTTTTTTGTTAGGGTAAATACACCAAAATTTCATAACTGAATAGTTTTAAGTCATTTTTCATTCTTGTACATTATCTTCTTATAAAAGAGAATCAAAGAAGTTATAAGAATAAGTTATTATTTTCCTACTTTTAAGAAAATGGTCAAATGTTGAGGGGACCAGCAGTTAGCATAATGGCTATGTCACTGGACTCCCATGTAGTCGACCGCGGCTCGAGTCCAGGACCCGGTGGCTTAAAACCCACGCTGGGCACGTGTGTGTGCATGCCAAAGATCCCGAGAGGAGAATGGAGGAGAAGGGATTGCGGCGTGGCCATCTCCCCTGGGGGGTGATTTCTCGCTTTCTTTCTCTCTGTCTCTCTCTTTCTGGCGAGCACACTCGACCTAGAACAAAAACCTCTCCAAAAAAAAAAAGAAAAAGAAAATGATCAAATGTACATTCTGACACTTGATGGTGAAAAGAAGTAAATATTTAAATGTAAAAATTATGCTTTTGCATGAGACCCAAAGGCTATCTTGATCATACGAGATTTCAAAACCTGGTTTTCCTCTTTTATTTCCCATTATGTTGTCTAAAACTTTTGGAAAAGACATACATCATAAGCATGTTTGATCTAGGAGGTTCCAGAAGGGATCAAAAGTATACACAGAAGCAAAGAAATCTATTTGAAATAGTCTTCTAGCAAAAGGACAGAATTTTTAAGAAGCAAATAAGACACACGCTGATGACAGCCACGCTGCCATTACCTTCTCCCTCCAGTTATCATCACTCAGCAGCTTCTGTCTAAGGGTTTCCTGCAGCTGCTCGATGCTTTTCTGATGTGAAACCAGCATCAGTTCCCTGAAAACCATAAACCCAACAAATGAGTCAAGGCTCACCCCTAATACTCTTCCTACATTGCAGTTCCTGGCTCAGGAAATATCATTTCACAACTTAAGTCTATTTATTATTCTCTTTAGACATATATATACACACACACGCATATATATATATGTATACATACATATATATATATATATATATATATATATATATATATATACACACACACACAATAATAAGCTATCATTTTTTGCATAAAATAGTAACAACACATATGGAGTCACAAATATAATAAAATGTTATAAGTGATTCAAAAAGTTTATTTCTAAATTCTAACACCAGACAGTATTTTATTTCTTCAAAAAATAAATAAATAAAAGAGGGATCAGCAGGTGGTATGGTGGTTAAGGAGCTGGACACTCCCACATGGGA
>NW_006159754.1:7569364-7577582 GCF_000334495.1 Tupaia belangeri chinensis | reverse complement strand
CTAGTGGCTTCCTTTCTTACTTTCTCTCTCTCTGTCTCTCTCCAGTCAAATTAAAATAAATAAATGAATAAATAAAATTAAAGAAATAATTAAAAATAATAAAAAGGAAACATGTTGGGATGTGCTATAAAGTCAATATATGTCAGCAGTTACTGCAATATTTATTTTTCTTTGACTTATGCCAAATACTTACAGGAGCAAATGAAATTTAGAGGGTAATGTCAAAGATGTGGTATAGTACAAAACATGTTAGAACTTAGAAAACATAAACATGTTAACATTTTAATAAATCTTAATGCTTAGTTTGTGATCATCTGGGGAGAACTAAGGACATGAGATTCATAAGAAAAATTCATGGGGGCGTTGAGGTTAAGACTTTGACTATCACTAGTAATGGCAAAAGCATGCCTGTTGATCAGGGCTCCTTTTCCCCCTATATAATGACAACGGTTCTTTTTATTTTATATGTAAGTGCTTCTTTTCCATTGCTTATTCCTTCTAATCTCTTTGTTTTCCATGATCACTTTCTTCATTTTAGCTCATACACTCTTTTTTTGTGAGTTTCATTTATAACTGCGTGTTAGACATCTCCACCCTGATGATTCCTCAGCATCAAAAATTCCACACATCAAAAAACCGAATCTGGCCCAGTTGCTGTGGCACAGTGGTAATACAAATGCCCTGAAAGGCTGGAAGCCATATGGCTGACCATGAGTTTGGGTGCATAGGTCAGCTTGGAAACGTGCTAGGCATGTGTGTGTACCCAGGATCCTTAAGAACTAAAAGGCTGGGGAATGGGCATCATAGCCTGACAAGATCCTTTCAAGGGTCTCTCTTTCTCTCTCTCTCTCATTCTCCCAAAACAAACAGACAAACAAAACGAAAAAACATCAATTCCTGCGATCTTTTCCTCCTGACTTCTGAAAACTTGCAAAAGTGAAAAACTTTGGTTTGAAATCCCTGAGTCATCTCTGACTCTTCTTTCTTTCTATTCTACCATATTCATTCAGTCATGAGTTCTATAGATCTCATTCCCTTAGTGTCCTTCAAACTATTCTCTCCTTTTAAAATATGATTATTTTCTTAAAGTTTGTCTTTACTCACGAGACAGAGTGTGTAAAGGTATATGAGAGGGAGCAGCATCCTTGACACAGTCTTGTCGTGCCATGATCCTGTTTTCCCAGTCCTCTTGCTTGTCAGGATCTTGGGCATATGTGCACCTCATGTGTCTTTTTGTCTATGTGGAATCTGAACCCATGGCTGGCCGTGTAGCTGCCAGCTCTGTAGCTCAGTATACCACTGCCTGCACCTGCCTATTTCCTTTCCCACTACTAAAGGCCTTGTTAAGTTTCTTGACTTTACCTCCTACCTAATGTACTGCAAGAGACTCCTGTTTTTTTTTTTTAATCTCTATTTTAGTGTCACTCTTATAGTATTATTAAACATTTTTACCATAACAAAAATAGTGTCTACATTTCCAGGTTACAATAAGTAATTAAGTTTACTCATTTATTTCTTCCATGGGAGAAAGAGAGACACAGAAAGAGACAGGCATCCCCAGCCGGGCCTTCGTGCTGTGATCTGCCTCAGTCAGTCAGTGTCATGAGCACACGCACATGTATCAGATGTAAACAGGAAAATTTCAGGAGGCAAACCCAGTGCCCTCCCATGTGGTCTCAGCCACTTCCCTTTCTAGAATTATATTGGTCTAGGTACCTTCCAAAGGTTCTTATTAAAAATAAAATTCTAGTTAAAATACAAAGAAAAATAATCTTGTAGTTCACCAATGAGTTGGATAGTAAAATGAGGAAGATTCAGAGAATAAAACCTAAGATAAAGAACAGAAAAAGGTTAGCAGTGGAAAACTAGTAAAATCAAAATGAAGTCTGTAGGCCAGCTGATTACCTACAGACAGGCCAATTTAAATTTCCTAATTTGGACAGATATAACATAATGCCATGATAATGAACAAAGGGTCAAATATAAGTATAAACTCCCTGTACTGTCATTGTAACTTTTCCGTAAACCTAAAATTTTTCCAAACCCAAAGTAAAAAATAAATAAGGTGAAGGTAAGATCCCTATGGTAAGTAGAGCATTGAAGCCCACTCTCATCTTGAAGGTGAGCCATACAGACATAGGAAGTTTGAAAGGGAAAGTACGGGAAAGCTATAACTTTAAGGATATACTAAAGCAACAGAAGTGTGTAACTATATTAATATCAGGCATTAATATCAGACAAAGTAGACTTTAAGACAAAAGTCATTATTTTGGACTAATAATGACAATAGGTTAAAGTTTACTGTGAATATTCTAAACTTATATGATCTTACTAAAATAGTCCAAAAATATGTAAAGCAAAACTGATATTCAGCTACGGAGAAATAGTCAAATGGACACCATCTTGGCAGAACTGAACAAAGCTCCCTCAGTTATAGGTAAGTCAATCCAGGATTACCATATATGGCCATGGAAATAGTGTATATGCAACTCCAGGCTGTTGTGTCAATGACTCTTCTGTAATTGTATAATGTAGTAATCTGAGGTCAAGCTAAAAATAATGCAGGGCCAGCAGATGGCGTAATGGTTACATCACTGCACTCCCATGTAGTCAAATTGTGGTTTGAGTCCCAGATCCTGCAGCTTAAACTCACGCAGGTGCATGTGTGTGTATGCCCAAAATCCCAAGAGGAGAACGGAGGAGAAGGGATTGTGGTGTGGTCATCCACCCTAAGGGGTGATTTCTTGCTTTCTGTCTCTGTCTCTCTCTGACTCTCCAGGAGGCCACATGCCCTATAACAAAAATCTTTCTCAAAAAAAAAAAGAAAAATAATTGAGGATAGAGAATATTTAAGGTAATA
This sequence comes from Tupaia belangeri chinensis, assembly GCF_000334495.1. Lineage (NCBI taxonomy): Eukaryota > Metazoa > Chordata > Mammalia > Scandentia > Tupaiidae > Tupaia > Tupaia belangeri. The sequence goes on along the minus strand of NW_006159754.1, from coordinate 7,574,722 downwards.
ATAAGATTAATGTAAGGTTCTTATATACAATCTTGTACACAATTAGCAGAAAAATACATAATTCTTTTCCAACTCATGTGGAATCGATCTCATATTAGGTCATAAATTCAGTTACAGCAAATTTTAAGCAATTGTTATACTATAAACCAGCATTGTCCCACAGCCTCATGTAGCATCTGAGCATTTAAAATGTGGCTAGCTCAGGGTGAGATGTGCTGTAAGTCCATTGACTTGTATTTTATACTTATATAAAACCTTCCATGTATCTATTCTATATATACATATACAATTACTGAAGTGGCCTGAGGACAGGGCAGAGTGAGTATGTAGAAGAAAGAGTAAAGACCAAGGGAAAGGAAGGAGCAGGTAGGTAGTAGGCCTCTCTCTCTAGTGCAGGGTTTAGTGTCCTCTGTGGACAAGGCAGAGCCATCTGCCCCTGGAGATACGGAAGTGAATTAGGAAGGCAGAGGCACTGTTGGAATGGCATTCCAAGTCCAGCACACATACAAGGAAGATTCATGTTTTAAAGTGTGAGGCACACCCAGCATGTTCTCATGCTTGCATGGCAATCTCTAGGCTGGAGAAAAGGAAGGGAACCAAAAGGAACAAAGAATGAAGACAGCAAACGAGTATTCACATTCAAAACTTCGCTTGTGGCTTCTTTCCAAATATCTGGCTGTTCCTGTCTCCTTTGCCGACTCATCTTCCTCTAATGCAATCTATATGCTGACAACTCCCAAATTTTATCTCTAGTGCAGATCTGTTTTGAGTGTCTGACTCATGTATCCTTCTCTACACCTGACTGTTCTACTTTATTTTAGAAACATCTTGAACTTTGCATATCTATAATCTCAGTGGTTTATAATACCAAATTTTTATTTTTTTTTCCTCCATATTATCGCTCATGTACTGCTCTGCTCCACGTGTTTTGCTTCAGGATGTAGCCCAAGAAGTAACTAACTCTTAAAGAGGAATGCTGTTTTTGTGGTAGACAGAAAAGAAAAAAAATCACCAAAGCATAGGATCTCGATCTTGCTCTTCTTTTCTTGTAGAGGTTTTTGCCTATGTGCGAGAGAGAGAGAGAAGCGTAGGGTCTCTTAAAGCTTCTGCTTCCAGAATTAGTGTATATATCACTTTTCTCCCATTTCAATGACAAGAACAAGTCAAATGGTCAAGTCTGACAACAGTCAGATGTGACTAGGGTAGCCCTCTCATTGGGAGGTGTTCTGTAAGTCACTTGGTACCAGTAAAGTCCATGGCAGCTCTGAAACGCTACCGGAAGCCTACCCTGGAAGTGGAAATCTTCCCTTAGACTACCACTCTTTCTCTGTTCACTCTGTCATAGCTCCTGAACTTCCTCTCTGAGATATGGTTCTTTTTCATTACTCAGGTGGGTTACAGCAGAAATGGGCATTAAAGATTTTGCCGTCTTGGGAAATAAGATACTTTCTCAATTTCCTACAGGTCCATAGAAGATATTGGGGAGGGGGTTACTCCTTTTTAATCCCTCATTCTAGCTCCTCTCATTTCCAACCAATTGTTTTCTTTCTGTCACTACAGATTGGTTTGCAATGTTCTGCTGATGAACATTTAGGTTATTGCACAAATTGTGGCTCTTACAAATAAAGCTACTATCAATATCTGTGTACAAGTTTTTGTATGGGTATACACTTTCATTCCTTTTGGATAAATACATAGGAATGAAATGGTTGGCTAACAAGGCAGGCATATATTTAGCTTTCTAAGAAACTTTCAAAGATTTTCCAAAGATGTTGTACCATTTTGTATCACCAGCAGGGTGGGGAGTTCTAACTCTTTTATACACTCGCCAACACTCAATATTTTCAGGCTTTTTTTTTTTTATTTTAGACATTCTAAAACTGTGTAGTTTTATCTCATTGTGGTTTTAATTTGCATTTCTCTAATGACTAATGATACTGAACATCTTATGTGCTTACTGGCATATAAGATCTGTATATCTTCTTTGATAAAGCATCTGTTCAAATCTTTTGCTCATTTTTTGTTAGGTTATATTCCTATACCTGAGTTTTTAAAGTACTTTATATATTCTGAAAACAAATCCTTTATAGACTGCTGTTTTTTTCTATTCGTCCCATCTATTCTTTGCCTGATTTTCCTAATTTCTCTGCTGACTTCTGAATTTTGTACATCTTGTGATTGGTTTTCTTTTCTTTGTTGGCTAATTAACTGTGACTGTTTAATTATATTTTAGTGGTTGATATAGGGTTGATAACACATCTTTAACTTTTCACAGTTGTGATAAGCTGAATCATTCCCTCCAAAAATGTCCATATCCAAGTCTGTAAATATGTTATCTTACTCATATGTCAAAATGGATTTTGCAGATGTGATTAAGTTAAAGGTCCTGACCTGGGGATTATTTCGGGTTATCTGGATGACACTAAATGTAATTACTAGGGTCCTTATAAGAGGAAAGTAAGAGGGTTAATGTTGGGGAAGGTGATGTGACAATAAAACCAGAGATTGGAGCTAAGAAATGCTGACAGTCTGTGAAAGTTGAAAGAGGCAAGAAATGTGTTCTCTGAAGCCTCCAGAACTATTTGATAATGAATGTGTGTTATTTTAAGCTACTAAATTTGTGGTCATTTGTTACAGCAGCAATAAAAAATTAATACAATGGTCTGCTCTTGAGTGGTATTGTGCAACTTCAGGTAACATATTAGCATCTTTTAAGAGTAGACTTTATCAAGATAAGAAGCAACAGTCAATGAAAACAAAGTAACATTTCATCCGGTTTTCAAAATGCCAGGATCACAGAATGGATGTGGCCAGCCATGTGTTTGTTAGAGGTGGTCACAGCAGAGTCCTGGCAATTCACTCCACTTTATTTTTCATAGCAGGTTTCCTGTTTGAAAGAGGTCTTCCTGAATAGAATATCCAATGACCATTTCCAGATGGTGCCTGTGAGTTACCTTTACTTGGGACCAGCAGTTAGTGTAATGGCTATGTCGCTGAACTCCCATCTGGTCGACCACAGTTTGAGTCCTAGACCCGGTGGCTTAAACTCACACCAGCCACATGTGCGTGCGTGCCCAAGATCCTGAGAGGAGAATGGAGGAGAAGGGATTGTGGCGTGGCCATTCTCCCGGGGGATGACTTCTCGCTTTCTGTCTCTCTGTCTCTCTCTGTCTTTCTGGTGAGTACATGCGCCCTATAGCAAAAACCTCTCAAAAAAAAAAAAAAGTTACCTTTACTAGGGCCTGGTAGGTGGCATGGTGATTAAGGGTGTTGGATTCCCATATAGCTGTCTGTGGTTCGAGTCCTGGACCTGGCGACTTGCTTTCTTTCTCTCTCTCTTGCTCTGTCCCTCTTTGGTCAAATTACAATAAATAAATAAAGTTAAATAAAATAACTCTTAAAAAAAGTTACCTTTACTATAAAGCAGATCATATTGAATATTTGAGATGTTTAATTTTTAGTCTTTCTGGAGATAGTTATAATTTTTTCTGAGTTTATTTATTTCTTCTGAGGGAGAGAGAGAGAGAGAGAGAGAGAGAGAGAGCAAGCACTCCTGACAGGGTCTTCATACCATGATACATCCCCAACCTCAGCCTGCCCCAGACATGGGCCCGTGCATACCTAGCATACTCGAGAAGGTCTCTGGATATGAATCTGGAACTTTCCCATAGTTATCATGACAAAGTGTCATGATTTAGCACTTCACCACCATCCAGTCCCAGAGACAGTTATACTTTTGATACCACAAAAAGTAGATGCCATTCCATTTGCATTCCCCTGATGGACTTAGTACGAAGCAGTGCTCTTATATGCATCCGTTTAGAACAAAAAGTATAAAAGTACAGTAGATTATCATAGCTAAAATACAGTAAGCTTGCACTCAAATTATGTTAGTGACATAATCATTACCACTGGATTTGCAAAGAATTATGAACTTCTTTATGACATTTCTATAAAGTACATGGTGTTTTGAGTAAATTGCTATAAAAACATGAATTTGTATCTGTGATGGTAATTTTGGTTGATAATATGGTTATAGAAATGAAAAGAACCCTTAGGCCTCTTTGGTTCCCTGCTGAGTCCCTGTTCCTGACTCTAAGAACTCTGAAGTGTAGCTCTTTAATACGACAGGGCAGAAAGAATCTGTCTACATATTGTTACAGGCACACGCTGTCTTTGATTAGAATGGAATGGGCAATGAGTAATGTATGCAGAGATGATTATATATGTGAAAAAGATAATCATTCCAAAAATAAAAGCCACACTTACACAGCAAACTGATGGAAGGGCTCACACTTTGCTCAAGATTACAAAGCCCTCTTAGGACGGTGATAAAGAGAAAGCAGTCTTGTGTTTGAACAAACTACAAAGAACCAACCCTGATTCTACTGGAACATTTTGATAGAAATCTGAAGAATTATGAGAAAGAAACATTAATTATAAAGACACAGTCCACCAACTTCCATGTTATAAAAGCTGAAAATGTGCACCTTTTTAGATCTTCAACTTCCCCTTCAGGACCAGTTCTAGAGATGTGCATGCATTAGAATAATAAGAAAAAACAAATTTAGGTTCTAAATTTGACTTTTACTCTAAAAAAAAAAAAAAAAAGATTACCACTAGAATCCAGGAGCAAACATTATACTATTAGCTCTTGATTTCTGGCAAGTCAAAAGCTCTTTGGACCTGAGAGAAAAACTTGGAGTTTCTAATTTTTAAATCCTGTGATCAGATGTTTGAGTCAAATGAAATTCATTCCCATCCACCCATACATATATCCAGCAATGATTTCTTGAATGCCTATTGTTTGTCAGACAATATTTTAATTTCTAGGAGTATGACAGTTCTTTCTTGTGGTTCCTTAGAAATAAGTTAATACAATTCTCTTGTTTCCAGAAGAAACAAAGACCCAAGTGCTGAATGGCCATCTGAGGTGACATCATTCCCAGCGGCAAAGCTAGCTCAAGTTCCTGTCAGCCCAAGGCTCTCGGCAGGGTCATGCTGCCTTTGCTTGGCACAGCTCGGAGGGAGGTGTGGTTCTCTGTGACACCCTACTCTGCAATTTTACCAGGTATTTAAAAAAAAAACAAACATGTTTTGAGTTGACATAATAGGCAAATTGGGATCTATTTTCAATTAAAAGTATTTATTTTAAAGACTTTAAATTCTGGTGTGGAGTTGAAGGCACTGGGTCTCACATGGCCTACTATGCGGTTTAAGACCCAGTGACTTGACAATCATGCCATGTATATGTGCATACGTGCCCAAAATCTCAAGAGGAGACTAGAGAGTAGGGATTTCAGTGTAGCCACCCTGGGGAGAGGCAATTTCTCATTTTTCCTCTCTCTCTCCCTCTCT
>NW_006159754.1:7560497-7569348 GCF_000334495.1 Tupaia belangeri chinensis | reverse complement strand
TGCACATGCCCTACAGCAAAAACTAAACAAACAAAAAACTTCAACTTTTAAATTCTTAAGCCAAAAAGAAAATGAGACTCTAATTTCTTATTTATGTGTAAAGATCTAAATTCCCTTAATTGTAGTTTAAAACGTAACTGCAAACAAATGTCAAATCATAATGTCAAACTGACAGCTTTAAACTCTGTTTCACAAGTTGTTCTTTTAGAGATGTCTTCACATTGTCAGTCAGAGATAATTTTGATTTTACTGCAGCTTCTGCCTCCATTAAAAGCAGTTAAGTATGTGATATCATAAGAAGTTTGGCAAGCCTCCTATAGCTGCTGTGGGACAGGAAATCAGAGAAAGAGGCGAGTCTGGAGGTTAAAAAAAAAAAACCGTGATAACATTGATTATTGTAGGGGCTGGCAGGTGGTGTGGTGGTTAAGGGCACTGGACTCCCACATGGCTGACCATTGTTTGAGTCCTGGATTTGGCAACTTGCTTTCTCACTTTCCCTCTCTCTCCCTCTGTCCCTCTCTGGTCAAATTTAAATAAATAAATATATAAATAAAATTAAATAAAATAATTCTTTAAAAAACAAGATTTACTATTTTAGAATATTATTTAGAACACTTCATTGACAATGCTTTGAACTAACAGGATAGCATCCACATTCAAACCCCAAGGATTAATCTTCACAGCTGTATGAGTAAGGCAGCTAATACTGAGTTGGCATATATTTACTGACTACCACCTGACCAGTATAGGATATAAAATTATAAGATGAGACTTTAAGGCATTAGCAGCCTAAGTAAAGATGAAAGAGAGGCAGCTAGCAGGTTCTGAGCACCCACGACTTAGTAATCATAATACTAGATGTTTTAATATTCACAGGAAGGTAGCTGTCATTAACATGTCCACGTACGGATACGGAAAAGGAGCCTTAAAATGGTTAAGTTATCTAAGCCCAACACTGGTCAAGTGGGATTTAAATTTGTGTTTGTTTAACTCTAAAGTTCATCTTTTTTATATCAAACTACATTACCAGAAGATCACAGACTCCTGCATCATTTCTGAGTACTTTATGTCTAAACTAGATGTACCTTAATCACTTCTCATTGCTTACAGAATTTATGAAAATATGACAAGCCTCATTAAACTAACACTAAGCTTCTCTTCTTTTAGAATGGGGTTGTGAAGTGTTTTTATTCTACTTTCAGTCTGAAGATGTAGCTGTACTTTCTGATTTTGCCAAGGCACTTTGGAGCAGAGGACCTCATCTCGGATTTACTGAGTGGATAGAGAAGTTCTGGGGGCTGGGGTAGGGGGAAGTAGGTAAGAAATTGCGAGAAGGATGCAGGGGACAAGAAAGGGGGACTCCAGGGTGTTCTGCTTTCTGTGAGTCCCTGAAGATGCAGGGTTACGACATGACTGAGAAAGAGAAAGCACAATGACAGAAATGGACAAAACAGAGCCCTTTGAGTCAAACACTAAGGGAACTGTGCGAACTGTAGGCTTCGCTCTTTGAGTCAAACGCTAGCTGTGGAGAAGGAAACATGAGTTACAGGGCAGACACACAGAGTTTTGAGCTCTGTCTTTGCCAACGATGTGACTCTGAGTAAGAAATCTGGCTTGGTTAATCTTAGTGTCTCATCTGTAAAATGTGGAAAGTGACACCTGCTCTGTAGCTGAGTGCTATACCTCGGCAAGTTGCTGCCTTTGTGCAATTTGAAAATGTCTTCCCTTCAGAGTGGAGAATTAGAAAAAGCACTTCTCTGTCTGAGGGCAGACCTGCAGACACAGGGTTTGTTAAGAAGGGATGGTGCCCTTATATAAGAAACACGAGCTTGGTGGGACCAGCAGTTAGCATAATGGCTATGTCACTGGACTCGCAGGTAGTGGACTGCGGTTCGAGTCCTGGACCCGGTGGCTTTAACTCATGCTGGGCGCCTGTGCGTGTGTGCCCAACGTCCTGAGAGGAGAATGGAAGAGAAGGGATTGTAGCGTGGCCATTCCCCCTGGGGAGTGTTCTCTCACTTTCTGTCTCTCTGTCTCTCTGGCGAGTGCACACGCCCTCTAGCAAAAACCTCTCCAAAAAAAAGAAAAGAAAAGAAAGAAAAGAAAAGAAAAGAAAAGAAAAGAAAAACGAGCTCTTATTCTGGGCAAGTGGCAGGAGGGCAGAGTCTGGGCTGGCACTCAGTCATCCTGAGCTCTGGAGTGGCAGGCACTGAGTCACACACATAGGGAGTAGTGTCTAAAACAAGGCAATGTGAAGACAGGGCAACCTCCACAGAAGTGCTGAGAGGGCTCCTGATGACTGTGAAGCCTATGGATTGTGTGTGAGAGAGCTTGAAAAGGAGAAAGGGGAAGAGGGAGGAGAGAAAAAGGAAGAAAGGGAGAGAGAGAATAAGAAAGCAGACATGTTTAATCTTATGCCATATATAGGAAAATGTTTCATGAACCTTCCAAAATAATTTCCTAGAGTTTGTGTGTATTTTACTTTTTTTTTTTTTTGAGAGAGGTTTTACTATAGAGCACGTGCGCTCGCCAGAAAGACAGACAGAGAGAGAGACAGAGAGATGGAAAGCGAGAGATCCCCTCCCATGGAGGATGGCCACACCACAATCCCTTCTCCTCCATTCTCCTCTGGGATCTTGGGCATGCATGCACATGTGTATGGCATGAGTTTAAGCCACTGGGTCCGGGACTCGAACCGCGGTCGACTACGTGGGAGTCCAGCGACATAGCCATTATTCCAACTGCTGGTCCCAAGTCTGTGTGTATTTTATAGCTTTCAATTAAAAGAAAAAAATGCCAGAGAAAAGAGGGAAGAAAAGGAAATTAATGTAACATCAGTGGAATCAGAGGAGTGAACAAAATACTCCCTTACAGTCTAAAAAAAATGCTTCAGTGGGGGACAGGGAGCAGTTAAGTAAAGCATACTTAAGAGAGAGATAGACAGACAAATAGGCAAGGACATATATTATTTATGTTACGGAAAATTTTGCACATAAGCAACTTGAACCTAACTTTAATTGCAGTTAAGCTTTCCTTGTAACAATGTCCACCACCGTTGCCATCTTTTATGGAAAAGCAGATAACAGGAAGACCTTTCCTATATTTTGTTTGGAATTTATAAAGCTAGGGCTAATTCGGCATTTGAGAATGCAGAGGCCTGCGTGCCATCATACACAGTGTGTGTTCTGGCTGTGTGGCTGTCGGCCACGTGCTAGTGAGTAAGGGCATTTCTCTAAGTGGTGTGTGTAGGCGGTCTTCAAGCTCAAATACACATGTCCTCATAAAATATATTTGTCAGGTTGTTATAGGGGATTTAGAACACATTTTTACCATAGCAATACTTTTCCATAAAAATTGAATCAGGTCCCCGGTTAGCCTGTAGAACAGTTTAACCCCCAATATGCCAGAAGTGGTGTGGCACATTCACGGTTCTACATGGAGTTCTGGCCCTGGCCACAGAGACCATTGTGTCTCAGAAGGGCGAGAACTGAGGGCTCTCTTTACAGAGAATGTTAAAAACAAAACAAAACAACAGTCCTGTTTCTCTGAAACTATCCATATGCCTTGTTGCATTCTTTCCCATCCACAAAGGAAGCCCTTCTCACCAGCCCACGTATCTGTGACCAACCTGGCTGGAACATCATTACTGCAGAACCCCAGGAACTGAAAGAACCTACTTTTGTTTCTTTCAGTGAAGGCTCTTCCCCTAACCAGAGCCTCCTGGGCTGAGTGTGGGGGACAAAGCACTACAAAAATAGATTCATACTAATGGATGCACTGGTCCCTAGGAACTAGCCCCTTTCCTGCTCCACATTCAGAAGTTTTCCCAGTTTTTTGCTCTTCTGGCTTTTTACATCTTTTTCTCCTCTTTGGACTCTGCATGGCCTCTAAGTTGCATGTTTTGACCTCACCAAGGCTCTCCTGTCCTGAGAGATAGGGAAATCTCGTGTCCTGAGATATAGTGAAAGAAGCGTGGTGGGTATCTGAGACGGCCTGGATTTATGAAAGCAGTGTCACTGGTGTCACTGGGAGCGAGCTGAGCTCCGGCCTTTGGTGAGCTCATGCGACTGCCTGCTTGGCGGCAATCCTTCCCAGCAGCGAGTGGGACCTTGCCGTGTAGCAGATTCTCATATACTTTGCAGAAGTACTGAACCATCATCTCCTCAGGTGTCATCAAGCTGCTCTCTATTGAAAGTGTTTTTTGAGTCCGGCTTCCTTTTGCAGGGACTTTTACACCTCCAGCTGTGCAACAATACCACCCGGGTCTCACTGAGTTGCTTCAAGAGCAAACTTGCTCAGCTGAGAGGGTCAAATTCATTAAAGGAGAGATAGTGGCGAGAGGAAAGTCAAGTTCAAATCTGAACCTTAAGGAATGTCTGTGGTCAGGTGATTGCATGAGGGAGGCAGAAAGAACTAAAACAGAATCAGGAAAGGGGCAGGATGACAGGTCACCTCTGGAGCAAGATTATTCAAAGTTTCAAAACAAGTTAGGACCATAAAGTCAAAAGCTTCCAAAGGTCACTTGTTTTTTCAAGAAGAAATACTCTTTTTTTTTAAAAAAAAAAAAAATTATTTTATTTATTCATTCATTTATTTTCATTTGACCAGAGAGAGAGAGAGGGAAAGTGAGAAAGCAAGCCACCAGGTCTGGGACTTGAACTATGGTCGGTCATGTGGGAGTGTCCAGCACCTTAACCATCACACCACCTGCTGGTCCATGAGGAAATACTCTTTTTAACCCTTTGGCTTACCATGGGGTAAGCCCTAGCTATTTTACTACCATCCACTCGACACGAACACTTAAATAACCCAGTAGAAATCGGCAGGGGGTGGGAGTTGGAGATTCTCATTTTCATGTTCTTAGGCTTAACTGGACATAAAACATTTTTATCAAAACAGTAAGTGTCCTTCTGACTTGCCCTCTCTGCCAATACTTCTCCAAGCAGCCTGATAAGTTTCCTATAGCGTCACTCTTCTATTTACATCCCTTTGATTTTTTTGTTTGTTTGTTTTTTTCTTCAGGGTTTTGTCATAGGGCACCCAGAAGAGAGACAGAGAGAGAGAAAATGAGAAAATACCCCCTAGGGGTGGAGGGGGATGGCCACACTGCAATCTTTCTCCTCATCTTTCTCTCCAGGCTTTGGGCATGCATCTGGCATGGCTTTGAAGTTGCCAGGCCTGGGGCTCAAACTGCTGGCCATGTGGGAGTCCAACACCTTAATGGCCATACCACCTGCTTGATGGTTTCTTTTTAATGCACTGAAAATAATACCGAGACTCCCAAAGGCCTGGGAGGCCCTGCTGGATCTGGCCCCTGCTGCCTCATTCACCCTTGCTACACCACCAGCCATACTGCCCTTCTGTTACCTAGAATTCGCCATGCTTGTTCTTTCCCCGTGAAGCTCGCCCCTGACGTTTGGCCTTATATTTCCTTACGTATCACCTTGGAGGTCACTTTGATGGCCACCCTATCCAAAGCAGCGTCCTTTCCCTCAGTCTTTACTGTAATATCCTTTTACTAATCTCATATCCATTCTCACAACCTATGATTATCCTAGCCAGTTCTCTGTGTTTTTACAACTGTTTGTCTCTCCCGTTGGAATATAACCTTCGTGAGGAAAGGAATGTTTCAGTTTCACCGTTGTACCCCCAGATTACATAGTACCTGGCTATGGTAAATACTCAGCCATTAGTTGGCTGACTGACTGAGTGACTCACTCATTCATTCATTCTCAATGTGCAACATGTATTATATTGAGTGCATACATTTGCCGGGGTTTTGGAATACAGAGAGGACAAGGCAGGAAAAATCTGAAAGTAGCCGAAAATAAAGAGAAAGGGAAATGCTTATTTTTGTCTAGGAGTAATCCTATGATTATTCAATAACTTGTTGGTCCAAAGTACATTATTATTTTTGTTATGTAGCAAGTGTCATGTCAGTACACTTGGTGTCATCAAATGACTAAATAATAAATATGTCTGTTTCTGGGAAGACTAAAGCATAGAGAGCAATAAAGGAACAAGGATGAAGACACAAGAAACGTAAAGAAGGAAAAAGGAGAGCGCGAGGTGGCTCAGTGATGTCACTCTTCTCTGACTGCTAATAGAAACTGTCCTTCTCTTTGTGGGACACAGATATGGTCTGTTATCTGTTGATGAGGAAGTATATAGTATTCTCAACTGGACTGAGATGTGTGTCATGCTGGCTAAAATCTCTTTACAATCTAAATGATGGAGAGCGATTGAATCTATAAATAATCATAATAAAAAACAAAATAAAATAAAAAGAAAAAAAGAAATTGTCCTTCTCATTCAAAACTAATGACAGGTAAGATTATAATCATGCTAACATTTAAAAAAATATGGCAAAGCATATAAATCCAAGTGAATGTGCTGTTTAAAAGTAATCCCCTAAGAAAGCTCTATGTTTATTCTGTTATTACTAATTCTCAAAGCATTTGTAAAACTCTCTTCTTCAAATTGCAACCAGAGATAATTTATGAAGTATAGAAAAAAAGACGCATCAGATGCAGTTTTTAATCCTAAATGGTATTTCTGAGATTGATTTCTCATCATATTCACTGAACTTACTTTTACTGAAACTATTTGAGACTGTTGCAAATATTAAATTTATTCCTAAAGGATAGAGAGTCATTGTACTGGTGACAGTCTAAAACATGTGTCCTTAAGCCAATCCTCAGAGAAGAGTTCCAGCCACATTTGAACAAAGATAGGTTCTCCTCAATAATTACAGTGAAGAAGATGGCATTCAACCGAGTAAACAGGCCTAACCATCTGAAATCATTGGCAGGGGGGTATTCCACATAATATAGGAGTTGTTCAGTAGCCAGAGTTCTAAACCAAAAGCTTTTAAGTTTTTTATTTATCTCACAGTGTCTTTAAAGATGTAAAATGTTGTGCCTTTTATATGAAATATAAAATTGATCTTAATCTTTCAGACTCAGGATCATTATTATGGACTTCTATTGTAAATATGGGGACAGTCTCAAGGTTATTCATGTATGTAGGGTTATTTGTCTCTATTAGACTGTACTAAATTGAATGCTTTAAAGTTCTTGTTTGCATTTATAGTTCTCCTTTCTGCTTATTCTTGCTCAGCTTTTCAAATGTTATTCCTTCTTTGTATTAGTAAGCCTGGTTCTTATAAATTCCCTGGTTATAAAATTGTTGCTTTTAATGTGCTAATGGCTGAGCAATACTACATAACCATGAAATGGAAGAGGAGGTGAGATGAAATGGAGGCTCATGTGAGTATTAAGTTACACCATCTTCGCAAGAAGCAGATTACTGATGCTGCAGAAGGTGAAGAAATGGCAGGTAGCCATCAGCTCTGTGGCTGTTCATTTTATTTGATTAAAGAGAAGTTAATTTAAAATTATTCCAGGAAGGCCCAGAGACAAACCGTGCTTCCCTGTCAACTATTCAGACCTCTTGCCAGCCTCAAAAAGACACAAGTTGATGCCAGTGCACAGTGCTGGTGAGAAAGAGTTCTGAGACAACAACCTAATTCCCAGCTGCTTGCTACCCACTTCCCTAGCCTCACCTCACGCTCTTTTATAGCTGCCTTTTAAAAAAACTTACAAAAAAGATGATGATCTTCTAAATTATATTCATAAAATGAAATGAACTAAAAAATTAAGTGATAGGAAGATTGATGAACAAATCGCCTATTATGTATCTTCTGTGCACAGAGAATAATACAAAAAAAATCCTACTCTTATGAAGATTATGTTCTACTGGAATATAATAACTACATCGATAAATGTAAACAAGATTCTTTCTTTAAATAAAGTTTATTTATTTACTCCACGAATGAGACAGAAACAAAGGGAGAGAGACATACACACACAGACCGTACCCCTGCAGGGTCCTGACACCACAATCCACTCCCAACCTCAGCCGGCCCTGGATCACGGGCACGCACGTGCCCAGCACACTCAGGGAGGCCTCCAGACATGAATCTGGAACCCTCCCATATGGCTCAGCCTGAAAGAACACCATGATTTTATCACCACACTACCATCCAGGCTCCCAGGATAATCTCTTAAAGACTTCCAGCTTTTAAAAACAAAACAGAATTTCAGCTATATTTCAGACATACATTTTAAACAAAAAAAATTTAAAAAGAATAAGCAAAGATACAGCAGGAAAATGACACAAGACAAAAGGCAGGGTTGAGATATGATTTACAGATGAAGTTAATTTAAAGAAAAATTAACTGAACAAAATGATCTTGGGAGGCTGGACCAATATGCTTCTCAGTAACCTCAATGCCACCCTAGGAGGTATCTTTGCTCGTGATAAGCCCTCAATGAGATGTGTGGATAGATAAGGTAAGAAAAAAAGTAGAGGCCAATAAGAGGGGAAAGTGATTAAAAAAAAAAAAAGATGTTTTTCTATTGGAAAATAATAGAATCCACAATCATTCACTTAAGTGAATTTTAGTAGTACAGGTATCACACACATGGTCTTATTTTCTTAAATAAAAATCTGACACCAACAGCAACTTGAATTCTATCTCTACCCTCACTAACTAACTATGCAACTTTAAGCAAGATATTTAACCAGTTTGGGCTTCATTTTAATTCCTTGTAAAATGAAGTGGTAGGATGCAATGACCTTACAGGCCAATACTGCTTTATCGTATGATTTTACTGTTATTAGAATAGGTAGAACACTGATGTTTCAAATATTGGATCATCAGAAAAGTCACAATGCATTTTTGCATCAAAAAACATAGAGGGACCAGCAGTTGGCATAATGGCTATCTCACTGGACTCCCTTGTAGTCGACCGCGGTTTGAGTCCCGGATCTAGTGTTTTAAATTCAC
>NW_006159754.1:7538120-7560385 GCF_000334495.1 Tupaia belangeri chinensis | reverse complement strand
GTGATTTCTCGCTTTCTGTTTCTCTCTCTCTGTCTTTTTGGCTGGCGCACACTCCCTATAGCAAAAAAACTCTGAAAAAGAAAAAAAAAAGGAGAAAAAATAGAAAAGTATAGAAAAATACATGACTTTTCCAATGACCCAATATATATGGAATACCAACTTAAATATGAAATATTTTTGTAAGAAATTATCCTTGACTGTACCTTTCATTTTTTAGTGTTACAACCTCTTCCTTTGTCTGATTCAGAAGAGTTTTGGTTATCTCTAGTTCATTTTCTGCCAGGCTAATTCTTCTTTTTATGTCTTCTTCTTGCCTTTCTTTGGCAGTCAGCTCTTCCTGTAAAGTTTTATATATTTGTTGACAAGTCATTAAAGAGTCTTCCTTTTCTTTAAGCAGTCTAGTGTGCCTAAAAAGGACCAGAAAAACATCATACCAACGTGCATTAGGTATTGCATTTTTATATTTATCAAAGCTAACTGAAAAGCACATTTGAAATTATAAACTTAACCTTAAAAAATTAAAGATGCTAAGAAAATAGATAGTCCTGTGATTTAAAAATTCTCCCATTTAGGCAGAGGCAAAAACAATGAACAATATCAAGACACTATAAGCTCTAAAAACATATTTTTATATAAACAGACAATGAGAAAAGCTAAGTGCATTTAAAATAAAATGTTATTTAAAATAGAGTTTTAAATTCAATTATTAAAAGTACTTAAAAATGTGCATTGTCTACCGTGACTCAGAAATGATGGATTCAAACTTCAGTTTTCTAAGTTCTCTTTGACAGTCATCAACTTCATTAGATTTATTCCTAAAAATAATACAAAAGAGATTCAAATTTATTATTTCAATATAGCTAAAGTATAAATGTTTTTCTATATTGTAATTTCACTCATCTATGGGAAGAATTTCACATTTTTCACATTATTTCTTTAAAGAAATAAATTACCAGTCCACTTTGATAATGGCCAAGTAAGCTCCTATCAGAAAGCTTAGTAAAAAACAATCAGCAGAAAACTATACACACACACTCAAATCTGCATGGAAAGTGACCAAAAGCAGGGAGATTTGGTAGGGAAGTACAGTTGACCATTGAACAATGCCAGGGTTAGGATCACTCATCTCCTGCTCAGTTGAAAATCTGGAACCAGCAAATGGTATAACAGTTAAGTTGCTGGGTGCCTACGTAGTTGATCTTGGTTCGATCCTGGACCTGGCAGCTTAAAACTCACACTGGGCGTGTGTGCGTGTGTGCTCAAGATCCCAAGAGGAGAATGGAGGAGAAAGGATTGCAGCATGGCCATCCCCCCTGGTGGGGTGATTTCTTGCTTTCTGTCTGACTTTCCAGTGAGTGCTTGCGCCTGTATAGCAAAGATTTCTCTTAAAAAAAAAGAAAGAAAATCTGAGTAAAACTTTTGACTCTCCCAAATTGTTGACTAGATGCCTTACCAGTGACATAAACAATGGATTAGCACATATTTGTTTTATGTTATATGTATTATTTACTGTATTTTTATAATAAAGAAAGCTAGAGAAAAGAAAATGTTATTAAGAAAATCATAAAGAAGGGCCAGCAAGTGGCGTGGTGGTTAAGGCTCTGGATTCACACATGGCTGACCACAATCTTAAGAGGAGAATTGAGGAGAAGGGATTGTGGTGTGGCCATGCATTTAAATGAACACATGCAACTCAAACTGGTGTTGTTCAAGGGTTAATCATAGGTGTTTGGAATGAGATAACAGCACTAAGTTAAGTTTTTAAAACATTATTTTAAGCCTGAAGGCAGGCCCAAGTGTGTACCACACAAGGGAACTAAAACACTGGTAGAAAACTCCTGTCTTTCTTGCCTGAAGAACCAGAGGACAGTATTTAGGGTAACCACAACTGCTGGAAAGTGATGGGGGAACTGTGAATAGATGAGAGGCAGAGAGAGGGAGTCCCAAATAGTGCATATAAATTCTGCCCACTTGTCTCGCTGAGCCCTGAGCAACTTGTGCACAGAGCAGACTCTAAGCAACCTAGTTAGAGATAAAAGTGTTGAACTGATACAGAACTGCTGCCTAGAGACAGAGTTAGCAGTTTAAGGCCAATCAAGTTAATTGCCTTCTTAAAGCTATACCACTGCCACCACCACCATCAACAACAACAATCACAACATTTTTTGGATGGATATAACAGAATCCACAATCTCCATAACATAATAACCATCATGTTCAGAATATAGCACGAAATTATTCAACATATTTAAAAAAAAAAACAAACCAGAAAAGTTTGACCCATTCTCAAAAGAAAGACAGTTGGGAGTCAGCAGTTAGTGTAATGGCTATGTCGTTGGCCTCCCACGTAGTCTACCGCGGTTCACGTCCCGGACCCAGTGGATTAAAACTCACGCAGGGCGCATGTGCGTGCGTGCCCAAGATCCCGAGAGGAGAATGGAGGAGAAGGGATTGCGGCGTGACCATCCCCCCTGGGGGGTGATCTCTTGCTTTCTGTCTCTATGTCCCTCTCTGTCTGTCTGGCGAGCGCATGCGCCCTATAGCGAAAACCTCTCAAAAAAAAAAAAAAAAAAAAAAAAAGACAGTTAACAGAGACTGACTCTGAGATGACCCAGATATTTTAGCAGACAAAGATTTTTGAAGGAGCAATTATAACTCTGCTCAAAGACATAAAGGAAAACCTGCTCTAATTGATAAATCTCATCAGAGAAGTAAAAACCATTAAGAAGAACCAAATGAAAATTCTAAAACTGAAGTAAATGTTTGCCTTGATCTTATGTGACTGGGTTTTGTAACAATACTCAAAAGGTTAATATATAAAGAAAGATTAATATTCCAATTTAAATTTATCTAGACTGCTCATTAATAACTCATGTTCTGAATGTATCTCAAAATAGCTTATAAACTGCACAATGAAGTATATTAGATTATCAGCGAGTCTACTCTACTTGCAGAATGACTTAAAATGTATTATGAATGATCATGTAAAAATCATCATGAACGGGCCAGCAGGTGATTCCACAGTTCAAATCCCAGATCCGACAGCTTGAAAATCATGCGTGGCTCCCGTGCATGTGCGACCAGGATCCCAAGAGAACAGAGGAGAAGGAAGTGTGGTGTGGCCATCCCCCCTTCTCATTTTCCCTCTCTCTGTCTTTCTTTGGCAAGTGCATGTGCCTTATAGCAAAATTAAAAAATAAAAAATAAAATAAAAGTGCTTGCAAAAGATGGTGTAATCATGTTCCAGAGTCAGAAGAGCCAGCTGGGAGGGGCTCTCACTCACTAAGCCTGGGACAATCTGAGTACCAAAATAATTAAGTACAGCAATAAATTATAAGTCATTGAAAAATAGGAACTTGTGAGTCTGTACAACACATACACAAATAGAAGGAGAGAGGATCTCCCTAACAGTACAATGCTGAGGGCTGACTAATAAAGAGGGACATTGTTCTGTATAGAAAATCATCATAAAGACTGGATAGGGCAAAGTCATTAATGGATGATATATCTAGGGATCAGTTTTGGTGAGGAGCAAGGTATTTGCATGTATTTGAAGCATCCCTTGTAGACTAATTAAGAGGGGACAAAAGCCTTTGGTAATTATACAGTGGAAATACTGAGCAATACCTTGACAAGGTGATCAAAAATTAACATCAACAGTGAAAGGCAGATGGTTATCACATGCCTCTGGATGTGAAGCCCTTAGGACACATCACCGCCTGCGGGGTTTTCTGGCTGAGACCACGCAATCAGGAGGAACATCAGGACAATACAAAATATGCAAGTTTCTATTTTTCAAAGCAGTGTGAGGGATCTGCACTTCTTAAAAACGCTGATGTCATCAAAGCAAGGACAGATTATGGAAACAGTCTAGATTAAAGTGGTCTAAAGAGACAATCGAGTACACTGACCCTAGGCTGGATCCTATACTGGAGAGAAAATGCTATAAAGGATACCATTCGGCCAGCTGACAGAACTCAAACATGGATGGTAAAGTATTGGGTTGTCGGGACAGTCATGACACACTTTTGCATAGAAGAATACGTCATGACTTTCCCGATGACCTAATATTATATGTTAATTTATGACACTGATTACTTGACTGTGGTTATTAAAAAATATCACCATCCAGAGGAAAGGAGGTCTGAAATAACTAGATGTAAAGAGCTATGTTGTATGTACGTTACTCTAAGCGATTCAGGAAAAAATATCACTGTATCTACACACATACATATATATATATATATGCATATATCTCTCTTTCTGGCAAGCATACGTACTCTTTGGCAACTAAAGAAAAAAAAGTGTGAAGATGAACAAAGACTGTTATGACAGAGGACACCTGCTATTTCATTTATCCTTTACCCCAAAATAATCTTCCAGTAAAACTGAATATAAATTTTGATGTCAGATTACAAATACGTGTATATATATATATGTATATGTATGTATTTTTGTGCGTGTAGAAAAAGAGAAAGCATATGAGTTAAAATGTTAACAACAGGTGAATCTGGGTAAAGACTGTGGATGCTCTTTGAACTATTTTTACCTTTTCGAAGTTTGAAGTTACTTCTAAATAAAACATCAGAAAAGAAAGAATAAGGAAAAGAGTAATAACGTACAGCAGAAAGGCAGGCAAAGGCTGCCTGGCTCCAGCGAGTCACAGAGGAAAGGCGACAAGGAGCCGGAAGTGCAGAGGTATAATTTTTATTGATTTTTAAAAATCATACTACTCTATATTGACTAGAAGTCGAGAATAGATATTTACAAATGACTACTACTGAGATAATAATTCGGCATACTCTTATGAGAGGGCAATGAGTCATTATACATTAAGAGCCTTAAAAATATTCAGGTCTGAGCCTAGCAAAAATTATCCTAGGGAAATAATGATGTATGAGTAGAAAGATCTAGCTGTATGAATTTTCTGAGAATCTTATTTAGAAAATGAAAAATTCGTACGTTCTGAAAATGAGGGATTAGTAAATAAGTCATAGTTCATCCATGGATTGCAGTACTTTTAGCTGTCAATAATGACCTATAAATGGGCCCAGCCATGGTGGTGCGCACTGCTAAGACACTGTGCTGCACTAGCTGGTATGATACGGGAGCTCCAGATTTGGTTCCTGGTCCAACGTAAAGGTCTTGCACCTTCACCTGAGATTGCAATCCCAGTAACTCAGGGAGACTGAGGCAGGAGGAAAGTGAGTTTGAGGCTGGTCTGGGTAATATACTGAAAGCGTCTGTAGAAGAGGGCCATGCCTGGTGGAGCACATATATCCTCCCAGCTCCTTGGGAGGCTGAGGCAGGAGGATAAATACATGAAAACTTGCTTCTCCATATCATGTAATGGCATGGAAAAATACCCAAGATACACTACCAGGTAAGAACAGCTTGCAAAACAGTCCATAATGTATGCTCCCAATTACATTAAAAGATACGCTTACTTATAAAAAATATAAACTGAATGGATATATTAAAATGTAACTATAGCTTCATTTAAAAAAAATTGTATGTGTTCTAAGTTTTATATATCTGCTCTGATATCAAACAGAAATGTTTCTTTTAAAAATGTCTTAAGGGACCAGCAGATGGTGTAATGGTTATATTGCTGGACTCCCACATGGTTGACTGTGGTTTGAGTCCTGGACCCAAAGCCTTCAAACTCATTCTGGGTGCATGTGTGTGCTTGTCCAAGATCCCGAGAAGAGAATGTAGCATGCTCATTCTCCCTAAGGGGTGATATCTAGCTTTCTGTCTCTCTGGCAAGTGCATACACTCTATAGCAAAATCTCTCCAAAAAGATAAAATAAACAAATAAATAAAAATGCCTTGAGATTAGAACCAGCAAGTGGGATGGTGGTTAAGGTACTGGACTCCCACATGGCCAACTATGGTTCAAGTCCTAGACCTGGTGGCTCGAAAGTCACATCAGGCACATTTGTGTGTACACCCAAAATCCTGGGAGAAGAATGGAGAAGGAATTGCAGAGTGGCCATCCCCCTTGGGGGATGATTTTCCACTTTCCTTCTCACTGTTTTGCTTCTCCCCCCATGTTCATGTGCCCTTTGGCAAAAACCTTAAAAGTCTTGAGATTTAGCTGCCCTACTATAATTGCATTATATGCTCACTCTTATATACACTTGGTCCAAGTCAAGAGGGGCAGTAAAACTCCATTTAGTGCTTATTTTACTAACTATGTGGATAATCACTCTGGGCTGTGAATTGTTTCTTTTTTAAAGTTTGCTCCCTAGGGTACCTCCCATCCTGAGGTCTCCCCTCACCACAGCTCTGTCATCCCCAATGCCAGTTAAGCCACTCTTTCTGGTCTACCCTTCACTACCCAATTGTTATCTTCACCTTCATTAAGATGGGAGGGAACTGGAAGGAGCAGAAAGACTGCCTATGTCTCTTAAAGCTCTGCATTCCTTCTTTTACTCTCAGCAAATAGTGCTAATCCTTTCTCTTCAATTGCCATCAATAAGACCTCAGAAGGGCCCCTGCTGCTCCTGCCACTCAAAGCAAAAGAAATAAGATGAAACAATTGGTTATTTTCCCCCAATTGGAAAGCCAATGGTCCATACCATTTCACTCCTTTTTGTGAAATAGCCCATCTAAACTGCCTCCTTGATATTTCCACTTAGTTGTCTAAAGGCACCTCAACTCTAACAGAACAAGAGCTTTGCTTTCGATTTCACCACACTGCATACCTATTTCTTGCACAGATTCTCCCACTTCAATAAATGGACAAACAGAAAATGATACTAACAGGTAATATGTATCTCACGTACTTCAAAGCAGTTCTTATTCCCATTTCATAGCTGCAAGAACTGAGACCAGAGAGATAAGTAACTTCCCTAAGGTGACAAAACTACTAAGTAATAGTGTTGGGATTCGAAAACCAGTAGTCTAGATCTGGAGTCTGGGTTCTTTACTCTATACTGCCTCTCAACAGTCTACCCTGATGCTGGAAAGCTTCAAACCCTACCCTTGTTCTTTCCTTTCATTTCTAGTCTCCATTCTCCCCAGCTACATCTCCTCCATCAGGTAATCCTGTCATATTGACCTCTGGCACGCTTCTCGCCATCTTCAGGTTACAGCCTGAGGCTAACCCAGAGTCCCTGCTCACTTGCACGAACACACAACCCTCCCACTCAGTCTCCACGACTTCCATTTTACTCTTACTCCAGTCTCTTCTCCAAGTTGTAACCACAGTGACTTCTCAAAATATGGATTAGATCACTCTCCTGCCTAAAATCCTCCAAAAGCTTCCTGCTGTTCTCTAAATAAATCCAAACCCATCATGTGCTCTTCTGAATACAACGGTAGCTTCATTTCCTATTGTTGCTATGACAAATTTACAACAAGCTTAGAGTTCAAAGCAACATACTTGTATCGTTTCACAGTTCTGGAGGTTGAAAGTCATAAAATCAAGGTGTCACCAGGACTATTTCTTCTGGAGGCTCCAGGGTAGAATTCATTTCCTTCTTTTCCTAGCTTCTAGAAACTACTTGTATTTCTTTCTCTTTTTTTTGGAGAGGTTTTTGCTACAGGGTGCGTGCGCTTGCCAGACAGACAGAGAGAGACATAGAGACAGAAAGCGAGAAATCACCCCCCAGGGGGGATGGTCACACCGCAATCCCTTCTCCTCCATTCTCCTCTCGGGATCTTGGGCACACACGCACACGCGCCCGGCATGAGTTTTAAGCCACTGGGTCCGGGACATGAACCGCGGTCGACTACGTGGGAGTTCAGCGAAATAGCCATTATGCTAACTGCTGGTCCCAGTAGTTAAAATCTTAAAACAAAAATTATCTTAAGTTGGACAGGTGAAGACCTTTCCTATTCCCACCCCCTACAAAGTCTGAAGATAAAAACTTTAAAGAAACTATTTTCATAGCATCTTCTAATTTCTGGACATCCAAAGACATGTGGGTGTATACAGTAAATCCCCAATTTATTAACAAATTGTATGTCCAATTTTTTGAACTAATGATTTTAATTTCAGAATTAATCATAAAGAAAAAGAAAAGATGGTCAAGTCACAGACTTGGCTAGAAGTATATAGTACTGGGAGACCGCTGACCTCTAGCACCTGGGGCTTGAACAGTCCTGGGTTCTGATGCCAAATACCCACCCTCCCTGACATAGTACTAGCAGTGAAGAAAAGCAGACAGAGCATACATGGAAGAGCTAGAGTCAGGTAAAGGTGGAGAAAGCACTTGGGGCTATTTAAGTGGCTCCATCTTTTATAACTCACTTTTCTGAAACTGGGTGTGCTCTGTGTGTGTGTGTGTGTGTGTGTGTGTGTGTGTGTGTCTGTGTGTTGTTTTAGAAGGTCTTCTATGGGCAGGAAGCATCAGTTTTATAAACTGACACAAAGCATAAACATTTCTGTAATTGTTCAGGTAATTAGTTTGACAGACTTTAATGAGCTGGTATAGCTTTTCCCTCCAACTACAATCTACCATCACTCATAATTTCTCAGCATCCATATTACAAACTATGCTAAAAGTATAATTAACAAAAAGTACCACAAAACCTGTGCTAATATTAAATGCTACTAGTACATACTAAGACTTAGTCTGCAATAAAATTTTTTTAAATGATAAAAAATGCAAAAAAAAGCTTATCACAACTGCTAAGCTTTTTCTTTCCTTTCTCAAGTTTATTTATTCATTTCCTCCATGAATGAGAGAAATATAAAACATACACACACACACACACACACACACAGCACCCTCAACAGAGTCCTGATACCACAATCCACCCACAATTTCAGCCAGCCTTAGATCATGGGCCCATGTTTGCCCAGTATACTCAGGGAGGTTGCTGGATATGAACTGAGAACCTTCCCATGTGGGTCAGCCTTTTAGATCACTGCGTTTTACCAATGCACTACCATCCAGCCTCATTTTTTTCCTTTTCTTCAGTATGCTATTTCTATGTTAAGCTTCTCTCCTAACTTTCTAGGACTCTAACTAATGAGTATTAACATGTTCATGAGTTCCCTTTAGATTATTTGGGTGCCAGCACCACTTTCCTATTCCAGAACTGTGCCTTCTGTACTTCTAAAGCTCCCAGAAGCAAACATCACACAATAGCTGTGGCCTGCCTAGACTGCTCCTCACGTGAGACATCTAGATCACCAAAGCTCTACCCTCCACCCTCATGTTCCCAGAAGGAGGGGAACAATGATTCCACCCCCCATACCCAGAACCACTATCTTACTTCTTCTTCGTATTTCTTGTCTTCCAGAAAGTGATCTCCTGGGCCCAAGGATTCATCCAAGGACTGCATGACTACTCAGTTCTTTAAGCCCAGCCATCATATAAAGACAACAGAGCTATTCTAGGTATTGTACTATTAACCAGTGTTATAAAGCACAAATATTTTGTTTTTATTTTTCTTCAAAAAACTATTTTGCTACAAGTAATCCAAGCATGCATTGATTTGATGGGGCATTTGGAATTTGTTCTTCATTGTGTTGTTCAACATTTTATTAAACACATCACTCTTAGGAGCAGTCCATGGTCAACAACAAACATCTGGTTACTAAGCATTCTAAATATTTATATTTCTTATGAGTTCATTCTTCTAAAATACAAGAATTGAAAATGAGAGCCACCAGATTATACACCACAAAGTAAAATAAAATACTTACATTTTTCAAATATACTTATATATATATATTCTACTTTAGTGTTAAATTATAAATATACTTCCTTTATACTGTGAAGTATTTTTTAAATTTCTTAAGAAAAGTCTTTTTTTTTTTTTTTTTTTTAGGTTTTTGCCATTGGGCACATGTGCTCACTGGAGAAATACAGTGAGAAAGAGAGAGAAATCACCCCCAAGGGGGATGGCCATGCCACAATCCCTTCTCTTTCATTCTCTTCCTGGGATTTTGGGTATGCATGTACACGTGCCTGGCATGATTTTTCAGGCTGCCAGGTCCAGGACTTGAACCACAGTTGACCATGTGGGAGTTCAGGGCCTTAACCTACTGGCCCCAGGAAAATTAATTTTTAAAAGAAATAGTACTCTGGATATTTACAAGATCATTTTCTGAACAGTTGCTTTCCGACATTTTTTTTAACCTAAAGCATAAGTACACCAACATGTCAAAGGTTCCACGAAAACTAACATTGGTCATTTTAAGAAACAACTTCAATATTATTTCTTGTGGACAGATAATAAAGAGACAAAGATAAGGAAAAAACTCAAGAGAATTTCATATTAAGTTACTGCATTTGAACAAATGGTGGAAGCTTTAATACCTGGATAGGCAAGTTTCTTCTTAAGGGGAAGAACCCCTTTACGTATGTAAAAATATTTCCACGTCCTTCAACACCCTGTCATCCAGCAAAGGAGCCAAACAGCAGTAGACTGTCCCCACACAACTGAGTCCCTGCCAAAGGTCACAGAGAACACACTGGGGACTTCCTAAATTCTTTGCGTGTGACACATCTAAGGGCAATGTCATCTGACAAGTCATTTAGTGTTCCCCATCTTACATGAGCCTTTCTTTATAGCTGTCCATCTCCATAACGGCATTCTGAAGTTTCAACCCAAGCGCCTCTACTTGACATTGTAAATCTGAAATGACACATGTATTCATCTGATTAGTACATTTTCAAGTGTCCAGATATTTTCATAGAACAAACTATTCTTCTCACGTTGCCACTCGGCTTCTGAAAAAGATAGCACCTGTTTACTCCACTTGGCCTATATGACCACATCCAGCTCAGCCCTCTCTAACAACCCGTAGGATAAATGGGGTTTGACAGACCTGATTTGTTGGCTTTTCTCTGCTCCCACTCCCATCTTTATGCTAATTTTCAAATAGCAAATAGGCCAACTTTTATTAATGTTTTCCAAGGAAATTTATGTAGCCAACACATACATTTTTCTCTCAGTCTCTGTCTCTCTCATTGCAGAAATAAATAAGGAAACTTTAAGAAAAAATTGTTGAGGAGATCTCTGATCATGTGACTCACTGATGACACACTTGACTGCCTGAGCTTGCTCTCGTGGTCTGGGACTGAGAAGTATGCCACATCCTCTTGGTAGAAATGAAATAGACAAATCACGTGACAGGCTCATGGTAAGAATTTGCTAACTCTGGGTAGCATCTAAAAGGCATTTAAATGACTTTCAAAGCCAAAGAGACTACGAGCAGGAAATTAGCTTCCTCAGTCTTGAACTAGAGAATTTAAGCAGTATTTGAGGAAGATTATTTAAGCAGTGATGCCTAACATGTGTGTGGATCCAGAACTGAAACGACAGCAGAAAGAACAAATGGCTTGAATTATCTAAGTCCCGCCATTAGCCTGTATGTGGGAATCATGATCTGAACCCTAGCCCCAAGGACAGTCCTTGCTGGTACTCGTTTTGAGAAGCTAAAGTGAAAAAACAAACTTTCGCAAATGAAGTAACTGGTTTCTACAGATTAAAAAAAAAATCAAAATACTGGAATTATAAAATGTCTAGGTTTCATCTTCTCAAGTGTTTTAATAACATTTTAAATAGAAAATGTTAAAATATTTATGCATTTATATAAATACATTAACCTTTTATATAAATCTTTAATGTGCCTTTATGAAGAGCAATTCCTTAAATCTAAAAAAAAAAGTTTTAATTTTTAAAGAAAATAAATTAGCTCTAAATAAATGTTTTAATTAGAATTTACCAAACATGTGTATAAATGTGTATAAATCTTTGCTTACTCACTTTTAAATACAGTATTTTAAAATTTACTAATCAAATTTTAAATTGACAATTGCATGTATTTATTCTATACAACATGATGTTTGAAACTTATATACATGGTAGAATAGCTAAATTGAGCCAATCAACATATGCATTACTCTCACAAATTTATTTTTTTTTGTGGTAAAAACACAAAATTTACTTTTAGGAATTTTTAAGAATATAATATACTAGAATTAACTACAGTCACCATGTTGTTCAATAGACATCTTGAACTTACTCCACTTACCCAACTAAAATTTGGTATCCTTTGACCCAACATCTCCTTACACATATTGTTCTGTTTTATCCTTCATACTGCTATGTGGGTGCTAATAGCTCAGTTTTTCCAGGTGAAAAGCAAATGTGATCCTTTCAATTCTTTAGCCTGGTGTCTTAACAACCAGTAAGTAAATTAACCAGCAGTCGAGCTCATGGAATAGTTTATACTCTGCTAAAGGGGTCTGTTTTAGAGGAGGCCCCTCAACAAGATTCAGCATGAGCTTACTTGACAGATATTTGTGGGTTATATTTTTTCTGCTTACCGAGAGATATTATATGGGAGAAAAGAGAAAACGTACACAGGGAGTTTATTTTGAGGACAACCTTTTGAAAACAGCAAGCCCTGTGAATGTTCTTAATGTGCTTCTTTGTTATTAAGTTCAAGTGGGCTTGCAGAGGGGTTCTATTGACACAGGTTCAGCCAAAAGAAAAGAGAAAACGTACACAGGGAGTTCATTTTTGAGGACAACCTTTTGAAAACAGTAAGCCCTGTGAATGTTCTGTAATGTGCTTCTTTGTTATTAAGTTCAAGTGGGCTTGCAGAGGGGTTCTATTGACACAGGTTCAGCCAAAAGATTTTGACTCATACTCTGAAGAATGAGGAAGGAAGGAAATTGGTGTTTGTTGATGCATCATATCCAGGCACTGTGCAGGGTGCTTTCTTCTATAGCATTTATTTGTAAATAACCACAACCACCATGAAAAACAGGTGTATATTTTCTTTTTACGGATGAAGACTCTCTAGATCAGAGAAAGTAATTAACTTATCAAAAGTAACCTGCTAGTTAGAAGTGATCTCGTCATTCAAACTCAGGTCTGTCTGTTCCCAGGTCCTTAGCTCTCTCACATTGACTCTTGAAATATAAAAGCTGCAAGGGAATTCTATATTTGCCCATGAAAGTATAGTTAACAAGGCTATATATCCATTGCCATATCCCAAAATTCTTAAAGAGGTATACTTAAGACAAATGAAAAGTCTTTTTCTTACAAAAAATATATAGTAACTGACAGAATGCTTAACTCCAAATGATGGTCTACATTTTTGAATAGCTTAAAAATGAATATATTATAATGAATAAAATATTTTAAGACAAATATGGTACCACTGTGACTATTTTATGAGACTGACATCAGAGAGAATAATTATGCTTTCCTATTAAATGTCTCTTGTTGCTTTTGTCAGGATATAATCCTAAACTAGATAAAGCACAGGTCTGAGCCCACGTGAGAAATTTTGTTACATTACTTCTAAATATAGCTAAGTTTAAGGAAGAATTAATATCTTAAAAATAAACCCCAAAGGATTGGTACTTGATGTAAAAATTTTATGCAATTAATATTTAATTACTCGAGAATTAATAGAATGGTAGACAGTAAAAATGGTAGCTAATACAAAGCCCTTTTTTTGGAGATGTTTTTGCTACAGAGCATGTGCACTTGCCAGAAAGAGACAGAAAGTGAGAAATCACCCCCCAGAGGGATGGCCACGCCGCAATCCCTTCTCCTCCATTCTCCTCTCAGGATCTTGGGCACACACGCGCACGTGTCCAGTGTGAGTTTAAGCCACTGGGTCCTGGACTCGAACCGTGGTCGACTACCTGGGAGTCCGGCGACATAGCCATTACACCAACTTCTAGTCCTCAAAGCTCACTTTTATAACTTGATAAGTATTCTTAGGTCACATTCGAATATGCATGTACACCATAGTTCTAGAATTTATTGGATTTAAAGTAAAATAAACTATGCTGCCATAAGCTAACTCAAGAAGAAAAGCTATTTTATTTCCAATATTATTCTCTTTAGATACTCACCTAAATCTCCCCATCTCCTTCAATACCAACATATATAGCTTAGTCTTTAATTCATAATAGCCAATGAGTAGAGAAGTCACTTCCTCCCAGAATCATTGCTATGTATTCCACAACATCTCTGAGTAAAATGTGGGAAAATAATAAATGTTTTGCTTTAAAAACAGAAAGCTTTGAAGGCTGCCATAGGCTTTGATGTGAAGTAAACAGAAACAGAAAATACAAGTAATGTCAACAAAGATACAGAAGATGAGAAGACACCAAACAGAACTGAGATAAAAAAGATTTATTATAAATAAGTCATAACGTAAAAGGCCCATCAGTGAGTGTATGATCAGGAGTTGATTAATACATTTTCATGTTGTTTATTTATTTCTACTTTAAAAAATTTTCTAATCAAGAAGTGCTAAGAGTTATTTTTTAAAAACATAGGACATATCTTTGTTGTTCTGAATGAGGCATAAGCATCCTACTGGTTTATTAGAGGCTCTAGTAGACTAGGAGGGTTCTTTTGTTTTCAGAAGCAGAGTGCCCAGTTCCTGTCCTCAGTAAATAAAGGAACATAGTTAGGATAAGCAGCAGAGAGATTAAGCCACCTGCACAAAACAGCTCCTTCAGTTTCTAAGGAAAGGAGTTCTTAAATAAGTGTATTGTTCTGTTCAGGCCTTCTCTATAGTTAAATAAATTCGACTTCAATTTTCTGTCATTCAGCATGACATTGGATTATGAGGCAAAAGGCCCTGAATGCCTACAAAAAGAAAGGAAGCATTGGCTTTAAACACCACGCAGATGTAAGGCGGAACCCATGGAAACAATCCAAAATTTACAACAGCAAATTCTACTACGATGTGACTGCGTTCTTTGCAAATATTAAATAAGACGCAAATGATTTTAAATGAACAAAACAAAAAAGAGCTCTTAGCCTCTCTTCATACGCAGCCAGCTGCTTGCTGGATTGCATTACACCGACATCAGACTTGGGCTAATTAGTTATTTAAGAAAATCCTGTTATTCCAAAAGGTTTCTAGAAACTACAAACACAAAAAAGGTAGCTATTTTATAGGATGATATAAAACTTTATAGTCACTTGGAGGACATATTAGGTTAGTATAAAGTTTGAGAGAACAATACATAAAATCTTTATAGTGGAGAAATATTTTAAACTTAATACTTCCTGGATAAAGAAAACAAGTTCAAAGTGCTATATGGAGGAAAATAAATCCAGGTTAAAGAAGCATAATGTAAGAACAAGCAGGCAGAAAAACTGGCACCCAGTGATCCGAGGAAACTTTTTTCTCTTAGTGAGAAATTAAAGATTGCTTTTTTTTTTTTTTCTAAATGGTAGAGCTAACTGAAGACAGGGGAAAACAAAAGCCCAACTCTCTTAACATATCTTATCTAAAAGGATAGGAAGGAGGAGTCGCACACTCAAACCATGTTGCCCAGTTTCAAGTCCCTGGCTCTGTTTGGGATGTACGAGTTCAGGTGTTTTGGTCTCCTTGTCTGTAACATGATTACTGTCAAGTAAGACTGTTTCCGAATTAAATGACTCCTTAAAGTAAAAAGAACAGCAGCAGACACACGTGGAACAAGAGGTAAACAGCAACTGCTACCACTAGGGGACATGTTCAGGCCATTCCTCTACTTCTGCTCTGAATCTCATTACTCTCACCTAGAGGTCTTTGTTCATGCACCTGGGCGGGGGTCACCAGTGATTATTGTTGTGTGGGGAAAAGTAAAAATGGGGTTTTCAACTGTATGTGTGCGTGTGTGCGTGTGTGTGTGTGTGTGTGTGTTTCCTTTAACAATCAATAGAGTAACTGGCCAAACATTAAAATGTGTTAAATACGGGTGATGGGTTCACACGTTTGTTATATTATTCACTGTATTTCCGTGTTTGAAAAAATGTAGATCTATCATTTAGAGAGAGGCCTAGGATAACAGCATGTTCTGTACTAAGGAACCTAATCACTCTGTTCAGTGTGTTCAAAGTATAAAAGAAAACAAGGCAGAGAAGAAAATGTGTTTTGGGTGAAGAGAGATGAGGTCAAAATAGCAATTAAAGTAGCTTATTTGACTGTGTTGACAGGGAGCAGAGAAATTTAGCTGGAGGGGGGTATTGTAACAAGAAGTGTAGCTTGTTTGTTTTTAAGATAGGTAATAAGAGACATGTGTATTTGCATTTGGGGAAGATCAATTCTAGAGGGCAACTATGCATGTTTTTTTTTTTTTTTTTTTTTACTTTGTCAGAGGGCATATGTGCTTGCCAGAAAGAAACAGAGAAAAGGGAGAAAGCACTCCACCATGGGGCATGGTCATGCCACAATCCCTTCATTTCTCCCTCAGGATTTTGGGCATGTGTGCACACACACGTCTGGCATGTTTTTCAAGTTGCTGGGTCTGGGATTTGAAACATGCAATAAGCCATATGGGATCCAGCTCCCTTAACCACTAGGCTATGACTGGCCCATATGTTTGTGAATATAATGTAATATAGGCCTATCTGCATCTTATGAGCAAAAAGACTTAATTTTTCACAGGTGTTAAAAATTACACAAATCATGTTATGACACAAATCTCACTCTAATTTTTACTTTTTCACTCAACATTACATTTTTGAGACCTATACATAGAGATATAATCATTCCTTCCTGACTGCTACAAATATTTCATCAAGTGTGCATACTACTCTTTACTTATCCAGTCCCATAGTAATGTCATCTAGATTACTTGAAACTTTGTCATCACAAATAATCCTGTAATCAAAGTTTGCACTCATCTTCTTGTGTACATATGGGAGACTTTTCTGCAGTTATGGCCCCAGAGCAGTAGTAGGTATATGTATGAGCTCACAGATTTACTCATACTTAAATACTGCCAGACGGTTCCCTAAATGGAGGTGTTAGCTTATGCTCCCATCTCACTAAATCAAAGCCCCTGCTGTCCTAACACTCAATAGCAACAGCTATTTTTCTAATTGTTGCCAATCCAAAGTGTTCAAAGTAGCGTCATGCTGTTGGTTAAATTTGCAGTTCTCTGCTTAATATTGAAGCTGAGCATCTCATCACATTTCTCAGCCACTCATGATTCCCTTTTTATGTTTTCCTCTTTCCCAGTTTCTTTTCTATTAATGCCAATCAAACGTTTTTGTTCACTCTTCCATAAAAACAGCTCTTTTCAAGGTCATGAATGACCTTCTATATTTTAGTTCCACCCCTTGAGTGTGGTTTCGTTTTCTGTGGTTTGGCTTTCCACAGTTCCAGTTACCGAGGTTCAACCACAGTCTGAATATATTAGATGAAAAATTACAGAAGTAAACAACTTAGAACTTTTAAATTTTGAGTAGCGTAATGAAATCTTGCATCATCCCATTGGTTCCAGGATGTAAATCATCCCTCTGTCCAGTTTGTCCACCATGTACATGCTACCTGCCTGACAGTCACTTAGTAGATAGCCAGGTTACTGGATCAGCTGTGACAGTACCACAGTGCTCGTGGAGTAGCCCTTACTTTTCATAATAATGGCTCCAAAGCACAAGAGTAGCGATGCTGACATATCGCTAAAATTGTTCTATTTTATTAGTTATTGTCATTCATCACTTTCTGTGCCTACTTACAAATTAAAATTTATAAAAGGTATGTACAGGCAAAAACATAGGATATATAGGGTTCAGTGTTATCCATAGTTCCAGGCATCCACTGGGGGGACTTAGAATCAATTGTTTGTGGAAAAGGTAGACTACCACATTAGCAATTCTAAAGTGTAATGCTGTGTTTTTATCAAATTCCAACTTTAAGCAGCTTTTGACATAGTCATTTTTCTACCTCTTGGCAACACTCTCCTTTTCTGTAAAATGGTTACTGCCAAATAAGACTGTTTGAGAATTAAATGACTTGTTAAAGAAAAAAGAACAGCAGCAGACACACGTGGAACGAGAGGTAAACACCAACTGCTACCAAAGGTGGACATGTTCAGGCCATTCCTCTACTTCTGCTCTGAATCTCATCACTCTCACTCTATTGATGATTCTCATCATTAGATTCACTCTAAATGTCCAGAGGCACAAGAGGCTTCATCATTCCTTTAGCCCCCTCCACTATCTGCATCACCTGCCCCAGTGATCTCATCTAGTCTGATGGCTTTGAATAGCATCTATATGTGGATGTCTTCCAACATCATCATCGCAGCTAATAGACAGAGTAATTACGTGTGCCAGGCACTGTATTCTAAGTGCTTTATAGCCATTGAATCCTTATAGTGCAAAATTATTAGAAAGTAAGTTACAGAAGAGCAGGAGGAAACTTATCTGTGGTGGTCATGGTGCCCAAAATACATGGAAGTTGCTTCAAAAATAATAGTTGAAAGAACAAATGAAATATTGCAGATTTGAGAAATAAGAATGTCAGTAAAAATGCTTACGATTATTTTTACCTAAGGTTAAAATATATAGAACAGAAACAGTTGTACAGTTTTCACTGATATTATCTGGTGCATATCTTGGCATTAAAAAGTAACTTTCTCATAAATATGTTATTTTATTTCAATAGACATTTGTGAAATAGCTAGGTTCTGTGCCAGTTTAGATTGTGTGCAAATATCGATAAAATACACTCCCTTGTATTCAGATAAATTAAAATCAAGTGCCCCATTTAGCCTTGATGCATTCATCAAGGCTAAAAATTAAAGTTTTTAAATAACCAGTCAATAACTCCTTTAAGCTAAAATCTGTTTTGTCTTTCTGCCATTTAGAATTATTTTATTTAGTTAGATGATAGTTAATGATGTGGTTGAAACTGTGGAGTTTCTGATCAGATATAACAGATCTCAATGAACAAAATCAGTCTGTTGCATTAAATAGTTCTATTTTATTAGTTATTGTCATTCATCACTTTCTGTGCCTACTTACAAATTAAAATTTATAAAAGGTATGTACAGGCAAAAACATAGGATATATAGGGTTCAGTGTTATCCATAGTTCCAGGCATCCACTGGGGGGACTTAGAATCAATTGTTTGTGGAAAAGGTAGACTACCACATTAGCAATTCTAAAGTGTAATGCTGTGTTTTTATCAAATTCCAACTTTAAGCAGCTTTTGACATAGTCATTTTTCTACCTCTTGGCAACACTCTCCTTTTCTGTAAAATGGTTACTGCCAAATAAGACTGTTTGAGAATTAAATGACTTGTTAAAGAAAAAAGAACAGCAGCAGACACACGTGGAACGAGAGGTAAACACCAACTGCTACCAAAGGTGGACATGTTCAGGCCATTCCTCTACTTCTGCTCTGAATCTCATCACTCTCACTCTATTGATGATTCTCATCATTAGATTCACTCTAAATGTCCAGAGGCACAAGAGGCTTCATCATTCCTTTAGCCCCCTCCACTATCTGCATCACCTGCCCCAGTGATCTCATCTAGTCTGATGGCTTTGAATAGCATCTATATGTGGATGTCTTCCAACATCATCATCGCAGCTAATAGACAGAGTAATTACGTGTGCCAGGCACTGTATTCTAAGTGCTTTATAGCCATTGAATCCTTATAGTGCAAAATTATTAGAAAGTAAGTTACAGAAGAGCAGGAGGAAACTTATCTGTGGTGGTCATGGTGCCCAAAATACATGAAAGTTGCTTCAAAAATAATAGTTGAAAGAACAAATGAAATATTGCAGATTTGAGAAATAAGAATGTCAGTAAAAATGCTTACGATTATTTTTACCTAAGGTTAAAATATATAGAACAGAAACAGTTGTACAGTTTTCACTGATATTATCTGGTGCATATCTTGGCATTAAAAAGTAACTTTCTCATAAATATGTTATTTTATTTCAATAGACATTTGTGAAATAGCTAGGTTCTGTGCCAGTTTAGATTGTGTGCAAATATCGATAAAATACACTCCCTTGTATTCAGATAAATTAAAATCAAGTGCCCCATTTAGCCTTGATGCATTCATCAAGGCTAAAAATTAAAGTTTTTAAATAACCAGTCAATAACTCCTTTAAGCTAAAATCTGTTTTGTCTTTCTGCCATTTAGAATTATTTTATTTAGTTAGATGATAGTTAATGATGTGGTTGAAACTGTGGAGTTTCTGATCAGATATAACAGATCTCAATGAACAAAATCAGTCTGTTGCATTAAATATAATTTATATGTACATATGATCACAACACAGTTGGATGAGCTCTTAGTCCTTTACAAAAGTACCATCTCATTTAGAATTTTTATAATGAGCATTCACAGAAAAAAACCTTTGCACATGTTAAAATAGGCACCAATAGCAGAAGAAAGTTCTTAATGAGTATTCAAATATATCAATTTCAAATTAACATATATCAACTCGAGCAAACCTCTTATAAAACTCAGATAGTGATATAGGCACTCACAAAATGTATTTCATTTCAGGGTTTATATTTCAAAGGTTTGATTCACATCTATTTCAAAACGAGTATTCTTGAAGTACATTTAACATTTTCTGCATTATGCCAGAAGGGACTGAAATAGTATTTGGAAATTTTTATAAATCAGATGCTAGAACAGGTGCAGATACACAGCTAGAAAATGGCAATTCAATACAGATGTGGTAACGTCGATACCATAAAATTATGTGACTTGTGCATGTGGTGGAATGGGGAAAGGAGTAGATTAAATCAAGCTAAAGAAGTAATCAGAATATTTAAAATTTATAAATGAAATATAGTCTAATATTAAGGATTAAGATGTTTGGTTCAGAATTGTTAGTGCCAAAAAATGCTAAATCTCCACTTTTCTAAAAATTCTAAACATTATACTAAACTAATATAACATGAAGATAATTATAGGGTCTTATAATAAAAGACAAATTATGGAGAGGCCAGTACGTGGTGTGGTGATTAAAGTAGCTGGATCCTGCAAGGCTGAGTGAATGGTTTGAGCCCTAGACCTGGCAGCTTGAAACATATGCTGGGGGCATGTGCATGTGTGCCCAAAATCTCCAAAGGAGGGAGAAATGGAGGAGAAAGGACTGTGGAGTGACCGTCCTCCATGGAGGCTGTTTTCTCATCTTCCCTTTCTCTCTCTCTCTCTCTCTCTCTCTCTCTCTCCCTCTCTGGTGAGTGCATGTGCCCTCTGGCAAAGGTTTTAAAAATCATGGACAGATAAGATAGAGAATCTTAAATTCTAGTTTTTTATTAATTTTTTTTAACCCTGGTGCTATAATTTGAACATGGTACGTTCCCTCCAAAACTCATGTTGAAATTTAATTACAAATGTACTGTTATTAAGTGGTGAGGGGCCTTTAAGAGGTGATTAGGTTTTTAAGAGGGACTAGGTTAATTCTCATAACAGTGACTGAGTTCTCCCACAACTGGATTAGTTGCCATGAAAGCAGATTATTATAAAGCAAGTCCTGCTTTCTTTCCTCTACACAATCACCCCTGCTTGCCCCTTCCACTTCCTGCCATGATTGAAGCAACATGAAGCCCTTGCTTTTAGACTTCTAGGCCTCCAGAACCATGAGCCAAAACAAACTTCTCTCCTTTATAAATTACCCAGTCTCAGGTACTTTTTCATGGCAACATACAACGGACCAGGATACCTAGGTAAATTATTTAACCACGCTTTCTCACCTGGCAAAATGAACATAACACTTGATCTCATAATAACAACTGTGGTGCATTTAAAAATCTGAATGCTTTAGAACAGCATTGCGTTCTAGTGAATATCTACAAATAAATTTCACACAATTACATGTATTTATAAGTTACACCGAGATTTTTTCAAGACTAGGAAATACTAGGAAAGGATACAGACAGTACAGAGTGAACTAAATAGGAAGGGACAGAGACCTATAATGAAATGAACAGAATGTTAGCTGAAAACACTTACGGGATAAGAAAGAAAAAGACTTAGGGTTAATAATAAAGCAAATAAATAATGAAAGATGAACAAGTTTAGATCTAAAAGTATTTAAGAAATTTTTCAGTAGAGCTACATAACCATATAAATATCAACTTTCTTTAATGAATGGGCATGTTTCATGATTAGAGTGCTTAAAGAGATTCCTATATGCAGGACTAATTCTATGCAAAACTGTGAAGGAGATAAGAGTGTATCTTCAGCCACAAAGAGTACTGATTCTTCTTTTTGCACCCTTTCTCCCCATGCTAGGGATGGCAGTAAAAATAGCCAAAGGACAAAATGTTCTTCAACAGAGTGCTTTCAACTACAAAACTACTCTAGACTAATTGCACTCTAAAAATAAAAAAAATCTGCCACACAATGACACATTATAAAAGCAAATAAAAACCCCACAAAAACAAAACACAGTGTTATCATAAGACTAAAGAAATCCTAAGGTAATGCTCATAGACATGTAAAAAATTTAGCTGTGAGGATATTTATATTTTAATTTAAAAAAGTAAAAAATAATATCCAACAATA
>NW_006159754.1:7529481-7538027 GCF_000334495.1 Tupaia belangeri chinensis | reverse complement strand
TTAATTTGACCAGAGAGAGACAGAGCAAGAGAGAGAAAGTGAGAAAGCAAGCCTCCAGGTCTGGGACCTGAACTACGGTTGGCCATATGAGGAGTTCAGTGCCCTTAAGTACCATGCCACCTGCCAGCCCCACTATGAATATGTTTGACATGGAAGACTTCATAATAGACAAAATGGGAGATGTATATTATAAAACTCTATTTTATATTATATATATATAAATATATATAATATAAAAAATATATATAATATATCTAACATATATAATACATATAACAACATATAATATACTATATATTATATATAATATGTATAACATATATAAATACTATATATTATATAGGATACAAATAAAATATTTATAGCTATGTGAATGTTAGACTTTCTCAATCCATAACTTATTTTGGTAATAAAAGCAAAAAGAATCATATTTAAGTAGTTTAGGGGCCAGCAGGTGGTATGGTGGTTGAGGTGCTGAACTCCCACATGGTCAAACATGGTTCAAGTCCTGGACCCAGCGACTTGCTTTCTCATTTTCTCTCTCACTCTCTGTCTCTCTCTGGTGAGCACCCATGCCTTGCAGCATATTTAAAATAATAATAATGATAAATAAAATTAATAGATAATTCTCTTAAAGTAAATAAATAAAGTAGCACAACCCTAAACTACCAGAGAATCTTCAAAAGTTTGTGGAATATACTTATTTTAGAAAAAAAGACTGCAGGGATTTCAAAAATGGCTTGCACCAAAATAAACTCATGCTAATTCCATTTTTTTCTACAAAGTTTTTAAGTCCCCATATGTAACATACACGTGCCCATTTTCTAACCATCTCACAATGCATGGATGGTTCTTATAACCCATCATCAGGTGTCTACTGCCTTCTGGTCCTGATCTGCCTTCCCTATACTGAAACTTATGCTTACTGCCAGCAAGGCTGGACATGGCTGGTATAGGAGCTCATACTGAAATATGCATTAATGATCAGTGTATATTCGTGGATGCAAACAAGCAGTGGAGATCAGAGATTTAGAGGTGGAGTTCTTATAGCATAGTTCTCAACCAAGAGTCCAGTTCTGCTGATTAGCAACCTGGAAAAGGACTTACTTCCTCTCAGCCTCAGTAATCACATTTGTCTGGAGATGATAAACATGCTTCTCCTGAAGAGTGACAGTAAGGTGACCTGTGGCTGCACTGTGCCTGACATGTGGTTAAGTGCTCTGTGAATATTAGCTGCTATTCTAATTATGGCATGGAATCTACCTGAACTCACAAAAATGACTTTTTTAAAAAAAATGATGCTAAGACATTATTAGTGATTAGCTAGTGGGGAGAGATGATGGAGATATTGGCAAGAACTGAGACATTGGAGAAGGGAGGAGAGAAATGGAGAGAAATAAATGGGGAATGGATCACGTATTTCTCATTATACAGTGTTGCTAGTATTTACGCAATTGGCCCATAAATGTGGATGGTCTGCAAATGTCTACAAGCAGGAGGAATGTTCTATGCCTGGCTGAGTATGAAAGGGTGTCTGTCTCTAGGCAGGGGTGTGTCCATGTGGGTGTTAGAGATGAGGCAGATTAAAGATCTCCTGACTCCTCATTGCTTAGCTGGGGTTGCCCTGAGGATATACCATACCTAGAGGAGAAGCCATGCATGACACAACATCTACCACATTCGTTCCTGACCAAGTCTAGTGTAATCACACAATATGTGCCTATTAGTGCTGAATGACCAAGTTGGTGATTGGTGTCTAAAGGAGCAAATTTAGGAAATGAGGTAAAGAACAGAGTCTACAAGATTTTTTTAAAGGAGGTCTAGGGGCCAGCAGGTGGTACAGTGGTTAAGGCACTGGACTCCCACATGGTCGACCTCTGTTTGAGTCCCAGACCTGACAGCTTGAGAATCATGCTGGGTGCGTGTGCATGCATGCCCAAAACCCCAGGAGGAGGATGGAGAAGAAGGGATTGCAGCGTATCCATCTTCCTTGGGGTGATTTCTTACTTTCCCTCTCTCTCTCTCACTGATGCATGCACTCTATAGCAAAAACTTAAAAAAAAGGAGGTCTAAAATTTGCCCCTATGCTCCTGAGGGATACAATGTACTAAAAAAGGGGAGGAAGACAGAGAAAGTTAGGGTTTTTTTTTTTTTTGAGAGGTTTTTCACTATAGGGTGCGTGCGCTCACCAGACAGACAGAGAGAGACATAGAGACAGAAAGTGAGAAATCACCCCCCAGAGGGGATGGTCACGTCACAATCCCTTCTCCTCCATTCTCCTCTCGGGATCTTGGGCACGCACGCACACGCACCCGGTGTGAGTTCTAAGCCACCGGGTCCGGGATGCCAACCGCGGTCGACTACGTGCGAGTCCAGCAACATAGCCATTACGCTAACTGCTGGTTCCCAGAAAGTTAGGGTTTTGAAATAGCTTTAGAAGAGGAAAATGTTGTTGAATGTGAAGAATGAGAAGAAGGCTATAGTGACACAGGTGACTAGAAAATAAGCCAGAAATACAGCTGTCCCAAAGGAGAGAAAGGAGTCTCAGAAGAGACACATTCTACATTTTCATTATAGAAAATTCCTCTAACATTCAAACATTTGTAAAAGGGAGATGATACATAAAATAGGATAACCTTGGGACCAGCAGGTGGCGTAATGGCTATGTCACTGGACTCCCATGTAGTCGACCGCGGTTCGAGTCCTGGACCCAGTGGCTTAAACTGACGCCAGACGCATGTGTGTGCATGCACAAGATCCTGAGGAGAATGGAGGACAAGGAATTGCAGTGTGGCCAATCCCCCTGGGGAGTGATTTCTCACTTTCTGTCTCTCTGTCTCTCTCTGTCTTTCTGGCAAGTGCACGCACCCTATAACAACAACAACAAAAAAGGATAACCTTTAGCTTAGGAGCTCAATGTTAGCTAAGAGCAAATGGAAAAGCAAGGGGGAAAAAGACAATCTTACAGGATAGCAGTGATCAAGGCCGAATGGTTTGTAAAGGAGACTCATTTATTAGACTCTGTATTTCAATGGTGACCTGGTTCTTGAAAAGAATTGTTGAGGATCTAGTTAGTACTGTCTGGCTTGCAGCTGGTCTAGACCAGGAAAAACTGCATTTTTTGTGTTATCCTGCTTCAGGGCACAGAACCAGCCCATGATGTCCCAATATCAAGCTGGCCTCTTTTAAGGGCTCTTGCATTTAACATAATAGAGGAACACTGCAAACCTCCATGGTTTTCTGTTTGCAAAATCAGCACATTTCCCCTTTTACTAGAGGCAAAGGTTAAACTATTCCACCCAGAGCCCAAGGGTTCAAAGGAATCATAAAGGCTGGT
Organism: Tupaia belangeri chinensis; assembly: GCF_000334495.1. Lineage (NCBI taxonomy): Eukaryota > Metazoa > Chordata > Mammalia > Scandentia > Tupaiidae > Tupaia > Tupaia belangeri. The sequence continues at coordinate 7,534,690 of NW_006159754.1, read as the reverse complement.
CAAGTCACCACAGTGAGCTCTCTCTGCAAGTCATACCTTGCAAGTAAGGTCATAGTGGAACTCTGGTCATAGATTCCCGTCTGCCATCCTACAGATGCCTGCTGAATTAATCATAGCCACTCCCTTCTTCAGTAACCTGTTCTAAACATAGGTAGACTACTATCACAGTTAACCAAGGATGTCTGGAAGATAAATTAGTAGAGGAAAAATGAGCCTTTGGGCAAAGAAAAATTAAAATTTATAGTTCTCCTTTGTGATTAAAGTAGCATTTATGGAAATTCAAACACTTTTATCTGAATATAATAATTTACTTTGCTGTCACACTAGGAAAACCGCTTTAAAATGCAGTTTAGGGGCTGGCAGTTGGTTAAGGTGCTGGACTCCCAAATGGCTGACCGCAGTTCAAGTCCCAGACCTGGTGGCTTACTTTCTCACTTTCCCTTTCTTTCTCTCTCTCTCTCTCGTCAAATAAAATAATAATAATAATAAATAAAATTTAAAAATTTTTAAAAATGCAGTTTAATTTTCTATGTTTATATAATTCTTTAGGCATTTCGACATCATATATATAATGTAGAATACACACACACACACACACACACACACACACACAGTAAAAGGGTGAGGGAACTCACCAGAGAGTCAGAGAAAGAGACAGGGAGAGGAAGAATGCCCTCCCCAGTGGGGTGCAGTCACCATGATCCCTTCCTCCTCTGCTCCATTCTGTCAGGATTTGGGGCATGCAGGCACACATGCCTAACATGGTTTTTAAGTCCCCAAGACAGTAGTTGAACTCTGCTTGATCTGGTTTCCTTTCGCCACTAGGCTATGGAGCCTACCCAGGCATGCCTACATTTGATCTTGTTCATCGTCCCGACACTTTAACATATGTAAGGAAAGCAACTACATTCCCATTTTATAGGTGAACTAATTTAGTCAAGTTAGTCCAAAGCATAAACGCCTGGATTAGAATTTCTTTTCATTGAACTCTCTCACTCATTTTGACTTCTTTTTCTACTCTACTAAAGAAGCTACTAGTTGAAGAAAGTAGTAATTATGTTACAACATGAATGGAAGTCACAAACTTTACGCTAAATTCAAAGATACCACACACAAATGACTACATACTGTATGGTGGCATTTGTATAAAAGTCCACAATACCAAATTTATACAGACAGAAAGTAGATAAGCCATCAGTGAAGGAGGGGCATGAGTATAAGAAGAGTGATTGGAGCGGCCACGAGTTTTCTTTTTGGTTGACACACATCCTTTAAAATTACATTCTGGTACTGGTCATACAATTCTGTAAATATACTAAAAAATCATTGAATTGTACAGGAAAATGAGTGAATTTATGACACGTAAATTAGATCTCAGTAAGGCTGTTTTAAACGAGACCAGGCAGTGGCGCAGTGGTAAACACAACTGGACCCAGGTAGAAAAGGTCCTGGGTGCATGTCTGAGACCTCCCTGTGCATGCCAAGTGCACACACAACCTTGTGTTCGGGATCCAGGATGACTGAAACTGGGGGTGGACTGCAGCATAAAGACCCTGCTGGGAGAGTCTATTTCTCTGGCTCTGTCTCACTCTCTCTCATGGAAGAAATAAATGAATGAAGTTTAAAATAATTTTAATTGGGATGTTAAAATATTATATGCAATATACTTTCATTAAGATATCTGTATATTATTTATAACACCAAAGAACTTACTGAAAGAAAGAAGTCAAAAAGTTTTTTTCACTAGTAATAAATTTGAAAGTTGGTCAAATAAACTTAGGGGAGGATATTAATGCTGAAGTGATTTATGTGAACTCTCTCTTCCAATATTTTTAACTGCTGACAGAAAGCAAAGGACACTTTATTCTACCAGGTGGAAGGAAAATCATTTAAGTGGACTGATTTGTGGGTCACAATGACCTTTGAGAGGAGTATTATCAATTGAGATAAATTGTGCATTTGGGAAGTTATGTTAGTTTGAACTAAACGTAAAATTACAAAACTCACGTAAATAAATCTTTAAAAAGGGAACCAAGAACTTAGTCTCCAGAATTTTATTTTATATGTTTACTTTTCTATGAAAAATTAAATTCTGACATTAAGAGTTAGGCTGCAATTGACAGTCTATTGTTTACTCTTAAATGGCTATTAAACTATATAAACCAGAATTAACTTATGTATTTAAATTTGTGAGCATCTGTAAGATCTAATGATGGTGAAGCGCACCATCATTAGAATCAGAACCACAGTACATCACAGCCTGAAGGGGTTTCTAGATCTTAGCTAACCCATGTGTCAAATAGTTGTGGATGCCCACTCATGGAGGATGACAGTTACAGAGTTTAAGATGGAGAAAGAAGTTTATTCTAAAAGTAAATTCTAAAAGTAAGAGATATGGAACTCTAAAATACTAGAACTTTAAAATGTATTTAAAACAAAACACAATCATGATATAATATTTAGCACAGGTTTTAAAATTCAGGATATAAAAAATTAATTTAACTTTAGACAAAAATAGTGGAGCATTGGGACGAGCAGTGGCATGGTGGTTAAGGCATTGGACTTATGCATGGCATGCACATACGTGCACCCAGCATGATTTTCAAGTCGCCAGGTCCTGGACTCAAATCACAGGCAGCCATCTGGGAGTCCAGTCACATAACCCGTACACCATCTCTGGTCCCCCAGGCAGAGTCTTGATACCATGATTTCCCCAGCCCCAGCTAGTCCCAATTTAGCCTCAGGGCACACCTATGTTGGGTGTACTTAGGGAGGCCTCTGGTTGTAAACTCCAAGTCTTCTCCTAAACATCAACTTCGCAGAGTGGCTCACCTTACTGCTGCACTGCTGTCTGACCCTACACTCTTCTCCAGTGTTAATGACTCTTATATTAAAATCTGATTCTACTTCTGTTTTTGCAATTCTTTTCTCAAGGCATACTTTGTCACTTTTATAACAGCAGGACATCATTATAACAACACAGTTTAAATATGCTAGGGCTAGGTGGCCAAACAGGGGTCTTCTTCTCCAGACTACTTTATGAGAATTTTTTTTACTGAAATCTGATCTAAGAACAACTGACAACATGCAGATGAAGCAGTAGATAATTAATTCTGGACTCATGAGCAGAGAGAAATGGGTCGGGTAGGTGTTCAGTGTCTTAAGGACGATGGTTTTTGTGGTGTGATTTTGGCTGTAAATCTAGAAGCCTTACTTCACTGAATTCCTCAGCTTGGTTCTTTTTCTTTTACTTTCTCAGAGATTCTGAATACCTAAATAATAGTTTTCAATAATTCTTTTGCTGTTGCTATTAGATTCAGTTCCAACTGCTTGCAACTAGAAAACATCATACATGTAGTTTTTGAAAATATAAGCCACTTCCTTCTTTATTTATATATTTGTTTTGGTATGCTACAGTGTGAATAGATTTTTTCCTACTTTTTAAATATTTTTTTAAGCTAGTACCAAACTTGCTTGGCCATAGAACCCACATGGAAATTTATTAAAAAATAAAATGGGGGCCAGCACGTGGCATGGTAGTTAAGGTGCTGGACTCCCACCTGGCTGATCATGGTTTGAGTCTCAGATTTGGTTGTTTTCTCACTTTTCTTCTCTCTCTCTCTCTCTCTTTCTCTCTCTCTGGTGAGTGTACATATCCTATAGCAAAATAAAAACAATAATAAAACATTAAATAAATAATTCTTTTAAAAATAAATGAAGAGTATTAGAATCTTGAGAATTCTTAGTATGTCTGCTCAAAGCACAAGATTGTCCATTTTTGATAGGTCTCTTTACATACACCCTCCCCAGCTTCCCCAAGAATCCAGATGTTCTTGTGGCTAGGCAGTTTTGGAAAACATTGCCCTAGTTCAAATTACTAGAAGACCTGCTAGGTCAATGGTCTATTTTTGTATAGAAGGAAAAAAAAAAACCCTCTTTTATTATTATTTTTTGTTAAGGAAAAGGAGTTCAATGTTTTCATATGCTTTTTTAGAATTCATTAAAATAACTAAGGGCTCAATACAGGCTTTGGCCACAAAATCCTGGGTTTGAATCTGAGCTGTGTGAGCACAGACTACTTCTCTCTGTCTCACAGGGATAGTAAAAGCTTTCATGTAAGTATGATATGAGGATAAGATGAGACACAAAATTAAATGTTCAATGCTAGTCAAGTGACTGGCATGAGAGTTGGAGGTCCCAGGAAGTAAAAATATTTTCCCTTTCTTCTCTTCTTGTCATTATTCATTCTTCCCATAAATCACGTGCACACTATCATTTCTTTTCTTCAAATACAGAAAAGTTATTACTAACTTAATCCTTAATTATCTGTTTGTATAATATAGTACACCACATTCTCTAACATTTTGCTGTTCAAATATCTAAGAAAACTGCTTAGCTTATATGCCAGATTAAAAGGAAGAAGCAGGAAGGTTCCACATGGCTCCAGCGAACTAGATTTTTCAGGGAATGAAGATTTTCTACTGATAATTCAGCCTCCAACAAATGAGCTAGCAGCTGAACTTCAAGAATTGGAAAGAAACACACCATCCATCAGATGACAAGAAATCACCGCCGGATCACGAGAAATATGGGAAAATGAGAAAATACCTCTCCTCCAAGGGAAAAGTGTAACTCTTCTTCATCCACAAGTATTTCGGTGAAAATCATGGCAATGTCTGATAAGGAATTTGGAGCATTCATAATGTCGAAGCTAACAGAGATGGAAGAGAAGAGAGATAATGAACTGCTAAAGAGAAAGGAGAAAGAAGTTGATGAGTTCCAAGAGATGAGGAAATTCTTGCAAGATCTAAAAGAGGAATTACACACTTTACAAAAGACTCAAATGGAACTGCTAGAGATGAAGTCTATAATACAAGAAGTAAAAATCTCCCTTGAAAGTATTAAAAGCAGACTAGATTATTCAGAAAATAGAATCTCAGATGTAGAAGAGAAAATGGCTGGCCTAGAAAAATCCACCACGAAGACTGAGAAAATGGCCCCAAAATTTGAGAATAATATGCGAGAAGTACTGGATACCATCAAACGTCCAAATATCCAGATAATTGGCATTCCAGAAGGTGAAGAGACCCATGAGGGCACTGATAATCTATTCCACGAAATCCTGCAAGAAAACTTTCCAAACCTAGAGAGGCATTCGAAGATCCAGTCCCAAGAAATACAAAGGACCCCAAATAGAATCAACCCAAGA
>NW_006159754.1:7522480-7528974 GCF_000334495.1 Tupaia belangeri chinensis | reverse complement strand
GGGTCAGAAAGAGGGGTAAAAATAATTCTAGGAACTAGAAATGGAAAATTTTTTATAATGTGCATGATCGAGTCACTATGCAGTGTGTACTGGATGGGAGATCGCATTTTGTGTGCTGTGATGATGCTTAGGGAAGGAATGCAAATAGAGTTACCAAAAAAAAAGTTTCAGGAAAAAAAATATTTCTATTCAATGACTGCAGTAGGATATGTAGCCCCAGCTAGGTGCTACTTTATAGGATGCATAAAGTTAGACTTGTGTTCATGGAAATGTGTGTGTCACCTGTGTTTGCTATGAGGGTATTTGGATTGATTAGGGTCTTTGGTGATTCAATAAAATGTGGGGGAAAAACAGTATAGAAAGCAAACATAGATACCAGAGACAGTGTGGGAGGAGAGTGGGAGATGGCAGAGGGTAAGAGATAGGGAATCAAGGATGGGGGGAAAAAAAAGCAAAACATACAGAAAACAAGAAATGGAAGATCATTTGCTGACAATAACATGTTTGTTGATGTGCTTGATTGAGACAATATACAGTGTACTCTGGATGGAAAATCTCATTTTTTATGCTATAATGATGTACAGTGAATGAATGCAAATAAATAAATTGAAATAAAAAAAAAGGAGGAAGCAGAAGTGAGATAAAGAACAATGTATTTTTTTGAGGAAGTTGTTAAGTGCTGAACATATGTTTTAGCAGATCTGCCCTAAATGTGTCTTCTTAAGTCTAAAACAAAAAACCTAGTCAGACTTTTATTTTATATATAAATATATTTATTTTTATAAATAGGTATTCCATTTACATAGTTTAAAAAATATGAATTATATAGTAAAAAATCTCCCCTTGAGGAGGCTAGAATGATCCATATGGATCTGAGTGTGATCAGGAAAACACATGTTTAGCCTAATATAGTTACAGATGGTTATATATAGGAATATTCATAGACATGTGTATAAACAGAGATTAATAAAAACATTATTGAGTTGTCAGAAAAGTCATGATACATTTTTGCATACAAAAGTAGAAAAAAATACGTCATGGCTTTTCAGACAACCCAATATTTCTTTGCTTTGTTGGCTGAGAGGACCTCAAAGAAATAACACTCCAGTTTCAATAAATATACCTAGCACCTAGATCTTGGTTTGAATATCCTTTTCCAATAAAAAGAACCAGAGCTCCTTGGAAAAACAGCTGATTCTAGGACTGGGACAGGACATGTCTAAGATGAGCTTTTCTTGTGTATATATTATTTTTGCCAGAAAACTAGAAAGTGAAAACACTTCATCTTCATGGGACTATGTCAAATTGACACAGGAGCAAGAACTTCCAATGGACAAAGCTAGAAAATTTAAGCAAATAAATAAATAAATAAATATGAGGTAGTTGAATTAAATCCTAGATATAAAATGAATATTTATAGCTCCATATTCATATAATTATAAAGTAATAAATGAAGAGAAGAGACAATTATCCCTTGCAGAAGAAATCCAAATAGTTTGATAATCCTCCCTAAAGGAGAGAAAACATAACTTCCTACACATGTCTGGATTGTACACAGGAGACTCCTTTCTAAAGAATTTGGTATGAAAAAGGGGAAAGGAGTAACTTCCTTGTGTAGAAATCAGACAACCACTACCTTAGCCAGGTGATCAAGGTCAACATCAATAGTTGTAGATCATGTTGACAGTGTTTTCTCTTAAGAAGATGTAATGAAAATGGCACTCTGCCTCTACTTTTCCTTCCCCAAACCCATAGCTCCAATCTAATCATTAGAAAAACATCAGACAAATAGGGGGTTATCCTACAAAATACCTGACCAATACTTCAACTTTTAAGGACATTGAAAACAAACAGAAGTTTGAGAAATTACCACAGTCAAGAGGAGCCTAGGAAGACAATTACGTAATGTGATATCCTGGGTGGGATCTGGGATCAGAAAAAGGAATAAGCTATGGACTTCAGTCATTATTGGCTCATTAACTGTAACGAATGTACCATATTAATGTAAGATGTTAATAATAGGGATAACTTTGTGAGTAGGTATATGATAACTCCTTATAGTATCTAGTATCTTCTCATTTTCTTCTGTAACATTCAAATTGTTCTAAAACAAAAACCTATTTTTTTTTTCTTTTTGGAGTGTTTTTTTTTTATTTTTTTTTATTTTTTTATTTTTTGGCTATAGGGCGCATCCACTTGCAAGAAAGACAGAGAAACAGAAAGTGAGAAATCACCCCTCAGGGGGGATGGCCACCCTGAAGTCCCTTCTCCATTCTTCTCTCAAGATCTTGGGCACGCATGTACACACACCCAGCGTGAGTTTAAGCCACCAGGTCCAGGACTTGAACTGTGGTCGACTACATGGAAGTCCAACAACACAGCCATTACAACTGCTGATCCCAATAAACATACATATATATTTTTAAAGAATCCTGTCACTTATCTCTCATTAACTAAATTCCTATTACCCCCAAATAGGGAAACACTGCTATTAATTTCTTCTGTAAATATTCAAAGATTTTTAAAACTTATATACAAGTAAATGGAAATATATACATATAATAGGATTTCAAAAATTCATGGAAAATGGAATTAAAATATGAGTTTATTTTGGTGCAGAAAAGCCTGAAATCCATGCATAGTTTTTCCATAATGTACATTTTTGTGAACTTCTTAAATATCCCTAATTTTTCAGTACCTATACATACACAGCACATATATTTGACAAACTATCTTCTGTAGTAGCTGTACTGCCTAGCAACTTACAGTACACCTAAAAATACATGAATGCCTCAGTAATCCAATTTACTATCACACTTTTGAGTTTTGTCCATTCTATACATGAAAATCAATATTTTATTAGGTTGTTGGGAAAGTTATGACGCATCTTTCTGTTTTTCTATGTGAAAATGTGTATTGGCTTTCCCAACAACCCAAAGGTGGTTTCATTTTTTTTTTTATTAATCTGACAAATATTTGAGATATTTAGTTTGGGTGGCGTTTTATTTTGAAAGAAGAAAGGTCAAAGATGAACTCTAAAATATCAGAGTTTCTATGAAGATCATACATTTAAAAATTCCAATTATTTACATTTTCAACATTAACAGATGTAATAAAGTCCACAAATTTATTTTTGCTACAACTTTCTCTTACATGTCTTCACTATGCTTCCAACTAGTGAAAGACAGTTTTTAGTTCTAAAAAGATCTCCAGAAATCCAGAATCCTAGAATCCATTCCACAGCAACTATTCTTGGTCAAGAGGAAAATCCAGGATACAAGAAAATAATTTCAATTTTCATAAGGAGCACAAGAATAAGTCGTTAGGAAGAGCTTGACATTCTTTGCTTTTTCTAGTTCATAAAATAAAAATTCCATATGCCAAGTTGATATATTTCAGTGCACAAGGGTAGAGAATTCATTTGTATACAACTCTCATACAGTTGTAGTTTAAGAATTGATTTATTTGGTACTTATGAATGAATCATAAACTGGAAAATTCAAGCAAAAATTTAATGAAGAAATATTGTATTATATTCTAAATATAAATATTCATGAGTCCATATTCATATAAATAATAAACTAATACATGGGGAGAGGAGACAAATCTCCCTTGCAGAAGATTTCCAAATAATTTGAAAATCCTCAAATTAATTAAAAGCCTCACTTGAGACTCCAAGATGGTGTTACCATACCCACCAGCAAAAAAGCATTTGAAACTTTAGACTCCTAGAATTCTTTATTTTTTTTAATGGCAAAGATAAGCCTTTAATTACTGATAAAACATTGAATGTTAATGGATCAAATATTCTTCTTTTTAGTTTGTTCTTTTTAAAAAATTTTTATACATTAAGTCACATTATTTAGCTTACAAAGTGAACATTTTAATATGTGAACATTTCTCCCCAGTCCAGTTGATCAAAATATCTTCAACCAATAACACTACACCTCCCCATCCCGTCAATGCTCTGCCACCGTATTCCTCCTCCAAATGTCCTTACTTAGACCCCCCTTTTCCACACACACCATATCTGGCATTCACACCCATCTCTTGTGTTTGTACAACCTTTAGTCAATTAGTTTCAGTCGTAGAGTGCAGACACTCGGTATATATTAAGTGGGTACATACAATGTCTCTCTTTCAGAGCATGGCTTGTTTCACTCAGCAGTAAATCCTCCATATTCTTCCACTTTCTGTCAAAAACCAGGGTTTTTTTTTTTATGGCTGAATAGTATTCCATAGAGTATATGTGCCACATTTTTTCAATCCATTCATCCATACGGGAGCATTTGGGATGGTTCCATGGCTTAGCAATCATGAATATTGCTGCAATAAACATTGATGTGCAAGCACTTTTCCAATGAAGAATTCTTCTGTCATTTGGGTAGATACCGAGGAGTGGGATTGCTGGATCATATAGTAGTTCTACTTGTAGATTTCTGAGGAATCTCCAAATTGTTCTCCACAGTGGCTGGACCAATTTACATTCCCACCTGCACCACACCCCCACTAACACTTATCATATATATATATATTTTTTTAATCTTAGACATTCTGACTGGGGTTAGGTGGTATCTCATTGTTGTTTTGATCTGCATTTCCCTTACGATGAGAGATGTTGAACATTTTCTCATATGCTTTTTGGCTAATCGTATGTCATCTTTAGAGAGTGTTTTTTTCAACTCCTCCCATCTTTTAATAGGGTTGATCATCTTTTTTCCAAACAACTGCTTGAGTTCCTTGTGTATTCTGGTTATCAGTCCCTTATCTGATGCATAATTTACAAAAATATTTTCCCATTCTGAGAGTTGTTGATATTTTTGTAGATTTTTTTTTCACAGAGGCAAAGGTGCTTAGATATTAAAAATTTTGTCAACATTAATCCATTTTACAAATTGCTTAAAGGAGAAAAATTATGCTGTACATTAATAGTTGCTGGGAAGGTTTCTGACAAAATCCAAAAGTAGTAGTAAAAGAAGTTAGTAAAATAGGAATAAAAGAAAAATATTTACCAAACATAAACGTGTAATTCCAAGGGCCAAAACACCAATTTCCATTAAAATCAGGAAATTAGACATGTGTGTTTATTATTTAACACATTCTCAGAAGTTCAATCAATTTAGTAAGATATGAACAAGAAAACATTTATGAACACTGTAAAAGAACAGCCACAGTCTTTTGAGGGTGTGTGGGCACTGGTGATATGATTGTGTAACTAGAATGTCCAGAAGTCACTTATAAAAAAAGCTAGAATATGACAACTTTGCAAACTGTATAAGACAAATACAAAACTCAATAGCTTTTGTATATTCTATGAATAAACACCAAGAATTTGAAATACGAAAAATAGTCCATTCACAGAAGAAGCAAAGTGACAGGAACCAATTTACAAAATTTACAAAGAAACTTATTTGAATAAAACTGTAAAATCCAGCAAACTCCAGCAATGCCAGTGTCAGCTGGTGTGCTCGTCACAGCCTAGAACCGGTCCTTTAAAACGGACTAACGCCTCTCCTTGAGGAGGTGGCCTCGGGACCCAGACCTGGGGTGGCCCCAGAGGCTGAGGTCATTGAGGGAAGCAGGGTGTGGGGAGCCGCCTAGGCAATTTGGGTGGGTCAATTGTGAGGTGGGTCAGTGGCCTTTGTGAGGTAGTTGAGCACACCAGCCACAGGAGACTGGGCCGTTGGGTCTGGCCAGGCTTTGAAGAAGTAAATCATCGGTCAGCACCAAAGAGCTTTCAGCTAAGAAGTGAAGCCGGAATTAGCGCCATATGTACTCGGTCGACACCAGTCTGGGACCTATTTAATAATCTTATTATTGAGGGTGGAGAAGACCTGGTTGATTGTTCAGTTTTATGACATAAGTGGATAAATATCTAGATTACCCAAAATGTGAAGAAACAGCAACAAAAAGACAAGAAGAAAATGAAGACCAAGTAGCAGTAAACTGCCAACGTAAGGAGCATCATCGGTTCCAGGACCATCGGCATTCAACTCGTCTCAACTGTGACATCGCCACCTAGTACTGAGAGCTCTACTACAGATTTTTGTTGTAGTTCTTTCCAAAGAAAGATTAGGGAAAAAAACAAACAAAAAACTTTTAACTTCAAGAAGAAATCAGTTACAGTTTTAAACATCTCTTCTAGTGTATTTAGGACAGATATTAGGTGATTTTAACTGCCATTAATGAGAGCGGACTGTACTAAACTGAAAGGAAGCCTGGAAAGTCAATTCCATTGCAAGGTTAAATTTCCATTGGTGGGCAGGAGACTGGAGACCTCACTGAAGTCATGGCCTTCACAAATTACAGCAGCCTCAGCTGAGCTCAGCTGACCTTTGAAGATCTGTACACGAATTCCACCACTCACCAATTCCTGTTTGGCACTCTTGCGGAACTGGTGGGTAATGCAAGAGATGCTGATGCCACCAGAGTAGATATTTATGCAGAAAGGCGAGAGGACCTTCGAGGAGGATTTATGCTTTGCTTTCTGGATG
>NW_006159754.1:7460085-7522432 GCF_000334495.1 Tupaia belangeri chinensis | reverse complement strand
CGCAGTGATCGTTCCGAGTGAGTCCTGCCAGTGTGATCCAGGTAGAGAAGTCGGCCAAGCGAACACCTCAGTCCACCCAGACTGGGCAGTACGGGAACAGGTTAAAATCAGGCTCAATGCGCATTGGAAAGGATTTTATCCTCTTCACCAAGGAGGGAGACACCATGACCTGCCTCTCCCTGTCTTGCACCTTTCATGAGGAAGAAGACATTGATGAAGTGATAGTCCCACTGCCCACCTGGAACGCTCAGACGCAGGACCCTGTCACAGACAACGTGGAGAAGCTTGCCATGGAGACAGAACTCATCGACAAGTACTTCCCCTTTCACAGTGAGGACAAAGTGATGACCTAGTTCATGAAGATTCCTGGGGACAGTGGGACACTGGTGATCATCTTCAATCTCAAACTCATGGGTAATGGAGAGCCAGAACTAGACATATTCTCAAATCCAAGAGATATCCAGATGGCAGAGACCCCCCCAGGAGAGCATGAAGCCGGAGCGGAGCTCATTCTGGGCCTATGCTGCAGTGCTCTACACATAATAGTTACATTGCTGGAGTCCCACATAGTTGAATGCAGTTTGAGTCCCAAACCTGGCAGCTTAAAATTTATGCTAGGTGTGTGTGCATGCATGCCCAAGATCCTGAAAGGAGAATGGAGGAGAAGGGACTGTTGTATGGCTATTCCCCCTGGGGGTGATTTCTTGCTTTCTGTCTCTGTCTCTCCAGTGAGCACGCACACCTTATAGGAAAAATCTCTCTTAAAACAAACAAACAAACAAACAAACAAAAAAAACCCTTCACATGAAAAGAAACAAGAGTAAAAAGGCAACCTATGGAATGGAAGAATCATATATCTTATAAGGTGTTAATATCCAGATTTATAAGAAACTTCACTCAAAAAAAAAATACAGAAAATAAACCAACCAAAAAAACAGGAGGCAAAGGACTTAAATAGACAATTATCTTTTTTTTGGAGAGATTTTCACTATAGGGCGCGTGCGTTCACCAGACAGACAGAGAGAGACATAGAGACAGAAAGCAAGAAATCACCCCCCAGAGGGGATGGTCACGCCACAATCCCTTCTCCTCCATTCTCCTCTCAGGATCTTAGGCATGCATGCACACGCTCCTTGCGTGAGTTTTAAGCCACCGGGTCCGGGACACAAACCGCAGTCAACTATGTGTGAGTCCAGCGACATAGCCATTATGCAAACTGCTGGTTCCCAATAGACAATTATCTAAGTAAGATATACATATGGCCAAACAAATTTATGAAAAGGTGCTCAACATTACTAATCATAAGACCAAATCAAAGTTACTACAATAACTTATCATTTCATATTCAGTAGGATGATCAATAAAATAATAGAAAATAATAAATGTTGGCAAAGACTCAGAGAAACTGAAACCTTTCTGAGCTATTGGTGGGAATGTAAAATAATGCAGCCACTATGGAAAACAGTATGAAGGTTACACAAAAAATTAAGAATAAGACTACCATATGATCCAGCAATCCCAATCCTGGGTATACGAAAGGACTTCAAAGCTTTGTGGAAAATGGAATTAAAGTAAGAGTTTACTTTGGTGTAAAAAAATATCCACCTATGGTTTTTATAATATGCATTTCCATTAATTTAAAAAGACACTGTGTATGTAGAAAATAACTCAGAATACCATCTTGAAGAGATATTTGCAAACTCATATTCACCACAGCATTATACACAAAGAGCCAAGAGGTAAAAGTAACTCAAATGTCCACTGACAAATGAATAAAGAAAATTTGGTATTTCTACAAGGAAATCTTATGCATCTATAAAAAGAAGGAAATTCTGCCAACTGTGACAACATGGATGAACCTGGATGACAATATAAGTGAAGCCAGACACAGAAAGACAAATACTGCATGATCTCACTTGCATGTGAAATCTAAAAAGTTGAACTCAAAGAAACAAAGTAGAAAAGAGGTTGCCAAGGGTGAGAAGAGGGAATTAGTGTTTATAGGTAGAGAGTTCAGTTCTTCAAGATGAAAAAGTTCTAGAGATCTGTTGCAGAATGTGTAAATACACTTCAACACTATACACTGTACACTTAAAAATGGTAGAGATGACCAATGTCATGTATTTTTTGGTACAATAAAAAAAGTACAGAAAACACTATAATTAACAGGTGTATAATCACAGTAAGTTAAAAAACTACCATTTTGCATCATAATTTTTTAATTTTTAGAAATAAAACCTTAAAAATGAAAATCCAAAAACTTGGATTTGTCTTATATAACAAACAGCATATGCTATACTTTCCTTCAATATCCTAAATTAACAACCCACTGGGAATAATTGTACTATATTTTCATTCAGTACCCTAAACTAGTCACCCACTGGGGATAATTATATACGAAAAAATTCCACTTTGTTTTTCTGAAATTTTACTTTGTGCTTGGAATATCTGCAATATGTCGACTTACCACTCTAAATGACAGAAGTGGAAAGAATAATGGCAAACATCAATTGTGGACAGTTAACATCATAGTTACTAATAACTGTGAATATTTGGAATGCAGAATAATTAAAATAAGGCTTTTGTTGTAACTGTAAGAAAGAAAATCTAAACATTTATTTCCTTATTATAGCTAGCTGGCTAACAACAGCAAAAAATGATTCTCTTTACCTAGTACTTCTTTTTGTAAATCTTGGCATCTAATTTGCAAGTTTACTTCTTGTTGTTTGGATGTCTGAATCTGCTGAGACCGCAATATAGCTGCATCTGACAATAATTTCAGATTTTTCATTTCCTCTTCAAGGCATACCTTACTTCTGTGGGATACTGCCAAACTTTTATTCAGTATGTCTATTTCTGTAAAGAAAATTTAAAGTGTATAAATAGGCAACATTGAATCATAAAATATTTCTACAAAAACTAATTAGTATTTTTAGAAAATTGATAACTAAAAGCCAGGATGACTTTTCTCAGAGTGTAATGACATCTAATAAAAAGGTCAAATTTAAATTCAACAGTGATTCTGAAAAAGGTATGAGAAAATGAGTTGCATTGCTAAATGATACATGAAACCTGTTAGTAGTTTGTGTGTGTGTGTGTGGTGTGTGTGTCTGCACGCGCGTGCGGGTGTATTTGCCTCTAAATTATATTAAATGGAAAGCAATCTGCTTTTCTTTTGTGTAATGTTCTGGGTTTTATTGAAATTACATTGTTTTCTTGGCAATATAATTCAGAAAGGCAAATATAAACGTGCTAGCATGAGCTGGTTGGGTAGCATCTGTCAGGGAGTAACTAGGAGACATTCTCTACAAATCATGAAGAAAGGTGATAGAGGTGGAGAGGACAAGAAGGATGCACTGTCTAAACCTAACATATTTATGAGCAGAATATATGAGCTAACATATAGTAATGATTCTAGTAATACTCTGTCCCCCCAAGAATGAGATGAGAATTCATCATAGCAATTACTTGTCATTATTCTAACTACTTAGATTAAGTTTAATAAAACTATGCCTTCACAGGTCTACATAGATTTACATGTGCTAATTTCATATAATTCTGTGAGAAGTGCATGGAGCATATCTTTCAGAATGATAATTATCAAGCTTCCCTTCATCAGTCTTTATAGCACTACAGCCTTAAACCACCATCAAAATATATGAACACACACAATAATGATGAAATATTTAACTATAAAATTTGTATCACCACAACTAACTGAATTGATGAGAATATGCTGTACATAAAAATCTGGACAGCCTGCTTTACCAGGAAATTCACTTGCATTGCCTTCTTTGGCTAGTCCATACTGGGCTATATAATAGTTTAGTGTGATTGAATATCAAAGAGGCTGGCTTGGTTTATTGCTCTTGGGTCAGTGAAGACTAGAAGCAGGGCTATATAGGACAGACAGTTACAGAACCAAAGCAATGAACTAGAACAGAGGACACAAGAGAGCATGTCTTTTTTTTTGGGGGGGGGAGGTTTTCCACTATAGGGCGCGTGTGCTTGCCAGACAGAGAGAGACATAGAGACAGAAAGCGAGAAATCACCCCCCAGAGGGGATGGTCATGCCACAATCCCTTCTCCTCCACTCTCCCCTCGGGATCTTGGGCACGCATGCACACGGCGTGAGTTCTAAGCCACCAGGTCTGGGACGCGAACCGCGGTAGACTATGTGGGAGTCCGGCGACATACCCATTACACTAACTGCTGGTTCCCAAGAGAGCATGTCTTAAGGGATGGTGACATGGTCCAACGAGAGAAAAGCAAAATGTTTTTCTATGGATGAAAAGTATATCAGGTAGAAAAGGTGGCATTTTTGACAGATCTGGAGTATGAGCACAAGGGTCTAGCACCTTCTTCACTTTTAGTTCCTGCTCAAAATGGAAAACCTGGATAAATAAACTGACAGAGACCAAATAAGTTGGTTTCTTCCTGAAAAACAATATAGTTAAAGCAAATAAGGTTACATTTTCTTTCATACAAAGTCTTTCTGGGTATTTTTGTAGCCATAAATGTGGCTGCTTAGGGATGAATAAACTATACTCTACCGTGACTGTATTCGCCTATATTTAAGTCAGAATGACACTGCAGAGTAGCACACACATGCTGTCACCTATTTATCGTTTGCCAAAGTGACACTGCTTAGATTAGCAGGCTGACTCTGTTAGTGTACACTTCTATCTGTCTCAAAAATAACTATTCATGTCAATGTGACTTTCTATCTGACATTAAAAGAATAAGAATCTGCAATACAAATTTATTTGTAAAATATATTCTAACACATGGAAAAGTACAGCAAGATTTCAAAATGGGAGCTACAACATTCCTAACAAGGAATTAGAAAAGTAAGCTCAATGGCAATGAATTAACTCAGCCTCACCAAATTTAACATTGTGATGATGGCAATCCTGGTGCCATAGATTTACTCCTACCTTTGCCATTATACAATTTCATACTTGTTGGTCATGAGTCCCAATTTTGGATTCAGAAATTATGAGTCCCACCAGGTCAACAATACTGGCCATTGTACTCAACTTGGCCCTTGTTTCAGCACCACCATGAGAAAGGTCCTCATCTTCATCCACTCAGTCTCAAAAACTCAAATACTAATTTTGGATGGAAATCTTTTCTGACCTGATCAGGATGTGACCTTGAAACATCTACAACCTTATCATCGAGGGAGTCTGATATTACATAGTGTGACCAATAATTATTCATATGACTTGATATAGTTTTAGTACAATAATAGGAAAAAACCCTCAGTGACTAGATATACTAAATGAAGGTATCAGAAAACACTGCATAGAGTTAAAACATTTTTTTCTATATTAGTATTTTGAAGAAGTAATATTAGATTTACAGAAAGTTGCAAAGAAATGTATAGAGAAGTCCTATTTTGCCTTAACCTCTCTTCTCCCCATATTGACATTTTGTATAACTGTAGCATACTAAAAACAAGAAATTAACATTGGTACAATCTACAAAATGTATTCATATTCTACCTGTTGTACAAGCACTCATTTGTGTGTATATGTGTGTGAAGTTCTATGCAATTTTATCACAAGTGTAGCTTCATATAACGACCACCAATCAAAATACAGAATTGTTCTATCACCACAAAGCTGACTCCTGCTTCCTCTTTATAGCCAAACCTACCACCATAGCTAACATCTCTAATCACTTACCTGTTTTCTACATCTATAATGTTGTTAGTTCACAAATGCTATATACATAGAATCAGATAATATGTGAACTCCTGAAATTGGTTTTTTACTCAGCTTAATTTCCTCAAAGTTCATTTAAATTGTAATATGTGCTAATAATCTGTTCCTTTTGGTTGATGAGTTGCATTGTATGATATATATGCCGCACAGCTTGCCCTTCATTCACTGAAAGACATCTCATCTGTTTCCAGCTTTTGGTTATTATGAATAAAGCTGCTATGAGTATTTACATTTAGTTTTTTTTCACGAACATAGGTTTTCATTTCTCTTGGATGGCCAAGAGTACAATTCCTGGGCATGTGGTAAGTGCATTGTTTGTTTTATGAGAAATTGCAAAATGACTTTCTAGACTGGCTATACCATTTAACATTCCTACCAGCAATGTTTAATTATCTGTTTCCCCTGATCTTCATCAACACTTGGTATGGTCAATGTTTTTCATTTTAAAGACTCTAATAGATGAGTAACAGTATTCCATTGTGATTTTATTTAGCATTGCTGATATCTAATGATGTTGAACATTTTTTCATGTACTTATTTGCCATCTGTATTTTCACTAGTGAAACTTCTCCTTTTACCCATGTCTAATTGCATTTTTTTAAATGTAGAATTTTGAGAGTTCTTTACATAGTCTACATAAAAGTCTTTTGTTGGACATGCATTTGCAAATATCTTCTTCTGGTCTGTAACTTGTCTTTTCATCCACTTAGTGGTGTCTTTCATATGATGAAAGTTCTTAATTTTGCTTAGGTACAATTTATCAGTTTTTTCTTTTAGGTATCATACTTTCAGTTCGAATCTAATAATTTTGCCTGACCTGAGGCTGCAAATATTTTTTTCCTAAAAGTTTTACAGTTTTACATTTAAGTTTATGATCCACTTAGAGGTTCCCCCACCCTTGGGCATCCTTGTCAAAAATCAATTGGGTGGGGCCGGCAAGTGGCATGGTGGTTAAAGGCGCTGGACTCCCACATGGCCGACCACGGTTCAAGTCTCGGACCTGGTGGTTTGCTTTCTCACTTCCTCTCTTTCTCTCTGTCCCTCTCTGATCAAATTGGAAAATAATAATGATAATAATAATAAATAAAGTTAAATAAAATAATTGTTAAAAAATCAATTGGGCATATATTTATGGGTGTAATTACATATTAGATTCTCAGAAAGTCATGACACATTTTTGCATAGAAAAACAGAAAAACACATCATGACTTTTCCAGCAGTCTAATATATTTAAAGCTATAATATAGTTTAAATATTAAATATTGTAGGTGAAAAATATAAGTTTTATTCCCTTATTTAGGAGCAATGCTACAAACACATTACGACAATCTTTTCTACAAAATAAATGAGATTTAACATGAGAGGAGAAATGAGAAATTTAGAATACAGGGAACCAGCAGTTAGCATAATGGCTATGTCGCTGGACTCCCACGTAGTCGACCGCGGTTCGTGTCCCGGACCCGGTGGCTTAAAACTCACGCCGGGCGCGTGTGCATGCGTGCCCAAGATCCCGAGAGGAGAATGGAGGAGAAGGGATTGCGGCGTGACCATCCCCTCTGGGGGGTGATTTCTCGCTTTCTGTCTCTATGTCTCTCTCTGTCTGTCTGGCGAGCGCATGTGCCCTACAGTGAAAATCTCTCCAAAAAAAAGAAATTTAGAATACAAAATGATAAAATAATAACAGTTCATTATCTTAATTCCTTACTGTGCTGAGCACTGTGGATGTGTGTGTGTGTGTGTGTGTGTGTGTGTGTGTCTGTGTATTTCCTCATACTACTGATGCAGATACTAAGGCATATAGTCACATGTAAGTGGCAGAGCCATGAGGTGAACTTTAGCTCTCTGACCACAGGGCCTTGCTCTTAGGATGCCTTTAATAAGTATTAAGAACTGAAGACCACAAAACAGGCCAGCACACCCTGACCCAGACATACTGCCTGTGTGGGCTTCACCAGACCTGGTGGTTGAGTCTGTAAAAGGGCAAAACTACCCAGGATCCCATATTCTCCTCTAGATTTTTCCTGATTTCCACCTCGAGTTCTATTAACACCATGACTGACTTTGAGTAGAGTTGTATAACACATTTAAGTAAAAGCTAAAGTAATCATATAACAAACTAGAAAGAAGAAACAATAAGTTAAGATTAAGAGTGACTATTGAAAGTATTCCTCATCACAAGATGTCCCCATTGTTTTTTTATAAATATCAAACAAATTGCAATTACAGTAATTCTGAAGTTTATAAAAGCATAAAAAAGCTTTATTTTACTATTTATCTATACCAGCAATGTCCAATAGAAATACATAGTAATCTCTCAGTATCTGCAGGATGGGTTCCAGAATCTCCTGTGAATATCATACTTTGTGGATGCTCAAGTACCTTATATAAAATATTGTGGTATCTGCATATATGTTACAGTTGCTTATATACTTTAAATAATCCCTAGAAAGGAAAAATATACAAACTTCTTCAGTATCTCTTTTAGGGAGCCACCTCTTCCTTCATGATAATTGGCATGACAAATCCATGGATGCAGAACCCATGGAGGGCCAGCTGTGTATAAGGTAAGCCACATGTGTAATTTAAAACTTATAGTAGCGATTTTAAAAATGTAAAAAGAGGGGGCAGCAGGTGGCATGGTGGTTAAGGTTAAATGTGGCTGACCACAGTTCAAGTCCTGGACCCAGAGGTTTGAAAATCGCACCAGGCATGTCTGTGTGTGCATGCCCAAAACCTCAAGAGGAGAAAGGACTGCAGCTTGGCTAGTCTCTCTGGGGGGTGATATTTCATTTTCCCTCTTACTATCTGTCTCTGTCTCTCTTTGGGTAGCTCATGTGTCCTAAGGCAAAATCCTTAAAAAACAAGCGTAAAAAGAAACAAGTAAAATTATTATTTTTTAAAATTACAGAGTACATGTACATAAGGGGGAGGGGAGAGGGAGAGAAAACAATCCCAATAGGGTCTTGTCAGGTGGCGAGCCCCTTTTCCTCAGCACTCCGGCTCCTCAGGATCTGGGGTACCCACCTATTGTGCCTAGGGTGTTTTCAGGGCAACTTGAGGTCTGAATCCATGGTTATCTGTGTGACTTCCAGCACTACAGTTCAGCATTCTACAGGTTGTGCCACCTACGCTAGCCAGAAATTAGTTTTAATAGTGTATTCTGTACAACTCCACATATCCAAAATGGTGTCATTCCAATAAGAGGCTGTAGCTACATCTCAAGTGTGACTGCTGGCTACCAAACTAGAATAGTGCAGTTCTATACACTTACTATACTCCAAGCGTTACTAGAATTAGCCTTTAAAAACATTATATTCTGGGGCCGGTAGGTGGCATAGTGGTTGAGGTGCTAGACTCCCACATGGCCAACTGCAGTTTGAGTCCTGGACCTGGTGGTTTGCTTTCTCACATTCCTTGTCTCTCTCTCTATATATATAAATAGAGTTAAATCTCCCCCCGCCCCAACACATTATATTCTGAGTTGGCCCTGTAGCCCAGTGATTAAAGAAACCAGACAACTAACCATGGTTAAAATTCTAAACTTGGCAGCTTGAAAACCATGCCAGGCACATAAGTATATGTGTCCAAAATCCCAAAAGGATGGAGAAATGGAACTGAAGGGATTGTAGTGTAACCATGCTCCATTGGGTCATGCTATTTCTCTCTCTCTTTCTCTCTTTTTCTGGTGAGTGCACATACCCTCTAGCAATTAAAATCTGATTAGGAATTGTACTACTGGCCCAATTGCTATGGTGCAGTTGTAATACAAGTGTCCTGTAAGTCTGGAAGCCATAGGGTAGTTGTGTGCTCAGATCCATGGGTTGGCATGAAAGCACACCAAAAGTATGCATATGGGCACCCAGGATGCTGAGGACCAGGAGAGCTGGGGTAAAGGGGACTGTAATGTAGTAAGACTCTATTGAGGGTGCTTCTCTCTCTCTCACTCTCTCTCTCTCTGTCCCCTCAGTGTGTACATGTGACCTTTAGCATATTAAAAAAATTGTATTACTGATAATAATCCACATAAAATTTGCTCTTAGGTTTTGTACAAGTTCAGCTCATGAATGGGGCCTCTCTCCAGATTACAGAAGTAATATATGAGCATTACCAAAACTTTTAGAAAATACTGAGGATTATTTTTTTTTAAGAATATAAAGTTTATCAGTAATTTCACTACTAAAACTTGGGTGTGCTTTTACTTCCACCTCAGTTCCACAAAGTTCACTGTGCACCTACTATGTGATGGCACAGTTCTCTTAAAGCACTACAGCGTTCAGCAAAGCAGTCAATATTCTTGTCCTCATAAAGATCAGTCCAAAGGACTGGCAGTAAACATAGAAACAAATAAATGGATTAAACTATTTCTAACAGTTATAAACAGTATATTATAAATGAAATGGAAAATTGGGCTAAAGAACTGGAAAGGAAGCTGACTTTAACTAGGATCCTTTAAAAAGGATCTTTTTGTGGACATAATATTTTACTGAGACCTACATTGTAAGGGGCAGCTCCTTGTTCTGGGAGACTCTCAATTTTTCCATCATGAGCCTCAGTGTCTCCCATTGTCCATATACCATACAGTCAGGGCCATGGGATACAGTGAATAACAATAAAGTGAGTGAAGCTTTTTGAGGAAGTATTGTTTTTCCCCCTCCCCGGGGTTGTTAGGGCCTCTTTACTTGTTCTTTTTCTATGATTATTATGTAATGCTCTGTGTGATCCTAGCTGTGTGGCTTAATTAAAATAATGGTTCTAAACCCAGACAATTGACCTAAAGAATTCTCCAAAGAAAACATGAATTAGGGAACACATTAGTAATGCAACCCAAATAAAAAGAAAAAGTGGCAGAGCATAAGTCTCTCCTACTCTAATATGACTGAGTTCATCACCTATATTATAAGGTAAATAGGTTTAATTAAATATGACGAGACACTCAAAAATCAGAAAAATTCAAGAAGACCATTTGAAATATAGATTAATATCTTTACACATACTCCATCAGAATGACTACGACTGACGGTAGTAAGTGTATTCGAGGACGGAGAGCACTAGAACGCCTGCACACTGCTGGTAGAAATGGCAAAGGAACATCCACTTTGGAAATCTGCTGGCTAGTTTCCTAAAAATTTAAATGCACCCTGACATGGGGAGGGGAGAGAAGCCAAACATTTAATGAACATAAAAATGGAAAATTGTCTGGTGATGATAATGTATATGGTAATATCTTTGACTGTACTAATATAAAATGTATTCATGCTGGGAAAATCCATTTTGTATGCTGTAAAGATGTACAGTCATTTAATGTAAAAAAAAATAAACTGAAAGAAGAAAAAATAATATATATGTGTATGTATATATAGATATATACATGTGTATATGTGTATGTATATACACACATGTGTAAATGTGTATATACATACACATATATATTTTTGCTCTATTTTATTTTATTTTTTTACATTCAATCACTGTACATACACACATACACGTAAACTGTATATATACACATGTATATACATATATGTGTGTATATTACACACACACACACATATATATATATCACCCTGCCATACAAACCAGCCATTACACTCCTAAGTATATTAAAAATATATACATATATCGAGACCAGCAGTTAGCATAATGGCTATGTCGCTGGACTCCCATGTAGTCGACCGTGGTTTGAGTCCCGGACCCAGTGGCTTAAACTCACACCGGGCGCGTGTGCGTGCGTGCCCAAGATCCTGAGAGGAGTGGAGGAGAAGGGATTGTGGCGTGGCCATCCTCCCTGGGGGGTGATTTCTCGCTTTCTGCCTCTCTGTCTCTTTCTGTCTTGCGACACACACACACACACACACACACATATAGCTACAAAAACATGTGAATATTTGAATAACGGAAAACATCATAAAATATATATTTATGTGATGAAATACCATTATGTTAAGTATGTGTGTGTGTGTGTATATATATATATTTTTTTAAGAGAGAGATATATGCTATATGGTGCATGCACTTGATGGAGAGACAAAGAGAGAGAGAGACAGAAAGCAAGAAATTACCCCCCTAAGGGGGATGGCCATGATGCAATCCCTTTTCCTCCATTCTCCTCTTGGGATTTTGGGCACAAACGCACATACACCCGGTGTGAGTTTTAAGTTGCCGGGTCCAGAACTGAACCACTGTTGACCACATGAGAGTCCAGTGACATAACGATTACACTACCTGCTGGTCCCAAGTATATTTACATTATGAACTATAGCAGACACTGTCAGTGCCTTGCCACATCCTTCAGTGATCTTCAGTGCTCATTTTCTGATGTCCAACTCCTTCAATCTGCTTAAACGCATGCTAGGCGTGGGTGCGTGCCCCAGATCCTGAGAGGAGAATGGAGGAGAAGGGATTGCGGCATGGCCATCCCCCCAGGAAGTGATTTCTCGCTTTCTGTCTCTCTGTCTCTCTGGTGAGCGCACACACCCTATAGCAAAAACCTCTCCAAATATAAAAAAAAAGTTCAAAGTATATCTACAAGTATGATAACATCTATTGAAAAATCTAACATAAAAATAATAACTGTAATTAATAAATATATATGTATTAAAATATAAACAATTATATTTGTAATATAATATTTTATCTCTAAAAAAAGTATTAATATTGTCATGTTTTGGAATAGAAAACATGGTTGTTAGTTACAATATTTCTCTATCTGCCTAATTCTTAAAATTAATTTAAAAAAAATTTTTTTGGAGAGGTTTTTGCTATAAGGTGCATGCACTCCCCAGAAAGAGAGAGACAAAGAGATAGAAAGCGAGAAATCACCCCCCCAGGGGAGGATGGCCACACCGCAATCCCTTCTCCTCCATTCTCCTCTCGGGATCTTGGGCACACATGCACATGTGCCTGACGTAAGTTTAAGCCACCAGGTCCGGGACTTAAACTGCGGTCGGCTACATGGGAGTTCAGTGACATAGCCATTACGCTAACTGCTGGTCCCATTAATTTAAAAATTTTAAAGGATATTGTCATATACAAATGCATCTCTGAGAATACTTTTTTTTTTTTCCCCACAGAGTATATGAGCTCACCAGAAACAGACAGAGAGAAAACTCCCCATTGGGAGCATGGTCACACTGTAATCCCTTTTCGATTTCTCCATTTTGTCAGAATTTAAGGCACATGTGCACACACACCCAAATATGTTTTTCAAGCTGCCGGGGATGGTATTCAAACAACTTGGTGAGCCATGTGGGATCTGGCTCCACTAGGCCACAGAGCTGGCCCTGAAGGCACATATTAATTACTAAAGTTCTTGATAAGTGAAATTGAAGTTTCATTGTCTAAAACCATTCCTTTTTTTGAAAATTAAGTATGAAAATGTAAAAATATACAGTATTTATAACTTTGTATAGTGAGCATAAATATATATACCACCTAGATTCTATAATTAATATTTTACTATTTTTATTTTATCACATAACTATCTATCAAATACTTTAGCCATCCATCAATCCATCTTATTATCTTATGAATGTCAAGGCAAGTTCCTCCACTATTCATTCTTCCCTGCCCTGAACTCTTGGCAGCCACTGATCTTTTTACTGTTCCATAGTTTTGCCTTTTCCAGAATACTGTATAATTGAACTAACACACTATGTAGCCCTTTCATACTGACATCTTTCAGTTAGTAGGTAATATACCTTCTTTCCATTTTCCATTTCCTCCATTATATTTCTTGATTGGGGTGACTCTCCAGTGTTTTCAGGTAGCTATTTTGTCTAGATTTTATATTTGTTATCTATGAACTACGATGGATAGATATATCTCTTATATCTATTATTATGAGCTACTAAGTCAGAGTAGAGAAAAATATTTAAATAAAATTGGTACATTTAACAGCAGCAACCAGACTTTTTTTTTTTTTGGAGAGATTTTTGCTATGGGCATGTGCGCTCGCCAGACAGAGAGAGACATAGAGACAGAAAGCGAGAAATCACCCCCCAGGGGGGGATGGTCATGCCACAATCCCTTCTCCTCCATTCTCCTCTCGGGATCTTGGGCACGCATGCACACGCACCTGGCGTGAGTTTTAAGCCACCGGGTCCGGGACACAATCCACAGTCAACTACATGGGAGTCCAGCAACATAGCCATTATGCTAACTGCTGGTTACCAGCAGCAACCAGACTTTTGGCCACAGCTCAAAGCAGATTATTTGAAATCTGCTATGATGATTAAATTTTAGGGTCTGAATAGATCTCATTGGTCATATAGGCTACCAACCAATAACAGGTTGAAAAAATTAATCATAATTCCCATCACATAAACTGAAATATCATGATTCCATTACTTTTGGCATACCAATAATAAAAAGGGACAATTATGCTCAACATAAAAGGAACAAACCTGTCAAAGCTGTTTCAGTTATAGATTTAATTTGTAGGAAAACTTCTCCTTTCAGTGAAGTCCAGTTTTGAAAGTTATCATATACTTCATTTTTAATACTGGTTAGCTCTCTCTTAGTAAAAGTAAGTAATGTAAGAGTCTTATTCCAGAAATATTTATATTCCAACAATTTTTGACTGTAAAGTAGTAAAAAGAAAAGAAAAATTAGGAATTAAAAAATAGTAAGCATCATAACAAAGATTTCTTTGAAAATATGATTTTTAGAGTGAACAAATAATCTACTGTCTAAGTGGAGATCATTTTGAAAGTGAAAGGAGGTGCTGTTCATATTATGCTAAGACAACAGATATATATTGGGACTATTTCGGGCAGACTGACATACACGGTCATTCCAACTCTGTTCTATTTTGTTATTTCAACTACAAAAATACTTCACACAGGGACCAGCAGTTAGCAATAATGGTTATGTCGCTGGACTCCCCTGTAGTCGACCGCAGTTTGAGTCCTGGACCCAGTGGCTTAAACTCACACCAGGCGCATGTGTGTGCATGCCCAAGATCCCGAGAGGAGAATGGAGGAAAAGGGATTGTGGTGTGGCCATCTCCCCTGGGGAGTGACTTCTTGCTTTCTATCTCTCTCTGTCTTTCTGGTGAGCAAATGCGCCCTATAGTGAAAAACCTCTCAAAAAAACAAAACAAAACAAAACAAAACAAAACAAAACAAAAAAAAACACCCAAAAAACTTTACACACATTTATTCTACTAAATTATTTTCTTTTTAAAACTAACTCAACAACAAACATTTAGTGAAGAAACTTAGGTCAGAGCAATTTAGTCCCAGGACCTAATTGAGAATCTGAGTCTTAGGCAGCATTTTCCCTAAAGACCATGTTTCCACAAGCAGAGTAAAACCTAAGGTAATAATAATAAATCTTTCAGTGACTGATTCAGTGCTTTTGCTATATCAAATGCCACAGCTCAAAGTAATCAAGTTTTTTGTCATCTTAGTGATTTTTATTACTTCTGATATTCTGGCTATAATTTTCTTAATAATCAAGCCAGGTGCAGACATAGATTTGGGGATTATCAGCATAGGGTGATGACTGAAAGAAGTCATGAGGGTGTAATTATTTAGTCAGTACGATGCTCCTGAATAGACTAAGATCTATGATGCAGAGACACACTCTCTCTAGCCTTTATTTAGCACATTGCCTACCACATACTATTCAATATATGCTCAACAAATACTGATGAATGGGGGAATGAATAAAATCGACTCCTCCTCATTTGGAGGAATTAAGAAGTAAGAAGTGCTAAGGGAAACACACCAGACAACACAGCACCATGCCCCACTGGAGGGTGCTTTCTCTCTCTCCCTCTCTGGTGAGCACATGTACTTTCTAGCAATCAATCAATCAAACTGGGTTTAAAAGTGTATTTTTAGAATGAGAGAATTGCTACAAATAAAAATATTAACGATGATAAATTCCACTAATAGCACAAAATATTTTTTTAAATGTAACTTTAAAAAAAATTGTCAGAGAGTGTGTATACTCTCTGGAGAGAGGAAACAGAGACAGAGAAAAAGTGAAAAAAGACCCCTCCCTGGGGGAATGGTCATGGTGTAATCTCTTCTCCTCCATTTCTCTCTCCTTTCAGGAATTTGGACACATACACACTCTAACCCCACATATTTTTCAAGCCGCTGGGTTCAGAACTCAACACATGCAGTCAGAATCCAGCCACCTTAATCACCACACCACCAGCTGCCCCAATATGCCTTTTTAATAAGTAACACCACTTCAATAAATAGTACTAGTTACTTCCTATAATTTTTGGCTATATGCTCTACAACAACCTCTTCATCTTCATATGAGAATCATTTCCTTGATATGAGAATCACATATTACTTTATATACTGAGAATACAGATTACAGACTTTTTTTTTTATTTTTTAATTGCCAGAGGACAGATAAACTTGCCAGAGAGAGAAAGAGAGAAAGCTTCCCAAAGCAACCCCAATGGGGCCTGGTTACACCACAATCCTCTTTGCTCCATTTCTCTACTCCCATTATAATTTGGACACACATGCATACGCTAGGCATGTTTTTCAAGCCATCAGGGCCAGGAATCGAATCACAGCTTTACCATATGGGATCTGGTTCCCTATGTACAGGGCTTAACTACTGATCATGAAGGATAGGATTCCCTATATACTAGACTTAACTGCCACATTATAGGGCTCACTCAAGATTATACAGGCATTTTGCGTATTATGGCTATTAGTTTTTTTAATTATTATTAGCTCATTTTTGAAAAAGACACATAAAGGGACCAGCAGTTAACGTAATGGCTATGTTGCTGAACTCCCATGTAGTCGACCGCGGTTCAAGTCCCATACCTGGTGGTTTAAACTCACGCTGGGCGTGTGTGCATGTGTGCGTGCCCAAGATCCCAAGAGGAGAATGGTGGAGAAGGGATTGCAGCGTGGCCATCACCCCCTGGGGGATGATTTCTGTCTCTGTCTCTCTCTGTCTTTCTGGCGAGTACAAGCACCCTATAGCAAAAACCTCTCCAAAAAAAGAAAAGAAAAGACACACAAATATTTAGTATTATCAAATTTGAGAAATCCTCATCAAATTTTTCATATGTATGATTACAAAATTTTTGGCATTTTCAGTTTACTTGGAAAGTGACTGTTATGGTTTAGATGATGATTTGTCCCCAAAGTTTCATGTTTTGGAATTTGATGTTAGGAGGTAGTGATGCCTAGTGGGTGGTGATTGGATCACAGTGATTGTATCATGGAGGTCACACTTTCCTGAATAGATTAATAGTGTCTCTCAAGACTCAGTGAGTTCTGATTCTAGTGAGAAGGGATTAGCTCTTGCAAGATCTGGTTGGTATAAGGGAGATTCCTGCAGCGCACTCTCTCTCTCTCTCTCTGCATGTCTGCTATTCTCTGTGCTTACATGGACCATGTTGTAGGTGGTCTAATACCAGGCCTATGCCTTTGGATTTTCCATCCACCAGAATTGTAAGTTAATAAACCTTAATTCTTTATAAAACACAGTCTCATGTATTTCTGTTAGCAGTGCAAAAAATAGACTAAGATAGTGACTAATCTAAATTGTCTTCAAAATAATGAAATTCAAAGACTAGTTTATTGTAATGACCAATTTTAAGTATATTATTATTTTATGTTATACTCAAAGACAGTATAGTGGTGGTTTTTGTGAGATCATCATGAAATTTAAATCTCTGTCCAATGTATTTGAATAATTAACCCCTCTATTAAATTATCAAATAATCCAAGAACTTCTATTAAAAATTTGTTTCTCTTGATTAATTTGATTTGATGTAACCTGAAAAAAACTGCTACAATTTGCTTTTTTTTTTTCCTATTTTTTTCTTTTTTTGATGAAAGAGATATTTTTGCTAGGGGCATGTGCACTTGCTGGAAAGACAGGGAGTGACAGAAAGTAAGAAATCACCCCCTGGGGGAGATAGCCACACCACAATCCCTTTGGGGCCATTCCCCCTCAGGACTTTGGGCACATACACACATGTGCCTGGTGTGAGTTTTAAGCTGCCAGGTCGGAGACTTGAACTGTGGTCAACTATGTGGGAGTCCAGTGATGTAACCATTATGTCATATCCTGGCCCCACAATTTTCTTCCTTATGACAGAATAATTTCTATTGCTGAAATAGTTCATCTTTATTGCTTTTATCCCATTAATTTTAAGAAATTCATATACATCCAAATTTGGAGTCTGTAATTTCTTGTTTTATTGAAGCATTCTAAAATGTCTTTACCAATGGCAATTATAATGGTATATTCCCAAACTAACTTCGTTTACTCAGATTCTTCAATGTCTCTGAATACGCCAATGGCACAGTGTCATTAGAAGAGGGATGAAGGGAAAATCAGAGTAAAGAAAAATTTTGAACAATTACAACTAAGCCATTTTACTTCCAACATGTACCCTCCTAGAACCTTTGAAGCAAGTTTGGAGTAAGGGACCCTGGAACTTAAGTAATATTTGACTTATAATAAATCTGCCTACACTGGTAACCTAACTTTCTCTGTGAAATATGATATAAGACACATAACTCTAGACTGCTAAAGATGAATAGCACTAATGAGACTGAGAAGAATCTGATAATTTCAACTCAGAGTCTAATGTTTAACAATCTGAAAGTAGGTATGAAGACTAAAGCTTTTAAGGATTTCAAAGATAAATACAACTAAATGAGTATAGATAGAAGGTCTTGGAGTATTGGTAAACACCTCTATGTAGAAATACCCTCCATGTAGACAGATACACAGATAAATAATACACAGATACATACATTCATTCACACACAAATATTAGAACTAATAAACAGGTTGATCAAGGTTGTAGAATATAAGATCTATGCAAAAACCAATTTTATTTGTTTATTTTATAATCATTTTCAAAACTAAAATTAAGAAAACAGTCTCGTTCATACAACATAGGAAGAATTAACCACTAGGCAATAAACTGAATAAAAGAAGTAAAAGAAAACAAAACATTTCTGAGAGAACTAAAGATGTCCATGGAAAGGTATACCATATTCATGAATTTAAAAAGTTGCTATTTTTAAGATGACAATTCTCCCTAAATTGACCTACAGATTTAATACTATACCTACTAAATTATATCAGACTAGTTTGTAGAAATTGTCAAGCTTATCCTAAAATTCACATGGAAGTGCAAGGGATTTAAGATACTAAAATAACCTTGAAAACACAGAAGAAAGTTGGAGGACATAAATGTCATGATTTCAAAATTTACTTAAAACTGCACTGTTCAAGAGACTGTAAGAATAATGAAATAGAATAAAGCATCCAGAAATAATCCCTTACACTAATGTGAATTTTTTTCAGGTAAAGGTGACAAGGCAATTTACTAAAGAATAGTCTTTTCGACAAATAGTACTAGAATAATTGAATATCTATATGGAAAAAAGATAAATATAGACCTTTACCTCACATCACTACAAAATATAACTCAAATGGATCATGGACCTAAATGTAAGACATAAAACTATAAAATGTTTAGAAGAAATTACAGGACCAAATCTTTGTGATCTTAGCTTAGGCAGAGTTCTTAACTACATCATCAAAAGCATCATAAATAAAATAAAATAAATAAATAGTACTTCATTAAAAACAACATCTTTTGTTCTTCAAAAGATACATTGTTAAAAATAAAAAGATAAGCCACCCATTAGGAGAAAACATTTGGAAGTCATCTTTCACATAAAGGGCCGGTAATGAGAATAAAGGACTCTTACAATCCCAGTATAAGAAAAAAATATCTGAAAATAGGCATAAAAATTTGAATAGATATTTCACCAAGTAAGAAATACAGATGGGGTAGCCCATGACCTGATGGTTGAAGCGGCTGGATCTCAAATGGCCAATAGTAGTTTGAATCCTGGCCCCAGTGGCTTGGAAAACATGCTGGGCACATATACATAAGTGCTCAAAATCCTGAAAAGGAAGGAGAAATAGAGAAAGGATTGCAATGTGACCATGTATGGAGGATGGTTTCTCACTTTCCCTCTCTCTCTTTCTCTCTTTGTCTCTCTTCTGGTGACTGCATATGCTCTTTGGCAAAGTAAATTAAAAAAAAAAAACAAATGGTTAATGAGCATATGAAAAGATGTTCAACCTCATTAGTCATTTGAGAAACACAAACAAAAAACCACACTAAGATTCCATTTCACTCTGTTTCATGGGGGTTATTTCTACATAGAGGAATTTATCAATACTTCAAAGCCACAATAAAAAAAACAAGGGTTGACAGAAACATGGAGAAACTAAAATCCTCATTTCTGTTGGGAATGTGAAATGGTGCAGCCACTTTGAAAACAGTTTGGCTCTTTCTTAAAAAGTTAAATATAAATTAACCATACAGCCTAGTAAGTCCAATTCAGGTATCTACCCCAAAGGAATAAAAACATATATACACACTGATAATTATATGTGAAATGTTCATAAATGCCAACAAGTAGAAATAATCCAAATGTCCATTAACTAGTAAATGGATAAATAAAATATAATATATAACCAAACAATGGAATACTATTCAGCAATAAAAAGGAATCAAGTGCTGATAAACACCACAATATGAACTTCAAAAATATAACTAATAAAACATGCTAGATATAAAAGACCACATATTATGTGATTCCATATATCTGAAATGTTTAGAAAAATACAAATCTATAGAAACAAAAAGAAGGTTATTTGTTGCCTAAGCCTGGGGTTGAAAACAGAGACTGATTTTAAATAACATGACGTTTATTTTGGGGGTGACTCAAATGTTCTAATACTGGTCATAGTAAAGGTTGTACAACTTTATATGTTTATTAAAAGTCATCAAATGGGGGCTAGAAGGTGGTGTAGTGGTTAAGGTGCTGGTCTCCCATGGTTCGAGTCCCAGACTTGGAGTCTTGAAACTCATGCTGGGCGTGTGTGTATGTGTGTGCTCAAAATTCCGTGGGGAGTGATTTCTTACTTTCTGCCTCTCTTTTTCTCTCCAGTGATGAGCACATGCGCCCTATAGCAAAAATCTCTCCAAAATATTTAAAAATCATCAAATTATCCACTTAAAAATGGGTAGATTTTATGGTCTGTAAATCCTATCTCACTGAAGCTTTTTTTTAAGCCTTTATTCATTTTTGATGAGGGAAAAGAACAATTTCAATGTCAACTTGTCACCTAATTATAAATTTGAACTTAACAGAATTTGCCATCCTAGATACTGCACCTACTGACAACGCAAAATAATAATGATCTCCCTTCCATTCTCCAAGGTTTGCATGCTGAAAGAGTAAACAGAATCCCTTCAATAGCTGACACTGGTACTTGGCCTAGGCGTAGGGCACAAAATAGGAGGTGAACAAGGACAAGAATGTTGTTACTGGATAGCTCAAGTACAAACATCACTGGAACAGTTACAGGGACCAAATTTAAAAACAAAATAATGGAAGGTTTACCAGCATTAAATCACTCACACTAAGTATAAGATCTACTAGTCTGCACGTGAAAGCATATTCCAACTCCAGCAGCTAACAGGGAACCACAGAAGCCAACTTCCCTAAATCCAACTACAATTCATTTAAAATTCAAAGTTGGAGGAAGTCATTTAAAACAAATAGAAATGGATTTTTCAATGTACCAGATGTGCTAAAATGTCATTGAAGCTGTTTTTAAAAAGATGTGGGATGATAAACTACAGGATCAAGGATAGGTAACAAAGTAAAGGAAGAAAGTGTTTGGAAAATCAGGGAAAAAAAAATGGGAGCCGTATTAGGGCTGAAGAGTTAAACTGAGAGAGAGGTGGGAGGAAAGATTTTTGAAGCTAGCATTGAAAATTTCAGAGATGACAGGGTCTATATTTACAAATAAAAAAATGAAAGGATAAGTACTTTGGATGTCAAACAAGTTATGAAGATTCACAGTAGAAATTCTCTAAAAGTACATATTGCTAGAATAGTTCAACTATGGTCTGGTGGAGAATATTGGATTTATGCACAGTTTTATATAAGTAAAGTAAGCTTATAATTCCACACTGTTTTTTTTTCGTATCTATTTTATAGGCCTTTTAGAGTGAATTTCTATTTTCAAGAGACACTTTATTCTGAATAGCAGATGTGCTAAGCCAACTGAGGCATACCACACTTACTCCTGATCACTCCCTTACAGAGACAGGTTAGAAATAACATCATGGAAAACACCAAGCGTAAAGAACACTTTGTTGGAGGCTAGGTGATTAAGCCCAATTGTAATTAAACAAATGAGAGAATAATTTAAAAAGAGCAATGTGACCCAAAAACATAGTTCATAGATCCACTGAAAGTTCCTTTTGGGCTCTATAAATAAAGATGATTACATCTGAGTAGAAAGCTCATGCTTCTTCCCTTTATCTCTTTCGATTATAAAAGATTATAAGCTCCTTTTCTTTATCCAAAGCAATCACTCTGTTTTATGTTTTAATAGACATCTTTGAAATAATCAATAAACTAGTTTAAAATCAGCTCACAGTGATGCAACAAAAGTCACTGTACTCTACTACCTTTGGCTTGATTTGATTTTCACTAGTATGCTTTTTCCTATGCAATAATGTATCTACTAGAGAGAGTATAAATAAAACCAGTAATTATTTCTATTCATCTATCACAAACTTTAATTTGTACCAAATATCTATTTAGATGGTTACTTTCAAAATTGTTTTTAGAATCAACTACTTTCTTATGTAAGCCAGATTCCACACCCCTAATTTGTGATCTTTTAGCTAAAAATGAAGAAAAATCACAGATCTATTGAAGATATATGAACAAAACAAGCTCTTAAAAGTATAACCCAAAATGATGACAAAATTAGAATACAGAATAAAAATAATATTGAAATATGTATATTTAGGTTTCTTTTAAGAATTTAAAAATACCATAGGTGACGTACAAAATCTGAACAACTGAGGATCAACTCTATCAGCCCCACAATATCCTGAAGCAGTAGTACCTATGTGATCTGGTCCCAATCTAACTTTTGAATTTAGTCAATACCACCATCCATGATGATACTGTAGGATAAAACAGATGGGACTCCCTCAGCAGGCTTGGGCCAGAGCTACTGAAGGAATCAAGAATGAATAATAATGGTTCTGATTAAAACAAGAGAGATGGAGTCATCTGGGTGGTCTTGGGTGGTATTATCCTGCTGTTGTAACACCAGATTTCTAGAAAAGGGTGTAAGGATACACGATGACACAAATGGTTATCTGTTTTGTGAGTATATTTCATTCCTTCACTCAATCAAAAGTTTACTGAGCATTAGTTACATGCAGGGCATTTACAAAAGGTTGATGGTCAGTAGAATATCATTAGATGATGCATTAAAAATGATTAGTGGACTAGCTTGTGGCTTGGTGGTTAAGGAGCTGGATCCGAAATGGCCAACTACACAGTTTAAGTCCTAGACCTAGGAGCTAAAAAAACATGTCAGGCATCTGTGTGTACTTTCCCAAAATCCTGAAAAGAAGGGAGAAATGGAGGAGAAGGGATTAGGTTGTAACCACGCTCTATAGTGGTTGCTTCTCATTACCTCCCACTCCTTGTCTCTCTCTGGGTGTGTGCACACACCCTCTGGAAAATTAAAAAACTTTAGCCCAGAAAAAAAAATTATGTTTCTGGTAATAATTAGTGGATTAAAAACAAAAACAAAACTTAAGATTCAAAATACTAAACCAGCATAACATGTAGTCATCCTGAACCTGCGTCATTTGCCATGTCGATTTAACTTTATTTCCCTTTTCTAAGAGCTAAAAGTTACTCAGTCCAAAAATAAATAATTCTTTCTCATAAACATTCTCAATATACATTATTTTATTCTATCTCCAGAAAAGAAAATGTACTCTCTAGTTTCTTCAGAGCTTCTTTTTTTTTTCTTTTTCTCTTTTGGCCTGGGGGTGGGGCATATGCACTCTCCAGGGAGAGGCAGAGACAGAAAGAGGGAGAAGGAGAAAGCACTCCCCAATGGGGCATGGTCATCCCACATCCCTTTTCCTGCATTTCTCTACCCTATCAGGATTTTCACACACATGCACGTGCATCCAGCATGTTTTTCAGGTCGCAGTGGGTAGGATTCTAACGGAGGTCATCCATGTGGGATCTGGGTCCCTCAACCACCAGGACACCAGGCTGGCCCTGTTTAGAATATTAGATTTTTACCTTTAGTTATTATAAACCCTCCAATTATGAAATGCAGAACTAACAGCTTTTACATTGGAGGTTTCTAAATACAGGGATCTATTACTATCATTTAAAAAGTTCCCTATTTTATTATTTTTATGTCATTGGACTATCATTCGAAGGATCCAATATACTAAGAAATAGTGATCAAGAAAACAATGGATTAGTTACTTTGTTTTCATTCTAAATACCACTGCAAGAAAAGAACAAGAATGAGGTATTAATAAAAGAAGATATGTAACTGATTTAATTTTTATTATTAAAACTATTCAGTTAAGATGATGGTTAAAAAAAAAAAAGAACAGAAAAAGTGAAGTTGTTTCCATTTTTCTCAACCACATCAGATATAAAAACCTCTTTGACTAAACTGATATTTATAAAGTTAGAATTAAATGCAACTTTTCCATCTTTATAATTTTCAATTCTTTAAAAATAATCTTACCTGGAGACTTGTGATTGTCTCTGTTTAATTTTTAACTCATGTTGCAAATGATTCAGTTCTTTCTGTACTCTCTGAAATTCATTTTCTTGACTCTTTAACTGCATGCTTGTATCTCGAAGCCTAAAAATATTTAAAAAATCCATTAAAAGCTTAAATATTCCCTTATGCATATCATTTTTAAGTTAAATTTCAAATATGCTTTTAATAAAATAAATAGAAAAAAACTATGGCTCTTCATATATGCTAAATGCAGGTATAAAAAAAAATATGAGAGACACACACCAAGCAATATTACCTCTGGGGAGATGAGTGGAATGTATAGACATGGGAAAAGGTATAAAATATTGAAAGGAGGCTGAACTTTAAATTTATTCTTTTGTATTATTTTAATTTTATGATAAGCATATATACATAAGTACTTATTAAAATATAAAAAAATTTAGTTTTATTGTATTCATAAATATACATAATTTAAAACATCAAAAATTACTAAGAGAGTCATAAAAAATAATCATTTTCCTTTACCCCAATTCCTACTGCCAAAGGTGACTAGTTTCAACTTTTTTTCCGTTTCCTTTGAGTATTTACCTCCATATTATTAAATAACATGTCTATACTGCTATAACTATTTCATTTTAGATATTATCTAGTAAATTGCAAATAAGTTAAGATCTGGTTTAGCTACATACTGCTGAGACTCCTGATTTTGTGTGTGTGTGTGTGTGTGTGTGTGTGTGTGTGTGTAACACAAATATACATTCATTGGGGTTGGTGGAAAAGTCATGATGCATTTTTGCATAGAAAAACATAAATACATTATGACTTTCCTGATGACCCAATAAATATATACACACATGCACATACACACAAACATGCATATAAAATGTCACATAAAGCAAATGCATCAGTCGCCAGTCCAATGCTGATATGATAGTTTATAATGTAAGCAGGGCTCCCAGATCCTTCTACCTCTCTGCTCTACCATCTTTGGTGTGTGTATTTTTTTCTCAGAGTCCATAATGTGGCAGACACCACAGTCATTACATTCCCATTGCGGACCAGCAGCAGAAGGTGAGTAATAGGTCTATTCCATCACTTTTAAGTCAGTCTTCTTGAAGTACCACTGAATACCTCTGTTGAACTTAAACATGGCCATGCCTAGCTACAAGTGAGGCTGGGAGACAGAGATCTTAAAAGGCAAGATTAGACCCCAAACATATTCATAGTTATTTTACTAAGATATAAGGGGAAATGGATGTTGGGGTAGGCAGCTAATGCAGCTAATAAAACTGATATTCCTATCTCCATACTTACACTCCCCTACACAGACACACAGACACACACACACACACCTTATCCTCCCCTGATGCTTCCATATAGTAAAGTAATCTGGTCCCTTAGAATGAGATTTCTTTGGGGGCATTGTCATCATAAACTTTTCATAAAGTATCAGTAATTTCAATATTCTTCCATCTAAGCTTCACCATAAATTTGATGTTTATTCTTGTTTCTATTTTAGCAGATTTCATGTTATTCTGATAGGGGCTTTTTCCTTAAAAAAAAAAAAAAAAAAAAAACCTTTTCCACAAAAAGTGTGTACTTGCCAGAGAGAGACAGAGAAATGTAGCGACAGAGAGAGAAAGAGAGAGAGAAGAGGGAAGTACCTCTCCCAATAGGGCATGGTCACACCACAGTTCCTTCCTCTCCATTTCTCCATCTTGTCAGGATTTGGAGGAATGCATGCACATGCACCTACCATGTTTTTTAAGCCACCAAGGCTAGGATTCAAACCATGTGATTGGCCACGTGTGTTGAAAATCTAAACTTACAGGGCCAGCAGATGGCATAGTGGTTGTGTCACTGGACTCCCACATGGCCGACTACAGTTTGAGCCACAGACACGGTGGCTAGAAAATTATGCCGGGAACATGTGCGTGCATGACCAAAATCCCAGAAGGAGAATGGAAGAGAAGGGATTGTGGTGTGGCCACCCCCATGAGGGATGATTTCTCACTTTCCTTCTCTCTTTCTTTTTCCTTCTCATTCCCATTCTCTCTCTCTCTCTTTACTTTTTCTCTCTCTTTCTCTTACTCTTGCAAGCGCACATACCCTATGGCAAAAACCTCTAAAAAATAAAAAAATCTAAACTTAGAATTAAAACAAGCAAACCTATACAGTCCCATTATGTGTCTGTAAACATGTCAGGCTTACAAATGCCCTTGAACTAATAGGAAAATGTACTGCTGCCACAATACAATTAAACAAAAAGTGTATTGAACATTACTTAATAAAAGCATACTTCAACTACTAAGATCTACTCAGAGAATTTCTGATCTGTGTTTTTACAAAGCATTTTTCTTTTTATAGTTAAAAAAAACCTCTGCACATTCAAACACTTTCCAAGGTCACTTCTTTTAATATAGCCCTCATATGAATGTTATGTATAAATGTCATCTCAAACCCTCTGACTACTTTCTGAGAAGTTTGGTCACTTTACTTCACTCTGCTTTGCTATGCTAGTCTACTCTTAAATCAAATTGATATGATTAAAAATGTATGCTATGTGGTGTGGTAGTTTAGGACACTGGACTCCTACATGGCCGACCACGGTTTGAGTCCTGGAACTGGCAGCTTTCTTTCTCTCTCTCTCTCTCTCTCTCTCCCCCCCTCTCCCTCTCCCTCTCCCTCTCTGGTCAAATTAAAATAAGTAAATAAATGAAGTTAAAATAAAATCATTCTTTTTAGAACAAGTATGCTTAGAAAAGCACAATGATTACTTTTACTATATATATCAACTTTATGAAATAAACAATTCACAAAATGCTACAATACACTGTGTACTGTGCAAGCCCACAGTTCTCTCCAGAAGTCATAATTCTGCACAGAATTTGAACGCTGTGTTGATGTAAGGACACGATGTTGTCTAGTAGAAGGTGTTCCTGAAAATAGTGGGGACTAACAGCATGTTCTAGTGGAGAGAATCCTGTACTGGGAGTTGGATGACTTGTATTATAATCCTCTTGCCAACACTACCATGAGAACAAGCACATT
Organism: Tupaia belangeri chinensis; assembly: GCF_000334495.1. Lineage (NCBI taxonomy): Eukaryota > Metazoa > Chordata > Mammalia > Scandentia > Tupaiidae > Tupaia > Tupaia belangeri. Next base: position 7,495,022 of record NW_006159754.1, on the reverse strand, counting down.
TTTATCCTTATCTCTTCCTCAGTTTTTCTTAGTCAATTTGATTAAAATATATTGTGTGAGAATCACTGAGTTATAAACAAATGAAAAAAAGGTGTTATATTCCCCTCCTTAATTATTTTAATTTGTGGTATCTATTAATATGACTCATAATGAAGATATTCTAAAGGAAAATACTTTAAAACTCTCTTTTAACTTACCTCCATTCTATAAACAAACACTTAAGAAAACACACAAGAAAGCTGATCATACCAGTGGGGATTTTACCCCCTGTAATCTGTACTCTTTAGTCAAGCTCCTAGTTCTAAAGCTTAATTTATTTTTAGACTTTCTCACAAATTGGAATTGTAGTAATTAAAGATGACAGGTGAAAGTTCAGGGTTTGAAAAAATAAAGTGGGGGATTTTCAGATTACATCCTACCAAGGTCTGACAGGCAAAGGCATCCAGATATCAAGGGGAAAATCAAGACTGCAACAAAGAAATCAATCAAAACAAGGCAGTACTTCAGGAGTCCTTGGGAAAATGATTTCAAAAATTGACGCGGAACTGCCAATGATGGGAAGTGGCTTTGTAACTACTCCTTTGGATTAACCACTACCCAAGTGCATTGAGAAAACTAAATAACCTTTCAAGAAAGTAGAGCATAGAGGGTAGAGAGTCCAAGTATTATAGGCAGATAAATAACAAGATTTGGTAAAACCAGAAAGCACTCTTTTTTTTGAGAGGTTTTTACTATAGGGGACGTGGTGCACCCGCCAGAAAGACAGAGAGAGACAGAGAGACAGAAAGCAAGAAATCACTCTCCCCACCCCCCCAGGGAGGATGGCCACACTACAATCCCTTTTCCTCCATTCTCTTCTCAGGATCTTGGGTATGCACGTACACGTGCCCAATGTTGAGTTTAAGCCATCAGGTCTGGGACTTGAACTGTAGTATACTATATGGGAGTCCAGTGACGTAGCCATTATGCCATCTACTGGTCCCCAGGAAGCACTCTTATTTTGCAGAGAAGTCACAAGCACTTTATAAAACCCTAAAAGCAGAAACCAAATCACTTTACCTATTAGAAACTATAGCATCTTGAAAAATGTTAATAGGAGCATGTATAGGACCAGAAATGGCCCTGACAGATAAGCATATAGAAAAGTAGCAATATTTAAAACAAATTATTTGTAAATACACAAGTAATACTTAATTTCCAGTTGAGTGGCAGTCTATAGCTTTTATTAAGAAAATCAGTACAACACCCATTTATATTGCCCAATAAAATTCTAACTTAGCGGGGCCAGCAGTTGGCATAGTGCTTACATCACTGGACTCCCACATGACAAACCATAGTACGAGTCCCAGACCTGGTGGCTTGAAACTCATGCCAGGGTGGGGGACCAGCAGATGGCATAATGGCTACAAGGTTGGACTCCCATGTAGTTGACCATGGTTTGAGTCCTTGACCTAGTGGCTTAAACTCACGCTGAGTATGTGTGCATGTGTGCCCAAGATCCTGAGAGGAGAATGGAGGAGAAGGGATCGCAGCATGGCAATCCCCGGGGGTGGGGGGGTGATTTCTCACTTTCCATCTCTCTGTCTCTGTCTTTCCAGTGAGTGCATGTGCCTTATAGCAAAAAGCTCTCCCCCAAAAAAAGAGAGAGAGAGAGAGAAAGAAACTCATGCCAGGGACATGTGCATGCATGCCCAAAATCCCAGGAGGAGAATGGAGGAAAAGGGATTGTAGCGTGGCAATCCCCCCCTCCCGGGGTGTGATTTCTCACTTTCCCTCTCACTGTCTCTCTCTGTCACTCTCTGGACAATGAGCCCACACACCCTAGGACAAAAGTTTTAATAAAAAAAAATTTCTAACTTAATTAACTAAAATATATCCTTCTGGTAAAGTAATTTTAATTTTATACCAATTTTATGCACATTGATAATAAATTTACTCCTTAATAGCTTAACTTCTTCTGAAGGGTGCTTGCCCTATTGAGTTAAGGACTAGTAATATTTACCTTTGCTAACAAGTAGGGGTTGGTTTCAAAATTCTAACAATAAACTATTATTTAAACTTTGATACCATATATTCCATGCTCATTCATACTCATCTCCTCTCCTCTCTCCTCTCCTCTCTTCCCTGTCTCTGTCTCTACCACCCTCTCCCAAAAAGATAGGAGAAAGTACCTTGCATTGGACTGAATCAATATTGTTTTTTAAATAAACCTCACTTAATTAAGCTTTATTCAGTCTCGATTATTCACTTATTTTCCTAGTCTCTAATGTGAGTCTATTAATATCTTTCTTTGAGTAAATGTGATATTCTAGAGCTTTATTAATGTAGAAGCAGAAATTTAAAATCTTAAAACCAAACACATATATATAGGATTGATATATAATTTCACAAATTCGAGGCAAACTGTTTTACTGTACTTTTCTTCAAAGTAAGAGGATAGAAACTGTTTTGGAGAAAAATGCAACTCTCCATCATTTTAAAATGCTCTTGACAGAATTACATTGCTTACAATGAAACACTGCTTTAAATATTGCTACCATCCTTTTACAGTACTCTTAATAGAATTCCACTATTTATTCTTTAGTAAAAGCACATAGGTTTCTTAATTCCCTGTTTTCTCCTAGTTCTGGTAACACATAGGCACTGATAAATATTACTCTACTGATTAATTCTAAAGGATAGGACAGCATATGCAATCCTTAGATACTCCCTGTTGTTGATGTAGAGGTTACCCGCTGCTTTGTCCACCCAATTATAATTACCTTTCTCTTGGTAATTATCACCGCTTTATTCAAGGATTTGTTTCTTCTCCCCCCCCCCCACTCCTATAGTTTTGGTATTGCCACAGAAGTTTCCATGTTCTGAGATCTACCCAACTAGCTAAGTGACTGAACCACCAGGCCCAAACTGTCACTCACAACTCTTTTCTAAGGTTTCTTCTTTGGCATAAGAGAAAACAGCAACAGTCCCTTTCACATAGGAGCTGATGGAACAAATAAAATTTATGAACTAGGATCTCATCTAGATAAATAAAGTTGATTCGAAGTTTAAATAAAGTCGACATGGTGCTTGGACTCCCATGTGATCAACTGTGGTTTGAGTGCCGGACTTGGCAGCTTGAAACTCACACCAGGCACATGTGTGTGTGTGCCCAAAATCTCAAGTGGAGAGTGGAGAAGGGATTGAGGAATGGCCATCCCCTCAGGGGGTGATTTTTTTGCTTCCTGTCTATCTATCTCTGTCTCTCCAGTGAGTGCATGCAACCTATAGCAAAAATCTCTCTAAAGAAAGAAAGGAAGAAAGAAAGAAAGAAATCTGGGAGTAATACAAATATGCAGTAAAAAAAAAGAAAAGAAAAAAAAAAAAAAGATTAGGGCCAGCCAGGTGGTGTGGTGGTTGAGGTGTCTGGATCCCATGTAGCCAACTGAGTGGTTTCAGTCCCAAAACTAGAGGCTTGAAAGACATGTCAGTGACTGTGTATGCATCCCCCCAATCCTGAAAGAATGGAAGAGAAGGGACTGTCCCATTGTCATCCCCCCACCCCCTGCTCAGGGCTGTTTTCTCACTTCTCTCAGAGAGTCTCTGTATCTTTGAAGACAAGTGAGAACATGTGTCCTATAGCATAACTGAAAAAAAAAAAGAAAGAAAATAATTAATTGATTTACTTTTTGTAGTATATGTCTTTAAAACTAATGTGTATAGTAGATATATAAAAACACAGAAAAAAGGTATGTAGCTAAAGTTTTTTAATCAGGATATCAATTGTATAATTAAATGTTTTTAAAACTATATATATATTTATTTACATATACAGTAAAAATAACCCAGGCAGGGCCAGCAGGTGGTATACTAGTTAAGGCACTAGACTCCCACATAGCTGACTCTGGTTCGACTCCTGGACCCTAAAATCATGCTGGTGCTTGTGTACACATGTCCAAAATTCTAAGAGAAGACTAGTGGAGAAGGGACTGTGGCATGGCCATCCCCTTTGGGGGGTTATTTCTTACTTTCCCTGTCTCTGTCATTTTCTGGCTCCAGCAAGCACATGCACCCTAAGGAAAAATCTCAAATATAAATAAAATTTTTAATATCCAGACATTTCTCTATGCAAGTGTTTACAATATAAGCTGGATGTCATTCAATAGGTTAATAGGGAACACGATTTGCATTTTGAAGACTATTAGTGAAAAGTTGTTCTCTTCCAGGAGTTAGCACCTAAAGTGAAGAGAAAAAAGCTATTGTTCTCCAAACATGGGAGCACACAGCTACTCCAGGGGCTCCCTGCTCACTGGCCCCCCCTCCTGTTTTTACTCTTAGTGATTATGAAATGCATAACCATTTCTAGAGTCTTACATGCTGTTCAGGATGTCCTCATTGATATTTGGGTATATGTTTGTCCCTTAGCTATAATATTTATTATTTTTACTCTGTGATAATGAAGTAGCTATAAAATTATTTAAAAACTTGTATTAAAATTCTTATAGGAAAATAATATATTTTGAGTGTGAAACTCTAAGCTTCAAAATGTTTTTCTCCTTGAAATATGCTTTTAAAAATACAATTTTCTTGGGCTCGTCCTGTAGTGCTTGTCCTTGGGCTCGTCCTGTAGTGTTAAACACTATTCAGTTGGAGCCAGATTCCACTGGGCTGACTGAGGTTCAAATCTCAGCTCCTGCAGCTTGTAAAATACAGCAGGTGCATGTGTATGCATGCCCAGGATCCTGGTAAGATGGACACGTGGAGGAAAAAAAAGTATTGCAGCATGACCAGGCCCCAAAAGGTGGTGGTGGGAGCGGGGGCCATTTCTATCTCTCTATCCTCTCTAGTGCATGCACATGTTCTTTGGTATTTTTTTAAAAATACAATTTTTTAGGTTTGTTGGGCAATATAATAAATTTTTTTATACATTTATTTCATCCATTAGTGAGAGAGATGAGAGAAAGGGAGAGACAGAGATAGTACCACCACCAGGGTCTTGACACTGAGATCCAGCCCCAGTCTCAGTCAGCCCCGAGTACAGTACTAAGGAAAGTTCTGAAGCAAATCTAGGACCTACCCATGTGGGTCGGCCTCACATTTTACTGCTGCACCACTTAGAGGCTAACTCCACTAAGTTAGTATCAGTTATCTCAGCAAGTGATATTAAGGGCATTTTTGTTTATCTGTTTTCTACTTTCCAAACATTCAATAATGTGACAGTGAAAACAAGAGACTTAATTTTCATTAAAGAATAGATAATACAGAGACAGACAGTAGCACAAAAGGAAAATACACTGCTGCTCAAGGCAGACCCACAAGGAAAGGTTGCTGGTTCAAGTCCAGAGACCTTTCTAAATACTCTGGGCATGCTTGTGCCCATGATCCCAGCTGGCAGAAGCTGAGGGTGGATAGTGGTATTGGAGGTGCTGTATCTGTCTCTGTCTCTGTCTCTGTCTCAGTCTCTCATGGAATTAATACTTTTTTAAGAGGTTTTTGCTATAGGGCGAGTGTGCTCGCCAGACAGACAGAGAGAGAGACATAGAGAAAGAAAGCGAGAAATCACCCCCCAGGGGGGATGGCCACGCCGGAATCCCTTCTCCTCTCGGGATCTTGGACACGCACGCACACGCACCAAGTGTGAGTTTTAAGCCACCGGGTCTGGGACGCGAACCGTGGTTGACTACGTGGGAGTCCAGCGACATAGCCATTACAAGCTAACTGCTGGTTCCAGTAAATACATTTTCAAGAGAGATTTTTTGCTATAGGGCATCAGACAGACAGAGACAGAAAAACAGAAAGCAAGAAATCACCCCCTAGGGGGAATGGTCACACCGCAGTCCCTTCTCCTCCATTCTCCTCTTGGGATTTTGGGCACTACTCACACGCACCCGGCATGAATTTTAAGCCGCCGGGTCCAGAACTCAAACTGCGGTCAAGGATCCCATGTAGCCAACTGAGTGGTTTCAGTCCCAAAACTAGAGGCTTGAAAAACATGTCAGTGACTGTGTATGCATCCCCCCCATCCTGAAAGAATGGAAGAGAAGGGACTGTCCCCATGTCATCCCCCCACCCCCCGCTTTCTTGCTTTCTGTTTCTCTCTGTCCCTCTGACTCTGTATCTTTGAAGACAAGTGAGAACATGTGTCCTATAGCATAACTGAAAAAAAAAAAGAAAGAAAATAATTAATTGATTTACTTTTTGTAGTATATGTCTTTAAAACTAATGTGTATAGTAGATATATAAAAACACAGAAAAAAGGTATGTAGCTAAAGTTTTTTAATCAGGATATCAATTGTATAATTAAATGTTTTTAAAACTATATATATATTTATTTACATATACAGTAAAAATAACCCAGGCAGGGCCAGCAGGTGGTATACTAGTTAAGGCACTAGACTCCCACATAGCTGACTCTGGTTCGACTCCTGGACCCTAAAATCATGCTGGTGCTTGTGTACACATGTCCAAAATTCTAAGAGAAGACTAGTGGAGAAGGGACTGTGGCATGGCCATCCCCTTTGGGGGGTTATTTCTTACTTTCCCTGTCTCTGTCATTTTCTGGCTCCAGCAAGCACATGCACCCTAAGGAAAAATCTCAAATATAAATAAAATTTTTAATATCCAGACATTTCTCTATGCAAGTGTTTACAATATAAGCTGGATGTCATTCAATAGGTTAATAGGGAACACGATTTGCATTTTGAAGACTATTAGTGAAAAGTTGTTCTCTTCCAGGAGTTAGCACCTAAAGTGAAGAGAAAAAAGCTATTGTTCTCCAAACATGGGAGCACACAGCTACTCCAGGGGCTCCCTGCTCACTGGCCCCCCCTCCTGTTTTTACTCTTAGTGATTATGAAATGCATAACCATTTCTAGAGTCTTACATGCTGTTCAGGATGTCCTCATTGATATTTGGGTATATGTTTGTCCCTTAGCTATAATATTTATTATTTTTACTCTGTGATAATGAAGTAGCTATAAAATTATTTAAAAACTTGTATTAAAATTCTTATAGGAAAATAATATATTTTGAGTGTGAAACTCTAAGCTTCAAAATGTTTTTCTCCTTGAAATATGCTTTTAAAAATACAATTTTCTTGGGCTCGTCCTGTAGTGCTTGTCCTTGGGCTCGTCCTGTAGTGTTAAACACTATTCAGTTGGAGCCAGATTCCACTGGGCTGACTGAGGTTCAAATCTCAGCTCCTGCAGCTTGTAAAATACAGCAGGTGCATGTGTATGCATGCCCAGGATCCTGGTAAGATGGACACGTGGAGGAAAAAAAAGTATTGCAGCATGACCAGGCCCCAAAAGGTGGTGGTGGGAGCGGGGGCCATTTCTATCTCTCTATCCTCTCTAGTGCATGCACATGTTCTTTGGTATTTTTTTAAAAATACAATTTTTTAGGTTTGTTGGGCAATATAATAAATTTTTTTATACATTTATTTCATCCATTAGTGAGAGAGATGAGAGAAAGGGAGAGACAGAGATAGTACCACCACCAGGGTCTTGACACTGAGATCCAGCCCCAGTCTCAGTCAGCCCCGAGTACAGTACTAAGGAAAGTTCTGAAGCAAATCTAGGACCTACCCATGTGGGTCGGCCTCACATTTTACTGCTGCACCACTTAGAGGCTAACTCCACTAAGTTAGTATCAGTTATCTCAGCAAGTGATATTAAGGGCATTTTTGTTTATCTGTTTTCTACTTTCCAAACATTCAATAATGTGACAGTGAAAACAAGAGACTTAATTTTCATTAAAGAATAGATAATACAGAGACAGACAGTAGCACAAAAGGAAAATACACTGCTGCTCAAGGCAGACCCACAAGGAAAGGTTGCTGGTTCAAGTCCAGAGACCTTTCTAAATACTCTGGGCATGCTTGTGCCCATGATCCCAGCTGGCAGAAGCTGAGGGTGGATAGTGGTATTGGAGGTGCTGTATCTGTCTCTGTCTCTGTCTCTGTCTCAGTCTCTCATGGAATTAATACTTTTTTAAGAGGTTTTTGCTATAGGGCGAGTGTGCTCGCCAGACAGACCGAGAGAGAGACATAGAGAAAGAAAGCGAGAAATCACCCCCCAGGGGGGATGGCCACGCCGGAATCCCTTCTCCTCTCGGGAGCTTGGACACGCACGCACACGCACCAAGTGTGAGTTTTAAGCCACCGGGTCTGGGACGCGAACCGTGGTTGACTACGTGGGAGTCCAGCGACATAGCCATTACAAGCTAACTGCTGGTTCCAGTAAATACATTTTCAAGAGAGATTTTTTGCTATAGGGCATCAGACAGACAGAGACAGAAAAACAGAAAGCAAGAAATCACCCCCTAGGGGGAATGGTCACACCGCAGTCCCTTCTCCTCCATTCTCCTCTTGGGATTTTGGGCACTACTCACACGCACCCGGCATGAATTTTAAGCCGCCGGGTCCAGAACTCAAACTGCGGTCAACTATGTGGGAGTCCAAAGACGTAACCATTATGCCATATGCTGGTCCCAATAAATAAACTTTTTAGAAAAGGATAGATCAATGAATAAATAATTTATAAATTGATGTTTGAAACTATGTTAAAAAAAAAAAAAAGTGAGTGCTCCAGAAAGACAATACCAAAGCCCACTTACTTACACCAAAGTATCACCAAATTACATCTGCTATTTTAAACACTGGTCTATATATGTTTTTCTTTGAAATTTTTCAAGAGAATGGTATGTGAGTTTCTGAAAATAATGGAGAACCACAATATGTTCAAAGATTCGTTAAAATTTGAGATTTCCTGAGACAAGCAGGTGGTGTAGTGGTTAAGGTGATGGACTCTCACCTGGCCAATTACAGCTCCAGTCCCAGACCTGGAAGCTTGAAAATCATGCAGGGTGCGTGTGTATATGTATGCATGCCCAAATCCCAGAAGGAGAATGGAGAATAAAGGACTACAGCATGGCCATCCCCCCCCTGGAGGATGTTTTCTCACTTTCCCTCTTGCTGTCTTTATCTTTCTCCGGAGAGTTCATGCACACTGTGGCAAAAACCTTTAAACATTTTTTGAGATTGCCTTTCTTTCCGTTTTTGAATTTGAAGCAACAGTAACTAGTTGAATAAAAGGAACAGAGACTATGCAACAATTCTGGCACACAATTTTTATCTTCTGATAATACTGTATTTACACTAGAGGAAAAAAGAGAAATAAAAATGATGGATTCAGAAAAGTGTACTATATGCCTTCTGCGTGCATGATAAATACCAGGCACAGAGATTCATAAATAAAGGAATGGCACCTGTACTCAAGTGGTTGACAGGTGTGGGAGAGAGTGAAAAGTAGGATGGCTACATTTTACCGCGTGATAGAGATGGGAGAGAATGAGGTAGCGAGAGGCAAGTCACAGCTGCTCCTTTGTGTGTCCGGGAAGTATGAAGAACTCCCTGATTAGGTGAGCTCTGCATGCATCGCATGTGCTACTGAAAGGAGGGAGGAGAGAGGAAAGGAAGAGGCTTAGGGTTAATGGTAAGTATTCAAAAAAAAAAGGAAAAGAAATGTAGTATTTATTCAAAATTCAAATGACTGTCTGACAAACACTAAGGAAAATATTCTCCAAATACAAATTATTAAATTCAATAAAATATAATAGTCAAAATACTCTTGCAAATACTAAGAAAATCTATCTTACTTTCAGTCTGTTTTTCTGCTATCGGTGTTTTCCTAAAATTTGCTAACTCAAGTCCAATATCCTTACACTGGAAGTTTCATGCCATTAGAAAATGTGACAACATTTTCTGTTTTTAGGTCACCAAATAACAGCACTGTGGTCTCAAATTAATTTTAAGCAGATGCTTATGAGAGTCACAAAAAATCACCTCATTTAATGGGTTGGCTAGGAACATTATCGCGCTAGTTTCTTTGTAAAGGGTTCTGTGGTAAACAAAACCCAGAGCCAAGTTGGTGTGAAGACCAGTCTAGGTTCTGCTGTGTGCAGTCTTACATCTGCCTAATTTAGAAGTTGAAAATTGGTCTCTGAACATGTTTATTTTCCTTGCAGAATGAATTTTTTTTTTAAAGTGAACACCCACATTTAAACTTTGAGAGATTTTACAAGAAGATCCAGAATCCCTGCTTTTCTTTTAAAATCAAGTAATACATAACAATGGGCCCACATTCTCTCCCCCCCCCCCCATCCCAAGGACATCCGCCGCTGGGGCAGCTGCTCCTTTATCGAACATATGCATTTTCAGTTTACTACAGCTCCCGGTCTGTTTCACTCACTTTATTCTGGAGACCCCCTAAGTATTTGAACTTGCCATCCTGCCTAATTTTAAAATCTACTGGTTGGATTTCAAATGTTTTTATAATCTATGAAAGCCCACCTGAGGCCCATCCTGGTGGCACAGTCGGTAGATATCTGAACTGCGTACTAAAAGCCTGGTGATCAGGAACCAGCGGTTAGCGTAATGGCTATGTCGCTGGATTCCCACATAGTCGACCGCGGTTTGTGTCCCGGACCCGGTGGCTTAAAACTCACGCCGGGCGCGTGTGCGTGCGTGAGAGGAGAATGGAGGAGAAGGGATTGCGGCGTGACCATTCCCCCTGGGGAGTGATTTCTCGCTTTCTGTCTCTATGTCTCTCTCTGTCTGTCTGGCGAGCGCACGCGCCCTACAGTGAAAATCTCTAAAAAAAAAAAAAAAGCCTGGTGACCAACTACTGATTGGATCCCTGTGACAGCTGGAGAAATTCACTTAAGGAATTCTTCAGAACAAATTCCATTTTTATTTTCTTGTGTAATTAAAAAAAATTAGAGAGTGACAGAAACAGAGAATGGTGAAAACAGAGAAAAATTTGAATTTATACCAACAGTTACCAAGATATTAAAACAAGGAGAAATCGTGACTGCTCCAAAACTGTAGCAGTTCTTTACTTGAGAGAGTAGGTGATGTCTAGCCCACTGACAGCAACTTGTCTCTCGTCTCTCACACAGCTGGCAAAAATAGTCCTTTTCTGTCTCCTTCCCCATTAAGCAACCAAACAATAACTACCCCCACGACAAGTAATTCAGCACCAGCTATGCAAAAAGCCCCATGCAATGTGCTTTACAGATGCTTTTTCATTTAAACCTTTTGGGAAATCCTAGCTCCAGCTTCTCAATTTCCTTTTTGCTCCAATCAAGGGATTTTGCCTGGTTTTTAGCAGTTTCCGTATAATAACAAATACTTTATTAATGCTTTTTAACCCTTATTTCAGTGTTGTCAGAATGAATTCTATAATAAGCTTCCCACTACAGCCCCCAAACAATTTCACAGTAAACGAAGACTACAAATACCTGTTCTATAAGACTTCTCAGAGCTTTTACTATGTGCCTTAGTCTGTCTGAGCAGTTACAACAAAAATCCCATAGACTGAGGGTGTAAAAACAACAGAAATTGATTTCTCACAGCTGTAGACACTGAGAAGTCGAAGATTAAAATGCCAGAAGATTCCATGTCTGATGAGGGCCAACCTCCTGGTTCACAGCCAGCCATCTTCTCACTGTAACTCACATGGCAGAAGGGGCAAGAGATTTTTCTAGGGTTTCTTGCATAAATGTACTAATCTCATTCAAGAGGACAAAGTTCTCAAGATCTAATCAACTCCCAAAGTTCCTAGCTCCCACTACCATCACCTTAAGGGTTAGGATTTCAATGTATGAATTTTGGAAGACGCAAATATTTAGATTACAGCACTATGCTAGGGTGTAGAATAAATCGCTAAGAGATAATAGATGCAGAATATTTTCCAAACAAACCAAAAAAAAAGATCATAGAATACCTTTTCAATCTTGCAATCCTTTGGAACATACATTGAGGAGTAATGTTTTATTTTTAATATTAACTTAAAAACCAGACAATGTTGAGACCCATATCCAAAATTGCTGCCTCTTTTCCACCCATACTTCTGTCAATGCGACGCTGATTAACTATTACTTTGAGTCAGACAGACTGCGCTGATCTCAATCAACAACACTGAGAGGTCTCGCAATTGCCTGGTAAATACAATGTTATATTGCAATGTGACTGATTCCAGCTACATCAACAAAGGCTTTCTGATGGCTAGCAGAAAAGGTTAGGCTGAAGTCTGCATTATTTATGACAGAAATATTAGTATACTTTTTGCTTACAAACTTCAAAAAATACTTTATATAAATTATATTTAAAAATAATAAAAAATTAAAACATTAGATTTGGGGTTTATTAAAGCAAATCCATGAAGTATTAAATCACACAATATTTTGTTGTCCTGGTTTTACTAATTATATGTATAAATGAATTAGAACTGAGATATATAAAATATTCCATCATTTAGATATTTACTGATTTAAATTACTCTTTGGCAAATAACTCTGAATTGTGAGGTTATACAGTATATAGTGGGCTAATTATATTATAACTTCTCAGATTTCATTTCTCTTCATTTTGATATTTCAGTATGCTACTTCATAGGCTAATAATTTATTGATATTAAAATGTTTTATTTTTCAAAATCATATTTTCCTACAATTGAGAAAACTTTTATAACAAAGATTAGCAAGAACAACAAAAATAAAACTCTATTGAGCACTTAACCAAGGGCCAGGTACTGCACTTACTAATTCACATGAGCTCCCATTTAAACATTAAAATACTCCTATTATGTAGGGTTCCTTATATAATTCAGTATTAGATCTACCTATTATGTTGATTGGTTCCATTTGACAAATGAGGGAATAGAGAGGCAGAGATGTAAGCAAGCAAGCTGAACAAATGAGGCCATGCAACAAGCAAGTGACTGAAGCTGGGATTTGAACCCAAGCAGTCGGATTCCTTTTTTGCTTACTTAGTCATTTGTTTCTTCCGTGAGAGAGAGAATTAGAGACAGAGATAAAGAGACAGGACCCCCAAGAGGGTTTTTATGCCACAATCCATCTCCACTCATCCTGAGTTGCAGGAACATGCCAGTGTGCACAGTGTCTATAGGGAAGCCTTGGGATGTGAACCCTGGACCTTTCCATATGGGTCCAGCATCACAGAGTGCTGCATGACTGGTGTGCCACTATCAGGCCCCTCAGCCTGACTCTCCTGCTACTAATGTGTAGTCAGCAGGTCGTACTCCACTCCGTTTTGTACCCTTGATTTTTTTTTCCACATCATTTTAAAAGATGAGTTTTGATTTGCATACTGTACTTGGAATTCTGCTTTGACTACACTGATGCTTAATAGAAATTGACAGGAACTGAGGAACCGGGAATGGCATTACCAAGGAAAGGAAGTAAGCAGAAGCTAAATAGTTATTGGCAATGAAGAAAAGTAAGATTCATTTTCCACATATTCCTAAATATATGCTTTTTGAATCCCTCTTGCAAAACCTAGGGGTTCACAGAGGGAAAGGCTTTGTTCAGTGCTAATTCTTACAAACACTTGTGTTCATGGGCATGAAATGTTTTCATAATCAACCCCAGTTAGTCTCCGTCTTTCAGCAGGGTAAGGATTTGGCGTGTTTCTCCCTTCCTCCTGAGAGAGAAATCCAAATGCTTGCCAGACCACTTAATATTCTAGGTTCCACGGCCAATTGCTTTCATCTCCTTCTAACAGACTCCAAACTGACTTCAAATCTGGGCACAAGAGAGAAAGTTATTAAAGGAAAAAGGATGCACAGGGGTGACTACTTCTTTCTTTTTCTTTTTAATTGCAACAAATAAAATAGACTTTATAATGATGAGAAATATCACTTTTTTTTTTAATCACAAGTCTTGCTATCAATCCCAGAAAAGACACTAGTTGTAGTCTTCTCTCCCACAGTAGCATAAAACACCAGGCCAATATTACGGTTGTACGTGAGGTCCTCAATCAGTGCCTGTGAACTCAGTGACGATTCTGAGTTTTACTTCAGTAGCTAACTTTCTTCTGAAATGGGGAAAACTATAACCTACTCCTAGATAAAAGCCTATGAATGAAAAAATATCTAGCCAGAGAAAACAGGATTATTAACAAAAATGTCATGATTTAGCATTTGCAAGAAAAAAACTTTCTCTTTTAGAAAGTCAGAGCTATAAAATAGGTTATGGTAAAGTTAACTTTTCAAAGGCACGTTTGATATGTTTTGTTCTTCAGTTCATATTTTAATTTGTTTTTTACTGAGTTTAAAAAAAAGACACAAAGACAGGCTTGTGTTTGGAATGTGATGCTCATGAGAAGGACCTAACAACACTGAACAAAGTCTGACACAGAAGAACGATGATGACAAATAGTCCAAGAAAATTCTGGTTTTAATAGACAACTTTAAAAATGAAGAAGGGCTAAAAGCAACAAGTTAGAAAACAAGAACAAACATAAGCAAAAGAAAAGCAACAAGGGACCAGCAGTTAAGTGTAATGGCTATGTCGCTGGACTCCCAACGTAGTTGAACCGCGGTTCGAGTCCCAGACCCGATGGTTTAAACTCACACTGGGCGCGTGTGTGTGCATGCCCAAGATCCCAAGAGGAGAATGGAGGAGAAGGGATTGTGGTGTGGCCACCCCCTCCCCCTGGGGGGTGATTTCTTGCATTCTGTCTCTCTGTCTCTGTCTTTCTGGCGAGCGTGCATGCCCTATAGCTAAAAACTTCTCCGAAAAAAAAAAAAAAGCAACGATAGAACATGGCAGGTTTAGTAAGCTATCCCCTTGGATTAGCACTCCCCAAAATGTGCTGGCCATGTCTAACAGGCACTTTCCATCCTTTTATTTCTGTTTCTCCCTCTGTGCCAGATTTATATCAGAAGAAAGCCTCTCACTTCATTCCATCCAATTATTTATTTTGCAAAAATAAAGTTATTAAAAAAAGTGAAAGAAACTTAAGTCATAGACTTATACATGGCTCGGTGAGAGAATGTGAATTTGTGTTCGTTTTTTCGGTTGGCAATGTTCTACTTTCAGTTTAAGCTTGGGTCTAAACTACATTTTGCTGATAAGATTGGTCATAAATACTATCATGATTTCCAACTGTACATTTGCTTTTTTACCAGAAGTGTTAACCAATAACCTTGTTTGACTTTTTTGTCCCTTCTCTAACCCAATTCTGTTCTTACTCCTACTCTTTTATCTTCGCTGACCACCTCTTATGCAATTACATTCAACTGGATAGTTTCATTAGATGCAGTGAAATGTTACATGAATTAATCACATATTAGATAGAGTTACATATTGAAAAGGGGTTCTTACCATTTCTGACGTAGTATATCATATTCCCTGTATCATGATTTCATCTGCGTATTAATACAG
Source organism: Tupaia belangeri chinensis (assembly GCF_000334495.1). NCBI lineage: Eukaryota > Metazoa > Chordata > Mammalia > Scandentia > Tupaiidae > Tupaia > Tupaia belangeri. Next base: position 7,479,794 of record NW_006159754.1, on the reverse strand, counting down.
AATATGAACTAAACAACTCCCTTGAATTTGTCAAAATAACAGTGATAGAAACATATAAATATAAAATATATAGAGATGACTATTCAAATGTCTTCCTCAAGATATACGTCCTAGTCCATTCTGTTGCTAATAACAGAATGACCGAGTCTGCATAATTTATAAAAGTAGAGGTCTATGCAGCTCAAGGTTTGGAGATCCAATGCCCAGGGACTGCATCTGGTCAGGGTCTTATTGCCAGTGGATAACACAGTGGCGGGCTGAAGCCTGAGCAGATCATGTCTCTCTCTCCGTCTCATTCCTTCTTCCTACAAACCCACCAGAAGTCCATTATTACAATTCAGCCTTTAAATTATATTTGAATGATACACTTCCTAGTGTCATTGACATTCATCTGGTCCCACCCTGACGCCTAATCACTTTCCAAAGGTTCTACCTTTCAATACCATAAGTCGGATTAAATCTCTCCCCTCTTAACACTGTTACAATGGATCAGCACATTTTAATCCATGAATTTTGGGGAGACACATTCAAATCATAGCAATATACTGTCTGGAAAAAATTAAAGAATGATGAGTTGTTCATGAATAAATGAATGTCTGAATGAATTAACATAAATCTTTATGTAATTTTTTTCAAATAGCAGGGGCAGGTACAGAATGATTACCCTGCTACCCTGTATGTTGATACAATAATTATGTCCCATTTTTAATTTTTTTAATTACTGAGAGGTAAAAATTATTTCAAATTACAACAACTGTAGTATTATAGTATTATAGTTTCTGCTCGATTTCTCTCCCCTGAGCAATTATCAAAGGACTTTCATCAATATGTACATGAGAACATATAAATTAACCATTCAAATATGTTTTCAATAGAGAATTCAGAATTCTAAATATCTAAAAAATGATCCATAATATTTATGAACACGGTTTTCTAAATATGAAATTACATTCTCTGAAAGAAAAATGATGTACTATTTTACTAATATAACTAATGTCAACAATTTGAAAAACGTTCTCGATAAAGATTTATTTTTTCCACTTTTATCCCATGACAATATGAGTCTTTTAAACACAAAAGATCCTGAAGATAAAAAATGTTAAAAGTGCTTTTAAGGGTATCTATGTAATTATGAACATAATAAAATATGTATCTATTACAGAGCAAAATTTTTTTCCTCTTCTGAGCCTTGATTAACTAAAAAACAAATTCACATTTAAATATGCCTTTCCCTTCTTCCTGCCTCCTGTCACAGTCCACTCCCAAGGAAAGTACAAGGAAAGTGTCAATAAATAATTTTTCCAGGTCCTCTCTCTCTCTCTCTCTCTCTTTGCTTCCCTGTCTAAGCTGAGGCACAGGCATTCCACAAAGTGCGGGTTGGCTGGCAGCAGGTAAGATATTCCCTTTTCTGAAGGCAGGCAATGACAAAACCCAGGAGTGATCATATACAGGTGACAAAACTCAATACAGAAATGCATGCCCACTAATAGAAAAATAGGAAATAAATTCCAGGAAATTATTACAATTCAGTCTTTTAAATTATATTTGAATGATACACTTCCTAGTGTCATTGACATTCATCTGAAACCACATTGCAGCAAAGCAAGAACTACCTTTCACAGCTCTCTAGGCATTCATCTGAGTACAAATATTAGAGGATTCAGCACAATGAGGTCGCATGCTGAGAACAGAAACTGAAATGCCAGGGGGCATATTAAAACCAGTGTAAATGATGCAATTCAAGGCAGAGAGCCATCTATAGGCATGCATTTACTGTTAATGGAAAACAGAGGTGGCAGCAAGAGATACAGCATTTCCATTTCTCTTTTCTTGACACAGAAATCATTTTTTAATACAGAATAATGCATAGGCTGGAGTACCTTCCAGGAGGTGTGTAAACATTCCTATGTTAAGCACAGTGGTAAAAGTCAAAATGAAATGTAATGAAAATCTTGCTTCAGGATTTATTCCATGTATTTCAATCACTGAACAAATTATGGAACACCTACCATGCACCCACCACCATGCTAGGTCTAATGAGCAATACAAGGGAAGATAAAGACACAAGTTTTGTTCTTAAAGATTTTGACATATTAAAAAAGACAAGATTTCCTGCTTGACTCCCACATTTTCTCCTGATAATAGATTTTAGTGGCTATGCTTACAGAATAGCTTAAAATTGCCATGATCTGAAGAAAGAGGGTTTTTTGATGACCTCCTCTAATATGAGATGGCTGAACAGGGGGAAAAGGAAAAAAAAAATAAGACTTAAAATATAGACAGCAACAAAAGGCCAGACAAGATGGTATATACTCAACTTCTAAACCGCTTGTTTAAAAATATAAGTGTTATATGATATAGAAAAAAGAGAGCATGTGGGCTGGAATAACTGGAGGTAACATCATGAAAAAGAAGGATCTTGGAGAATAAAAACAATTTAATCACAACAAAAGAAACGAAATGGGTAGTTTATTTCGGCAAGGGGGAAAAACATGCAAACATACTGAAATAAAAACAGCCTCAGAGAGTTTCATACCAACTCCAATCTATACTGAAATTATAAACATACATAGACTAGTAGTCACCTTAACATTAATTGTAAGTTCTAGGACATTCCAGTTTGAGTTATAGTTCAAGAATAACCATTGGGAACCAGCAGTTAGCGTAATGGCTATGTCGCTGGACTCCTACGTAGTCGACCGCGGTTCGTGTCCCGGACCCGGTGGCTTAAAACTCACGCCGGGCGCGTGTGTGTGCGTGCCCAAGATCCCGAGAGGAGAATGGAGGAGAAGGGACTGCGGCGTGACCATCCCCCCTGGGGGGTGATTTCTCGCTTTCTGTCTCTATGTCTCTCTCTGTCTGTCTGGCGAGCGCACGCGCCCTACAGTGAAAATCTCTCCAAAAAAAAAAAAAAAAAGAATAGCCATTGACAGTACCCCTTTTTACTCTTAAAAAGTCCCCAATTTGGACTATATATTTTATAATCATCTTATAATAAGCTGTACGAACAGAGAATACTACTTCTTGACATCCTTTCTCTTAATAAAGATTATCTGTTTTAAATACCTCTGGGAAGGACATGTGTCAAGATACAGTCTCTTGATTCTGATCTTGATTCTGATCTTTTACAAAGATACTTGGTTTTCTAGATTATTACAGATGCGCCACAGATTGACCCAAAGGTTTGAGTCTCAATTAAATTATGTGAATCTAGAAACTGCCTTCTTAGGAGATTTGGTTTATGGAATACAAATTAAATCTGTAACTCACAAGCCTTCCTTACTAAATACCTTCTTCAAACCTCAATCAACATTTATTAACAATAAACATGTTAGACATCTACTATATACTGGACAAAGGTCAGGGAGGATAGAGTGTATGTAAAGAAGGGGGATACAAAATAATATAAGATTTATGAGACCATCAATTAGCGTAATGGCTATGTCGCTAAACTCCCATGTAGTCGACCGCAGTTCAAGACCCAGACCCAGTGGCTTAAACTCACGCAGGTCGCATGTGCATGCATGCCCAAGATCCCAAGAGAATGGAGGAGAAGGGACTGCAGCATGGCCATCCCCCCTGAAGGGTGATTTCTTGCTTTCTGTCTCTGTCTCTCTCTCTCTCTCTTTCTGTCTCTCTGGCGAGTGCATGTGCCCTGTAGCAAAAACCTCTCCAAAAAAAAAGAAAAGATTTAATCTCCCCTGGAACAGTGGTTGACTATGAGGTAGTCCAGTGACATAACCATTACACCATCTGCTGGTACCCTATTTTCTTATGTCCTTCAAAACCATCTCATATCCCTTTTGGAAAGAAAAAGGGGAATATAAATAAAAGCAATAGTTAAACTCCATAGTTATGCTTTCCCTCAAAAAAGCATATTCTACTGAGCAGAAACACTAGCTGTGGACTAATCAAAGTTCAAGCAAGGCATTTTCAAATGCAAATTAAACGGAGATTAATTGTCATAGAGCTGAGATCAGGAAACTTCCCAGACCTAAAACTTCCCTTGTGACACTGGTCAATATCTAGGTAGATGGAAATACGATGATATCTATGTGGGAAATAGCGTACTTTTAACCTTAATGAACAAACACGGAAAGGGAAAGAAAGGAAGGTGAAGGAAGTGAAACATAACTGAATTCCTACCAGGCACTGAGTAATATATCATCCTGTGAAGGAGCTTTTTTCTCTGACTATTTTACAGATAAAGAAGCCAAGGCAGAGAAAAATAAAGAGACAAAGTCACGAAGCAACTAGGTTATAGCAAAGCCTATTCTATTTGTGCCATATCACGCACCACTTCATTCTAATTCATTCTTATGATTCCCACTAGGAATTACAGATTTATATATAATGAGTAAAAATTGTTCTTTATTTGTTATAATGATAAATAATGAGCTTAAGGAAAGACAAATTCAAGGTGGAAAGATGGTAGAAATAATAATGACTGACTGGGTCTGAAACTCGACACTGCTGATCAAAAAGCTTGCAGGGGGAGGGGTGAAACGATACCTTTAAAAAAAGACAAAGCAGGAAAAAAATGCACTTTATTTTGGCAACCATGTTGCTATGGCAACATCATAATGATACACAGAAGGGTTTTCAAAGTTTTACTGGTAATAAAAGATATACACGCATACAAAGGCCTATCAATACTGTTGAATAAATATCAGTCTCCATAACCTTGCCAGATCTAGTAATAAGGAAACATGTATAAACATTATTTACATTAATCATAAAACACCTGTCAACTTCAATTTACTGTTTGCATGTATCCACAAAGAGAAGGAATAGAAGAAAACAGTATGCCCAATACCTAAGGACTTTGGTCTAGAGCAGAGTCTAGTGTGGTTATGAGAGAAAAATAAAAAGAGAATAAAAAGATTCACTGGTCTTAAAACTACATGGTATTAATAAAATGTACTAGTCTATCAAAGTTCAAGTAATGTATAGTGCAAATATCAATATAATAAGTCATATCTATACATCTCAACTAAAAAATGTGATATAAACTTTTGGGTTTAAATGATGTATTAATGGCTATATGTCTATTGGAGCCTTTTTCAGTGGCCTGTAAAAGAATAAATGTTTTTCTGTATTGGTATGCAACCTTTTTCCTGCCTTTTCTCTACATGCATATGCCTGATCACACTTCCATCAGAAACAATTCTCATTTCACTTCTGGAATTTTCATCTTGCTCCAAACAGGGTAAATAGAAATCTCAGGATAAATGTGAGGGTTTGAGAAGGCTCAAGAGATTTGAAGTTTCCTTAGGAAACAGGCCCCATCCTGTGAGAATTACAATTCTGCATCAGTTGTTATTTCTGTAAAATCTAGATTATTCAAAATTCAGTTGTCCCAAACATTTCTCACATGTAAGTCCCTTTCACTACTTCCACAAACACCAAGGAGTGATGCAAAGGCAGAAAAATCAGAAGCCTGGACGAGGCATGTACAAAAGATAAGACTTTCAAAGAGGGAGTCTCTGATGTATTTTTTTTTTCTTTTTTTGAGATTCTATTTTTCTTCCTCTTAAAGAACTAAAGGTAAGCATGCATATGTTACCTTCTAGAAAAAAAACTGTAATGGTCCAGTGAGGTAGGCTCTGAGCAATGAGCCAACATCCTGCAGTCAGTGCTCCTGACTCCCTTGCAGCTGTGTTGGCTAATGACACAACGCAGAAGATGAAGCTTTCTGGGAAAGTTTTTGCTCCCCTACTAAGGTATGACTGCATCCCCTTTACATTCCTGCCTAGAAATTGGACATGCTGTCTGGTGGCACAGAAGCCACCCTGAAATCATTAGACAAGTGTGAGGCTGAAGGCCTACTCACTGAAGAAGACACAGTGAGAGAGAGAAAAGGACTGGGTCCCTGATGACATCACAGAACCACCTATATCCCTTCTTGCTTCAAGGAAAAAAAAAACTGCCCACTAAGTCACTTGCTACAGAATACATTCCTAACAGTAGAAGCATTTAGGTGGGAGGTAGGTTGGCAGAGGAAGGTAATAACTAATAAAAGCTTTTTTTGCCCCATCACCCTCTGCTCCAGTCAGATACCTCTCTCCATGTGTAAACTCAGACATACTTTCTGTACTGATTTGGTTCCAAACTGGGAATTCAAGCTGACTCTATTTGGTACCTATGCCCTCTCCTTGGTCTGACTGCTCTAGGCTTAATTTATCTAGCTCATATGACGTGTGATAACTGTCAACTATCCCTCATGTATGGGCCTGTCCTACTGTGGCATTATTCTCAATATAACAGTCTCAATTTGGCATGAGCATTGAGAACAGCTATTAAAGAGAAAATGTTTAGCAGGCACAAAGAGATGCATATCAGTACATTTATAAGTCACTGACATTTGTAAGAATAAAATCAATGTTTTTAATGTTTTGAATTACTCAATATTTAATTGGACTAAAAATCAATCCAATGTTTCCACTAAGATGAAACAGCGACTTATGACTAAAAATCCCTGCTTATAATGTAACCACAAATATAGGAAGACTCTGAAAGGTAGAAAGCAGAATGAAGGTGACATAGAGACTTGAGATATGACAAACACAAAGGCAATGAAGTCGATGGATTTCCTAATTGCCTCTCATTTATCCCAGACAAGGTACTGCAGGAATCTCCAAATCAGATCCCCCAATAGCTGTAGATTAAATAAATAAATAAATAAATAAATAAATAAATAGGGCTCCGAGAAAAGTCTGATCCAGGGTCAACCAGTGATATAGTGGTTAAGGGCTAGATCCCATGTGGCCAACCACGGTTTGAGTCCTGAACCTGGCAGCTTGAAAAACACACTGGGCACTTGTGCATTCATTCCCAAAATTCCAAGAGGAGAATGGAGAAGAAGGGATTTCACTACGGCCATCCCCTATGGGGATGGAGGGGTGATTTCTCATTTTCCTCTGTCTCTCCATTTCTCTCTGGTGAGTACACATGCCCTAAGCAAAAACTAAAAGAAAGGAAAAAAAAAAAGTTTGATACACCTAGCTCACTAGAAAAACAATGACTAAACAAGAGAGTATTCTTGGCAAACAGGGAAAGGTCACAAGTTCATGTCCCAAGGTCTCCCTGTACATGTGCATGCCTGTGACCCTGCCTGGTTGAGGTTGGGGCTGGATTGTGGCATGAAGACCCTGTTGGGGTGCATGTCTGTCTGTTTATTTCATTCTCTCTCATGAAGAAATAACTGAACATGAACTTTAAAATATATATATTCTCTTTTTTTTTTTAGAGGTTTTTGCTATAGGGCGTGTGCGCTCGCCAGACAGACAGAGACAGACAGAGAGACAGAAAGGGAGAAATCACCCCCCAGAGGGAATGGCCATGCCGCAATCCCTTCTCCATTCTCCTCTCGGAATCTTGGGCACGCGCGCACAAGCACCCGGCGTGCGTTTTAAGCCACCGGGTCCAGGACAAGAACTGCGGTCGACTACGTGGGAGTCCAGCGACATAGCCATTACACTAACTGCTGGTCCCAAAATATATATATTCTTGGCAATACCTGCCTTATACTAGCAAAAACCAACTGAAAAACTGTACCTACCAAACCTACAGTTTCATTGGGGCTGAGGTGGGGAGGTGATCTTTCAGATCATGACCTGCCTCATGAAAGCAAGTGGTGTACTCCAGTTCCCCCCACTGGTATGATGTAGCTGCAGCTAAGCCAAGAGTTGATCTAATTTCCTCTTGCAAAAGCAAATGATGCTCTAATTCTTCAACCACAGAAGTGTTTATAAAGCCAGGGGAGAGCTAAATCTCCACCCTGAACCTGCACTGAGACTGCACAAAGTGGTGCAAGTTGGTAGTAGTAGGCACTCTATTTTCCTTCCAATTCTAGGATCAGTAAAGCCCAGTGGGGAACTAATCTCCCATGCCCACCTGGCAGCAGAGACTAAACAAGGCAGTGAAAACAGGGTTAGTGAGGACTCTTATTTCCATCCTCATCCCACCTTTCCAATGTCAGCAGGTCTTAGTGAGATGCCTATAGAGCCACATAGCATCAATGAGGTGAAATGAGATGGTATGAAAAAGGGTTATCAATACTCTGCTTCTTTGTTCCCTGGTGTCAGTGGGACCAGCAGGAAAGTGAGCCCCTACTAGCAGCTGGAATCAATAAACCAGGATTATGTGATCAGAGGTAGGACTAGTAGTTATATTATGTCTATCTCTCCCATCTCTTGGTGTCAGTGAAGCACAAAAAGGAGCCGAACTCCTGTCCTTACCCTGTAACAATGAAGTAACAAAAGTCAGCTGTCTGATTGACTCTCCATGGTGACAGTGAATTTAGCAGAGGGGGGGCTGATTTTATATTCCCATTCAAAGACATAGGAGTTGCATGTTGAGACTGATGAAGTTCTACTCCACCACTCTGATATAAAGCAATGGGAGACAGGGCTCTACTTTTTATAGAGTATTGACAATGGGCCCAGCAAGAAACTGAACATACATGGTATATTCGTCAGGGTTCTTCAAAGAAACAGAAACAATAGGAGATATATGGATAGATATTATGAAGAACAAGTTTATGTGATTAAGTTGGAGGCCCAAAAGGCCCAAAAGTGATACACTTCCAGTCAAAACCTAAAGGGACTGAGAACCATGGGAATCAATGGCGTAGTTCCAGTCCAAGTCTGAAGAACTGAGAACTGAAAATGCTGTCTGAAGGCAGGAAAAAAACGGACACCCCAGCTCAAGAAGAGAAAGTAAATTTACCCTTCCTCCTCCTATTTGTTCTAATCAGGCCCTCAATGGATTGCATGATGCTTCCCCATAGTAAAGAGAGCATTTTCTTTAGTCCTTCTACCAATTCAAATGCTAATTCTTCTGGAAACACCCTCACAGACACACTGGGCATCTCTTAGCCCAGTCAAAATGATACATAAAATAAGCCATCACACACCTTTACCTGGTTTTCACACTATATCTAAAATGGGAAATGTCTATAAAAATATAAAAACAAGTAGGACTCACAGTTTCATAGTGTGATTTCCAACAAGACAGCATATGACTGAAAATCACTTGTCAAACAAGAAACATGAAAATCACAATATTAGTGAGAAAGGACAGTTCACAGTCCCAATACTGAGATGAATCAGATATTGAAATTATCTGACAAGAACTATGAAGCAGCCATCACAAAAATCCTATAAAAATCAATTACAAATTCTCTTGATATAAAAGAAAAAATATAAAACCTTAACAATAAAAACATTACAAAAAGACCAAGTAGCAATTATAAAACAAACACACACATACCAACAAATCAAGTAAGAACCTTATACAATAAAATAGTATAGTGAAATAACACAAAGTAAAATCAATAAACTTTAACATAAATCAACAGAATTTACCCAATCTAAGCAACAGAGAGAAAAGAGAAAAAAATAACAGTCTCAGAGATCCTGTGGGACAAAAACAAAAGAACTGAAAATCATATGATCAGAGTTCAAAAACGAAAAGAGAGAGAGAGAATAGAACTAAAGGACATTAATAGAAATAGTGGCTAATAATTCACTAAATATGGAAAGTTACATAAGCATTTAATAAGCTGAATTTTTTTTAACAAGCTGACTTCCTTTCTATAGAGTAAAAGAGATAAACCCAAAGAAATTCATGCCAAGACACACCATAATTAAATGACAGACTATAATAAATTATGTATCTACATTAGATACACAAAAGATTGAAAAATTTATACAAAGTGATGTAGTTTAAAATCACTATAAATAAATAAAGTTCTAAAAAGTATTTTAAAAACAGGAAAGTAAAAATCATACAGAATATGTTCTTTGACAATAATAGAATCAAACTAGAAATCAATAACAGAAGGATAACAGGAACATCTGCAAACACTTGAAAATGAAATAGCACACTTCTAAATAATCTATGGTCAAAGCACAAAATTTTAAAATTATATACACACACACACACACACACACAACTGGATGAAAATGGAAATACAACATATTAAAATATATGCAATACAACTCAAGCATGGAAGAGACTAAAATTTATACTATCAAATGCTTCTATTAGAGAAGAAACAAGAGTCTCAGATAACCTGAGTCCATATGTCCAGGTGACATGATTGTGCAGAAAAAAGCCCAAGCAATCTACAAATGCACTCCTAGAATTAATAATTGGATTCAGCAAGGCCACAAGATATAAGATAAATATATAAAAGCCAATTGGATTTCTATGCACTAATAAGAAACATGTGGAAATTAATATTAAAAATATGATACCCAGGCCAGCTTCATTGTCTGGTGGTTAAGGCAGTTAAATCCCAAATGTCCAATTATGCTTTCAAGTCCTAGACCTGGCAGCTTGAGAAATACACTAGATGCATGTGCATGTGTGCCAGAAATCTCTAAAGGAAAAAAGAGATGGAGAAGAACAAACTGCATTGTGACAATTCCCAATGGGGAGAGGAGGTATTTTCTCCTCCTCCTCCTCCTCCTCTTCCTCCTACTCCTCCTCCTCCCTCCCTCCCCCCTCCCTCTCTCTCTCTCTCTCTTCTTCCTCCCCTCTTTTTCTCTCTCTCGAGTGTACATACCCTCCAGCAAACAAACAAATATACAAACAAACAAAATACTGAGTTGGCCCCATAGCCTAATGTATGAGAAGGGTGGATTTCACATGACTAGTTATAGTACACATCCAGGCCCTGGCACTGAAAATCATACTGAGCACGTGTGTGTGTGTGTGTGTGTGTGTGTGTGTGTGTGCCCATCCCAACAGGATGGAGAAACAGAGGAGCAATTGTGGAATGATCATACTCCACTGGGGAGTGCTTTCTCTCTGGCAAGTACATGTGTCCTCTGGCAGTTAAAAATATACAGTACCATTACAGTTCATTATTTAAATTAATAAAAACATGTTCAAGATCTACATGCTATTAATCATCAAATGCTGATGAAAGAAATCAAAGACCTAAATAAATGGAGGAACATACCATGTTCATGGATTGGAAGACTCAATGTAGTAATGATGGCAATTCTCCTAAAATTGATACACAAATCTAATGTAATCCCTACCAAAATCCTAATAAGATGTTTTGTAGACATAAGTTTATTCTAAATTTTGGTTAAAAAGGTAATGAAACTAGGGAACCAGCAGTTAGCGTAATGGCTATGTCGTTGGACTCCCACATAGTCGACCGTGGTTCGAGTCCCGGACCTGATGGCTTAAAACTCACGCCGGGCGCATGTGCATATGTGTCCAAGGTCCCGAGAGAAGAATGGAGGAGAAGGGATTGCGGCGTGGCCAAACCCCCTGGGGGGTGATTTCTCGCTTTCTGTCTCTCTGTCTCTGTCTGTCTGTCTGGCAAGTGCACACACCCTATAGCAAAAAATCTCTCCAAAAAAAAGGTAACGAAACTGTAAAAACTAAAACAATCTTGAAAAAACATTTTTTTTTATTTTGCCAGAGGGCACATATACTTGCCAAAGAGAGGCAGACAAAGAGGCAGAGCGAAAGCAAGAAGGCACTCCCATGTGGGAATGGTCACACTGCAACCCTTTTTCTTCCATTTCCTCCTCCTCATGGGATTCTGGACATACACGTGTGCCTGGCATGATTTCAAGCCACTGGGTCCAAGACTTCAAACACACAGTTGGCCATGCAGGATCCAGTCCATATAATCACCAGACCATGGGCTGGCCCTCAATTGATTTTTGACAAATGTACAAAAGCAATTCAATGGAGAAAAAGTAGCCATTTTAACAAATGATGCTGGAGAGTACTTGGACATTTAAAAGCAAAAGAAAGAACTCTAACCTAAGTCTCACACTTTATTAAAAGTTTAAAAAGAACTTAAAATTAATTATCTTAAATGTAAAACATAAAAATATAAAACTTTTAGAAGAAAACATAGGTGGCTTTATTCTCCCTGCTGTGTGAGCAGATTCAGGCTACAGAAAGATAGTACTAGATTATAAGTGTTTTTAAAAAGTACCCTACAAAAATGGATGACATCTTATTAGCCAGATTACAAAATAAGGATGGGGGTAAGGAAAGGATGTTTTCTTCCAGAAGAACAATTTCTAAAAAGTCCCATTCTATAGTTTGTTTTTTTTTTCCTAAAACAGCTAGAAAAGACAATAAAATATCTATAGGCTTCAAGGCACTGTCTCTGTGAAGGGCCAGTAGTCATTTTACTGAGAGGGGTGATTGCTAAAGAGGGGGATGGCTAAATTTGACCTTTCCTACCCTCCCCAGCCAAGGGAATGCAAATGGAAAGTGTATTGCCTAGTGGGTGTGAAAGTGGGCTAGAACTTTGTTGGTACTGAACTCTCTGAGAAGTGTCTTTTAGAAACAGACAACTCAGACACTTTCATTTCAGCAAATATATTATTTATTATTATTGTTTTTTCCTATAGGGCACATGCATTCACCGGGGGGGGGGGGGGAGAGAGAGAGAAAGTGATAAATCACCCTCCAGGGATGCAATACTTTCTCCTTCATCCTCTCAGGATTTGGGATGTGCATGCACATGCACCTAGCATATTTTCAAGCTGCCAGGTCTGGGACTTGAATCAGAGTCAGCCATGTGGGATCTAGCTACTTAACCATTATGCCACTGGCTGGCAAGCAAAGAAATTATATTTAAAAGCACTTGGGAAGTGTCCTTCTACTCCTTAGGTGAAAAGGCTCAGAGAAAGAGTCACAGCTACCACATAGGCCATAAGAGAATCCTTGAAGTTGGAAAACAGAGGAGAAGATAGTCTTCTCGCCCTACCAGGACATGGCAAATCTGATGAGACTGGAACCCTGTATCAAATTTTCCAGGAAAGAAGCATTCAGGAATTCAAGCAGTGTAAAAGCCAATTCTAGTGATGCACATGACAGCCATGAGGAAGAAACAGCCCCTCTGGCCCACTGTGGTGGCCTCGACAAAGCCCTCAGTGACAGTAGGTGCAAGGAGGCACAATACCACTCAAGCCAATTCCCACAAACATCCTGCACTTGTCTGCTAGTGTTTAAACAGCAGTGGCAAACTGGTCCTATTGTGCCATAATGATGGCAGAAATGCACAGGACACAGACAATAGAGAGGTAGGTGAGCCATGGCAGAGCAGTAGGGTAGTGTATAAGTACAGGCAGAGCCAGAGGACAAAGCTCCCCATAATCTGTAGAGAAACCCCTAAATAGTTCAGTTTGGAAAATGTCCAAGAGATGTTTTTTCAATGACAACAAATGGTATGGAGGAGCCAGGAGAAGCTGAGGCAGAGCACTGCATCCAGAGCATTGTAAAAAACCACCTCCTTCTAGAGAAGGGCCATGAAGCATGTATTTGGTCTGAAGTACATATTTGGTCAAAATTCCCAAACAGAAGCAGCACAAAGTCAAACAGATGGGTCCAGATGTTGCCAGTTTCTGTATAGATATGGAAGATGTTTGAAGCAAACTCAAAAGGAGAGCATGGGTGGTTTATGATCACATTGCAGGTGCTTGCTGTCCTTCAGTCAGTTGGGGAGCACATCATATGGGATGGGTCTCCAACGTCCCTCCCGGACCTTATACGTAAACTCCTGCCTGTATCTTTTCTATGGCATAGTGGGCTTGCAGGGGAAGTGCCAGTACCTGCACCTCCTCTTTTTCTTGGGGCACTGAACATGTTTGTTCTTTTTTAGCTTTGGTTGGTTTGGCAATTACTCACCCTCCTTCCGGCAGAGGTCTCAGTTCAGTCAGTTCCACCATGTCAGTTTCTATTGCTGGAAAGGGCTCCATTTCCCAGTGCCACCACAAATCCTTTGTAGGACATCTGGCTGGTACCTCAATACCCTGTAGCTTAAACTTGGGGAAAGGCTGGGGTCTCTTAGCTCCAAGAGTCAGAAATCTCCCTGTAATGGAAGATAGTTTGGCCGAGCAGGCTCTACTAAGCTCTACTAAGCTCTACAGAGTCCCTCGTGCTACATCCCCTCTATGCTGAAGGCAGATAGGCAGCAAAGGATTGCCAGTACCCTCTTGGAGCCAGAAGGGGTGCAAGCCTGCAGGGTACTACTTTTACAGCCATGTGATCTCCAAGAAAGTTTTATAATGATTGAACTATTCTATACCCTGATTGTATCAATGTTAATATTCTGGTTGTGATATTGTACTGCAGTTTTACAAGCTGTTACCATTGGGGAAACTGGGAAAAGGGCATGCAAGATTTCTATTCTTTCTCACAAATGCATGTAAACCTACAATTATTTCAAAATTAAAAGTTAAATTTAAAAATCAATTAATACCCAAACACATTTGTTTCTGAACAATAACCTGAGATTATGTCTCTTCAGGTCTCTGAAATAAGCCCCCAGCTATAATCAGTGATCAGTGTGCCACTCTGTGAAGACTGTCAAAGATATAATTTACCCGCTATGTTATTCTGACCTGCTGGTGAGTGAGTATATGCTTTTACCAAGAGCTTCAGTAAGCTGGACTTAATTAAAATTAAAAACTTCTCTGCAAAAGACAATGTCAAGAGAATGACAAGACAAGCCACAGAGTGCGAAAAAAATATTTGCAAAAGACACATCTGATAAAGGACTGATATCCAAAATACACAAAGAATTCTTAGAACTCAATGATAAGAAAACAAACAACCTGATTAAACGTTTGGCAAGAGACCTAAACAAACACCTCACCAAAGAAGATACACAGATGGCAAGCATATGAAAAAATGTTTGACATCATATGTCAAGAAGGAATTCCAAATTAAAAGAAAGATGAGATACCGTTATATACCTATTAAGTGAACAAAATAAAAAATACTGAGGACACCACATGCTAAGAGGAACTCCCATTCATTGTTTTCAATGATGCAAAATAGTACAGCCAGGGACTAGATGTTGGTTCAGTGGTGGAACAATGCTCTGCAAAGTGGACTCATCTGAGAAGCTTGTGGGTCTATGATCCAGAGACCTTCCTGAGTATGCAAGCTCACCTGTGCCCATAATCTAGGGCTGGCTAAAGCTAGAGGGGGATCATGGTGTCAGGACCCAGCGGGGGCTCTGTCTACCTGTTTCTCTCTCTCACTCATGAAATTAAAATAAAAATATATTAATGTAAAAATAAAAGCAGCTGACACTATAAAAACGGTATAGCCACTTTAGAAGACAGTTTGGCAATTTCTTAGAAAACTAAACATATCATATGATCTATCTATCAGGCTCCTTGGTATTTACCCATGTTAATTAAGAACATATGCTCTGGGACCAGCAGTTAGCATAATAGCTATGTTGCTGGACTCCCACGTGGTCAACTGCGGTTTGCGTCCTGGACCCAGTGGTTTAAAACTCACACTGGGTGCGTGTGCATGCGTGCGTGCCCAAGATCCCAAGAAGAGAATGAAGGAGAAGGGATTGCGGCATGGCCATCCCCCCTGGGGGGGTGATTTCTCGCTTTCTGTCTCTCTGTCTGTCTCTGTCTAGCGAGCACACGCGCCCTATAGCAAAAACCTCTCCAAAAAAAAAGAACCTATGCTCATACAAAACCTGGATGTTTGTAGTTTATAGTTGTTTTATTCATAATTGCCAAAACTTACATGTAACTAAGATATCCTTCAAGACAAATAACAACAGTACAGATCAGCGGTTGTCAGGACTTAGTGGGAAGGAAAGGATGAAAATAGGTACAGTACAGAGGATTTTTAGGGCAGTAAAACCATTCTGTATGATTCTACAGGAGTGGATGCATATTATAATACATTTGTCAAATCCCAGAGCATATACAACGTCAAGAGTAAACCCTATGTAAACTGTAGACTCTAGGGATAATGTGTCACTGCAGCTGTAGTAACTGGAACAAGCACATCATTGCAGTGTAGATGTCCATGGCATGGGAGTTGTGATGTGTGTAGAGACTGGGATACATGGGAACTTTCAGTTCTGCTCAGTTTTCCTGTGAATTTAAAACCGCTCTAAAAAATAAAGTTCTGTTCATATTTTTAAAATGAACAGTGTAAGTCCCAGTATAAGGGATCAGCAGATGGTATAATGGTTACATTGCTGGACTCCCACATAGTCAACCGTGGTTCAAGTCCTGGACCTGAGGGCTTAAAATTCATGCATGTGCATGAATGCCTAAAACCCCAAGAGGAGAACAGAAGAGAACGGATTGTGGCATGGCAATTCCCCCGGAGGATGATTTCTCACTTTCTCTCTCTGTCTCTCCAGAGAGCATACATAGCCTATAGCAAAAATCTCTCCTTAAAAAAAAAGTCAGTATAAAGCATTTCTTAAGCGTTAAATACAAGCTATAATTTTAAAAAACTCAAGTGTTAGAAAATTTAAGTAGGTCAAGAAGAATATTCTGTATTAATAAAATATATGTAATCCAAAAAAGAAAGCTTTTACATACCCTATCAACTTAATTTTAGATAGAAACTGAGAAATGCACATTCATTTTGGAAGACTTCAATATTGCCTTATATTTTGTCAAATGAAATAAACAAAATTAAGTACAGCTATCTAGACTTTAAATAGCACAACTAATGTAATTTATTTTGTCAAATGAAATAA
Source organism: Tupaia belangeri chinensis (assembly GCF_000334495.1). NCBI lineage: Eukaryota > Metazoa > Chordata > Mammalia > Scandentia > Tupaiidae > Tupaia > Tupaia belangeri. The sequence continues at coordinate 7,463,272 of NW_006159754.1, read as the reverse complement.
ACAAAACTAAGTACAGATATCAAGACTTTAAATGGCACAATTAAGAGTAATTTAGTAGATCTATTAAAAAATTAAACCCATAAAAAATAATATGCACTCTTTTCAAGATCAGGCTCCTTGGTATTTACCCATGTTAATTAAGAACATATGCTCTGGGACCAGCAGTTAGCATAATAGCTATGTTGCTGGACTCCCACGTGGTCAACTGCGGTTTGCGTCCTGGACCCAGTGGTTTAAAACTCACACTGGGTGCGTGTGCATGCGTGCGTGCCCAAGATCCCAAGAAGAGAATGAAGGAGAAGGGATTGCGGCATGGCCATCCCCCCTGGGGGGGTGATTTCTCGCTTTCTGTCTCTCTGTCTGTCTCTGTCTAGCGAGCACACGCGCCCTATAGCAAAAACCTCTCCAAAAAAAAAGAACCTATGCTCATACAAAACCTGGATGTTTGTAGTTTATAGTTGTTTTATTCATAATTGCCAAAACTTACATGTAACTAAGATATCCTTCAAGACAAATAACAACAGTACAGATCAGCGGTTGTCAGGACTTAGTGGGAAGGAAAGGATGAAAATAGGTACAGTACAGAGGATTTTTAGGGCAGTAAAACCATTCTGTATGATTCTACAGGAGTGGATGCATATTATAATACATTTGTCAAATCCCAGAGCATATACAACGTCAAGAGTAAACCCTATGTAAACTGTAGACTCTAGGGATAATGTGTCACTGCAGCTGTAGTAACTGGAACAAGCACATCATTGCAGTGTAGATGTCCATGGCATGGGAGTTGTGATGTGTGTAGAGACTGGGATACATGGGAACTTTCAGTTCTGCTCAGTTTTCCTGTGAATTTAAAACCGCTCTAAAAAATAAAGTTCTGTTCATATTTTTAAAATGAACAGTGTAAGTCCCAGTATAAGGGATCAGCAGATGGTATAATGGTTACATTGCTGGACTCCCACATAGTCAACCGTGGTTCAAGTCCTGGACCTGAGGGCTTAAAATTCATGCATGTGCATGAATGCCTAAAACCCCAAGAGGAGAACAGAAGAGAACGGATTGTGGCATGGCAATTCCCCCGGAGGATGATTTCTCACTTTCTCTCTCTGTCTCTCCAGAGAGCATACATAGCCTATAGCAAAAATCTCTCCTTAAAAAAAAAGTCAGTATAAAGCATTTCTTAAGCGTTAAATACAAGCTATAATTTTAAAAAACTCAAGTGTTAGAAAATTTAAGTAGGTCAAGAAGAATATTCTGTATTAATAAAATATATGTAATCCAAAAAAGAAAGCTTTTACATACCCTATCAACTTAATTTTAGATAGAAACTGAGAAATGCACATTCATTTTGGAAGACTTCAATATTGCCTTATATTTTGTCAAATGAAATAAACAAAATTAAGTACAGCTATCTAGACTTTAAATAGCACAACTAATGTAATTTATTTTGTCAAATGAAATAAACAAAACTAAGTACAGATATCAAGACTTTAAATGGCACAATTAAGAGTAATTTAGTAGATCTATTAAAAAATTAAACCCATAAAAAATAATATGCACTCTTTTCAAGGAGCTATGAGATATTTCCAAAAATTCACTATTTATTAAACTCTTTTTTTTTTGGAGAGGTTTTTCGCTATAGGGCGTGTGCGCTCGCCAGACAGACAGAGAGAGATATAGAGACAGAAAGCGAGAAATCATCCCCCAGGGGGGATGGTCACGCCGTAATCTCTTCTCCATTCTGCTCTCGGGATCGTGGGCATGCACACACACGCGCCCAGCGTGAGTTTTAAGCCACCGGGTCCGGGACGCGAACCACGGTCGACCATGTGGGAGTCCAGCAACATAGCCATTATGCTAACTGCTGGTTCCCCCCATTATTTATTAAACTCTTAATAAGTTCTCTCAAATAGGTCACAGTCTCTGTCCACAATGGACTAAAATTAGGTATCAATAAAAGGATAATAAACAAACAAACAAATCTATCTACTTAGAAATTTAAAAACATTCTTCCAAATATCTCTTGGATTAAAAAAGAAATGAAACTGGGGCCAGCAGGTGGTGTGGAAGTTAAGATACTAGACTCCCACATGGCCAACCACCATTTGAGTCCCAGACCTGGAGGCTTGAAAATCATGTCAGGTGCATGTGTGCGCGCCCAAAATGGGAGGAGGAGAATGGAAGAGAAGGGATTGTACTTGGCCATCCCAGGGCCCCACCCCGTCCCCCAGGCGATTTCTTACTTTCCCTCTCACGTCTTTCTGGCAGCACATGCACCCTATGACAAAAACCTTAAAAACAAAACAAAAGTACGAGCAATTAAAAAAAAAAAAGAAAGAAAGAAAGAAAATTAAACTGAACTTCCATCTTCTTTGGGGTCAGCAGGTGGCGTAGCGGTTGAGAGTGCTGGACTCCCACATGGCTGACTGCAGTTCGAGTTCCAGACATGAGAGCTTGCTTTCTCGCTCTCTCTCTCGCTCTCTCTTTCTGTCCCTCTCTGGTCAAATTAAAATAAATAAATTTTTAAAATTAAATAAAGTTCAAGAAAATAATTCTTTAATCAAAAAAAAAAAAAAGAAGTTAGTGCACATAAAACACTGTTATCAAAAGTTTGTTAACAAATCTGGTCACCAGAGGTAAACATGACAGTTTTAAATGTATTTATTAGAAAAATAAACTGAATGGGAACCAGCAGTTAGCGTAATGGCTATGTCCCTGGACTCCCACGTAGTCGACCGCGGTTCGTGTCCCGGACCCGGTGGCTTAAAACTCACGCCGGGTGCGTGTGCGTGCGTGCCCAAGATCCCGAGAGGAGAATGGAGGAGAAGGGATTGCGGCGTGACCATCCTCCCTGGGGAGTGATTTCTCGCTTTCTGTCTGTATGTCTCTCTCTGTCTGTCTGGCGAGCGCACGCACCCTACAGTGAAAATCTCTCCCAAAAAAGAAAAAGAAACTGAAAACAAATTAACCAAGACTTCAACTTAATTAACTAGCAAGAGAACTAGAAATTAAAGAAAGGATAAGAGATACATTAAATATAAATAAAAACATAAATTAATGAAATGAAAAACAAACAGAAAATAAACATTTGATTATTAAACCAAAATTTGATTCTTTGAAAAGGCCAAGAAAACAGACAGACAAACCTGCTTATATTCCTAAAAATAAGATTTATCTCCTCTCTTTC
>NW_006159754.1:7427371-7460075 GCF_000334495.1 Tupaia belangeri chinensis | reverse complement strand
CTTCTTTCCCTTGTCTTTTTTTTTTTTAAATCGAACACAAATAATCTACTCAGGAAAAGAAAATGAGGCTCATAATAGTTACAGAGAAAACTTTTTTTTCTTTTTTTGGAGAGGTTTTCGCTGTAGGATGCATGCACTCGCCAGACAGACAGAGAGAGATATAGAGACAGAGAGCGAGAAATCACCCCCCCATGGGGGATGGTCATCCCACAATCCCTTCTCCTCCATTCTCTCGGGATCTTGGGCACGCACGCACACGCGCCCAGCGTGAGTTCTAAGCCACCGGGTCTGGGACACAAACCGCGGTCGACTACGTGGGAGTCCAGCGACATAGCCATTATGCTAACTGCTGGTTCCCACAGAGAAAACTTTAAGTAAGAATACCAAGAAACTAGAAATGCTAAGTGAAATGCTCATCTAGGAAAGTATCAATTTGCAAAACTGACTTAAGAACAGGCAAAAATCTATAAATGAACCAAGGATTATAGAGGTAACATAACAGGTCATCAAAATTCCACCTCAAAAAGACACACATTTTTTATCAAAGCTGCAAGGAACAATCAACTCAAGTGTTATTCTGGGTGTCTGGAGAACACAAAAGATGGAAGGCTTCTTAAGCTATTATAAGAGTTTGTAGCAAGTCAGGCTTTACACAGTACAAAAAAGAAAACTCCAGGCCAACTTCACCTGTGAATGTAGATGCAAAAATCTATATAAAATACTAGCAAATTAATCCAGCACTATGCTAAAAGAACAATGCTCTTAATAAACTGTTTCACACATCACTAGCAGTAAAGGCATTTCAGTGTTATAGAGACAAAACACTTTTTAATAGTTACATACTTATTTTTTAACTTTCTATTTATGGTAAGTGGTGCTGATTTCTTACTACACTTGGAGAAATACATATATTTAAAAGAGTATTTATAGAAAAATAGTACAGAGTACTTACAACTGTGGCAAAAATTAGGAGGAAAGTAAGTAGATATGTAAAATCTAGGGAACCCTGTACTACATACCATGATCAAATGGCTTTATACAAAATGTAAGTATAGTTTTATAATAGCAAATTTATTACTATTGTTTACTATATTAATAAGTTTTTTAAAAAATCATATACTCATTCCAATAGAAGATAGAAGAACTTTCTTTGGAGAGGTTTTTGCTATAGGGCACGTGCACTTGCCAGAAAGATAGAAAGAGACAGAGAGACAGAAAGTGAGAAATCACCTCCCGGGGGGAAGGACACACTGCAATCCCTTCTTCTCCACTCTCCTCTCCAGATCTTGGGCACACACGCACACGTGCTCGGCCTGAGTTTAAGCCACCAGGTCCGGGACTTGAACCACAGTTGACTACATGGGAGACTAGCAATGTAGCCATTATGCCATCTGCTGATTCCTGGGAAAACTTTGTAAACCAAAACCTTTTTCTTTTTTTAAACCATAGGGCACATGTGCTCACCAGAAAGAGAAAGAGAGAGAGAGAAAGAGAGAGAGACAGTGAGAGGGAAAATCAAAAATCATCTCATAGGGGTAATAGTACACTGCAGTCCTTTCTCCTCCACTCTCTTCTTGGCATTCTGGGCACACATGCATATGTGCCTGGTGTGATTTTCAAGCCACTGGTCCAGGACTTGAACCATACTTAGGCATACGGGAGTCCAGTGTTTTAACCACTATGACACTTGCTGGCTGGCCCCCAAAAAACATTAACTGAAATTCATTAAACACAATGGGTAGCATGGTGGTTTGGTGCTGGATGCCCATGTGGCTGATCACGGTTCAAATCCGAAACCTGGTGGCTTGGAGATCACACAGGATACATGTCCAGACCCCAACAGAAGAATGGAAAAGAAGGGATTGCAATGTGGTCATCCCCTTTGGGGGGTGATTTCTCACTTTCCCTCACTCTCTTGCCTGCAAGCACACATAATCTATGGCAAAATAATAATAATAATAATTTATTAATAAGGATGGCCACATAGTGCAGTGGTTAAGGAAACTAGATCCCATATTGTTAACTATATGTTCCAATCCTGGCCCACTTCCCAGAGGAAAATGCTAGAAGTATGAGCATGCATATATGTGCTCAAAGAGATGAAAAGAGGCAGGAATGGAAGGGGAGAGACTACAGTGTGACCATGCCCTATTAGGGATGCTTTCATTCTCCTTTCTCTGGCAAGTACGTGTGCCCTCTGACAATTAAAAATATCATTAACCATTTCCAATTAAAAAATAAACCTTGGGGCCAGGAGGTGGCATGGTGAGTAAGGTGTTGGACTCGCACATGGCCAACTGTGATTTGAGTCCCGGACCCAAAGGCTTGAAAATCATGCCAGACATGTGTGCATGCATGCCTAAAAGAGATGAGAATGGAGGAGAAAGGACTGTGGCGTGGCCATACTCCCTGGAAAGTAATGTCTCACTTTTCCTCTCCCTCCCTCAGACAAGTGCACAAGCCCGACGGCAAAACCTTAAAAACAACAAAGAAACACCTTAAAGAGCTAGAAATAAAAGGGGATTCCTTAAATTGATTAAAGAAATCATTTAAAAACCTGAAGCAAATATCCTACTTGATACAAAATCAGTGGACCAGTTCACATTAAGTCAGGAATAGAAACAAAGATACATTATACAAAAGGGGACTTTGACAGCTTATGAAAAAAAATGGAATTAAAGTACAAGCTTATTTTGGTAAAAAAACAATTGAACTCATGAATAGTTATTTCATAATACACATTTATCATGAACTTTTTGAGGACCCCTCATACTTATTTTACTCCATATGTTTCTGTTTTACTTGTATAATACAATATTTTATTAAAGAAAGTGAAGTGAGAATAACAATGACCACCACAATGCCTGAGAGGAAAAGCCTTCCAAATTTCAAACTGTACATTTCACATTTTAAAATTTTTCACTCAAATATTTTTAAATTCTTTATTATTCATACTTGACATTAAAGAAACTATAAAAAAACCAAAGTTTTGTTAAAGGACTAAAATATATGGTTTAACTGGCATTTGATGTAATTATATGCATTTTAAAATATTTATTGATAAAATTTAATAAAAGTACTTAACCCTAAGAGATTTAAGAGCATTTTGACTTTTACATAGATATATTTATTAAATTCATTAACACAAGGTTTACTAACATCAACTGTCAATATTTTAAGTGGAGAAATTTTCATTTATGGGAAAAAGAAAAAAACTATAAACACCAGCAAAAACTCTTCTGCAGAAATGTCTGTATAAGCTGCAGAGTGCCTTCAGGCAGGTTAAACTGTGGATTAGATTCCACAATGTTAGGGACCCATATTTAATTTTATTCCGATTTTAATGATTTAAAATCATGCACTAGTTTTAATGTCTTGTCATCCTTTGCAAAACATGAAAACATTATAAATCTAAAACTTCCAAGTCATTTAAAAACAAAATATATATTTCAAAAACTACCAAAATTCATTTGATTTTTAAAAGAAAAAAATATTTTATTTAACTTTATTTATCCATTTATTTATTTTAATTTGACCAGAGAGAGAGAGAGAGAGAGCAAGCATGAGAAAGCAAGCTGCCAGGTTGCCAGGTTTGGGACTCAAACAGTGATTCGAGTCCACTGTCTCAACCACCATCCCACCCACTGACTCCACCTCCTCCTTCTTCATTTATTTGTTCATTCATCTATTAATTCATTCGTTTAACATTTTTTTCTGTCTGTATGTCAAGAGATCTGTTTAGTAAGTTAGATTCTCTTTGTCTTCACTGGAAAAATCAGACACAGGAATGCTAGCTGGATTCCCACCTCCTTGGATTTCTGTTCTCCATTTTGATCTTTGCAGGATTTGTGTACCTTTCTTGGTCTTACTGATATTTCCGTGAGGAGGAAAAAAAAAAAAAAAAAAAAAACCCAGACCGGGCCAAAAGGGAGGTAGTGCCTTCAGGCAGGTTAAACTGTGGATTAGATTCCACAATGTTAGGGACCCATATTTAATTTTATTCCGATTTTAATGATTTAAAATCATGCACTAGTTTTAATGTCTTGTCATCCTTTGCAAAACATGAAAACATTATAAATCTAAAACTTCCAAGTCATTTAAAAACAAAATATATATTTCAAAAACTACCAAAATTCATTTGATTTTTAAAAGAAAAAAATATTTTATTTAACTTTATTTATCCATTTATTTATTTTAATTTGACCAGAGAGAGAGAGAGAGAGAGCAAGCATGAGAAAGCAAGCTGCCACATCTGGGACTCCAACCATGGTCGGCCATGTGGGAGTCCAGTGCCCTTAACCACCATGCCACCTGCTGGTCCCAAAATTCATCTGATTTTTTAATAGACAGATCTATCTTTTTTATCTAATGATAAAAAGCAAGGTATGTATCTGGGGACAAAAAATACTTGACTCATCTCAATTTACAGTTAATGAGTTAACCATTTTCTAATTATTCAGGTAGAGAATATATGTCTCAAAAGATACTTCAAATTGTAATTAACAATTATATTTAGTAATTATTAATATAATTAACAAACAAACTTAAATGCAAAGTTTAAATTATATCTAACATAAGAAAATTCTAGAAAAATATCCAAAGTCTATTTTCTGTACTTTTCTTTCAGACTAAATCAAGTATAGAAAAGAAAAAACATACTCCAACCTTTCTGTTTTAGATTCATTATCAATCTTGCACTGTTCAAATTCTTGGCAAAGAGACTTTAGCTTTTCTTGAAGTCTCTTTTCACGGTCTACACTTCCTTGATAAAATTGCATCTCTTTTTCCATTGCTTTCACTTTTTCTTCCATAGCTTTAAATTCATGAAGAATTAGATAGCTCACTCCACAGTACTTACAAACTTTTTCTTCAGGTGACATCTAGGAAATAGAACAGATGTTTACTTAATAGTTAGTTTAATTCTGAAAAGTAAAGTTCAACTAAAGATGGTATTACAACCAGCCCAGTTGAATGAAGTAAACGTATAGTGTACTATGCTATGGAGTAATAATTATGACATTGCTTATATCTGGATAAAATTTTAAAAACTGGCATAGTGACTCTGACACAAAATCTTGGAATTAGAAAAGGGTCTTTCAGAATAATTATTTCTCCATGGTATCTTTAAGAATGACTTACTCTGGAAATATTTTCCATAAAATAAAACCAAAAATGATGAAAATATCTTTACAATTCTTGTTTTAAGATGAGTTTTCCATGAAGTGGGAAGAAATCACTGGTCTTTCACTGCCAACTACTTTGCGATCCTAGAGATACCTCTTCGCTTTTCCAGATCTATTTTTCCTCATCTGTAAAATTACAGCATTGAACCAAATGTACCTTAAGTGCCTGTTCAATGTCAATATCTTATGATTTTTCCAAGAATGTAACATTCTGTCATAAACCTACAAACAGCAAAAACACTTTGGACCTCATCTCCTCTCTTTAAAATCAGTCCTTTTCCCCTCAGTAGGTATAGTTATACACATTTGATGGATTTAAAAACGGAGACTACTGAAGTGAAATAAACAGCCCATATGTGGAGAAGCTGGGATTAAAACCCAGCTAAAGCCAGCACTGGCCCAGCCACAGTGGAGTGCACTGCTAAAATACTGTGCTTCGCAGGCTGGGACCACATAGGAAGACAAGTCCTTGTCAGACCTAAAGGCTGGGTGTGGGACGCCTGGAATCCCAGAGACTAAGGAGGCTGAGGCAGGAGGAGCACCATAGTGAGACCCTGTTTTAAACCAAACCAAAACAAAACAAAACCACAGCACCTATGCCCTTACCCATTTATTTATATTATACTTATCTATATGGATATGTCAGCTAAATCTTACTCCCCTCAGATAAAGTGCTCACATGACTCTGGCCAGCACAAGCACACTGATACATGGAATTTCAGCAAAGTCAGAAGAGAAAATTCTTTTTTCAGTCTTAAGTATAAATAGCTCCCTAGTAGCCTCTGCTTGTTTTGCTATTCACAGAGGATAAGAAACAGCTTCATATAATATTTTCTCCAGAGCGCTAAATTGAAATAAATTCTTTAATTATTTGAGAAATACTTCCTCTTAATGAAGCCTTTCCTGAGACTATAGAAACTGCTCCTACAACTAAGGCTGATGAAACCATAGCACCTATCAAGGCCATTATACAAATATCACCCAGAAGGAAGTAGTAAGATTTTATAAAATAAATTTTGGTTCATTTAGGCTTTAATAATAAATAAGGTTAGTGTGAGTCCTTTAAGAATCATTAAGTCTTTGTAATGATTCCTTTAATCAATTTAAGGAACTCCCCTTTATTTCTAGCTCTTTAAGGCTTTTGTGTATTTGTTGTTGTTGTTGTTTTTAAATTTTTGCCATAGCGCACTTGCATTTGTCTGGAGACAGAGAAAGGGAAAGTGATTGGGGGAGATGGCTACACCAGTTCCTTCTCTTCCATTCTTATCTTGATTTATTTTGTTTGTTGTTTTTTTCTTTTTTAGAGGTTTTTGCTATAGGGTGCCAAAAGACAAACAGAGACAGAGAGACAGAAAGTGAGAAATCACTCCCCGGGGGGATGGCCGCACTACAATCCCTTTTCCTCCATTCTGCTCTCGGATCTTGGGCATGCATGCACATGAGCCCAGCATGAGTTTAAGCCACCGAATCCGGGACTCGAACCGCGGTTGACTACATGGGAGTCCAGCAACATAGCCATTACACCAACTGCTGGCCCCACTGGTCCCCCTTTTATCTTGGTATTTTGGGCATGCACACACACACGACTGGCATAATTTCCAATTCAAAAACCAAGATACGATACTGTGGGATAGAGATGAATCACTACATTAATCATCCAACTGCCAATGGACACCACATTTATGGATTTATAAAACATCAGGTATGAAAGCAATCATGTAAAGATAAACGGGTCCAAGCTCAGAGGAGTTCACTGAGTCCATTATCCAGCCTTTATTTTAACACCCTATATGGTGGGAAACTACTTTCAAAAGCAGGCTCCTCCATATTCCAGCAGTTTTGGTCTATCAGGAAATTCTTTCTTATGCTCACCCCAAATACACCTCCCTGGAGCATGGTCCTAGTCCTCCTAGTAAGCACATGGAACAACCCTAGACCTCATTCACACATAGGTCTTCTTAATATTTGAAGAGAGTTATCAGTAATAGTCCCATGTCTTCTCTGGATCAACATTTCCAATTCCTTCAGCTGTTTTCCATATGACACGGTTTCACTGTCTTCCTCATTCTAAATAATTTCATCTGAACTTGTACCATTGTGTTGTGTTTCAAAGCATGGTGACCAGAATCTGACAGTACAGTGTGGCTGGTCTGACTAAAACAGAATATGAAAGAACTCACACTTCCTTCATTCTAGTATCTCATTAGTAAAATCATTGGTAATGTCTTTTAATGCAACCTGACACCATATTGGCCCTTTGTATTTTTAGAGCAATTACATGCTACTATTATATATTATAACTGGCTTTTATGTTAAATATTTAAGTCCCTTTTTTTTGGGGGGGGGGGGGAGATTTTCACTGTAGGGCGCGGGCGCTCGCCAGACCGACAGAGAGAGACAGAGAGACATAAAGTGAGAAATCACCCCCCAGGGGGGATGGTCACGCTGCAATCCCTTCTCCTCTGTTCTCTTCTCGGGATCTTGGGCATGCACACACACGCACCCGGCGTGAGTTTTAAGTCATCGGATCCGGGACGCGAACTGCGGTCGACTACATGGGAGTCTAGCAACATAGCCATTACGCAGTCCCTTTTTTTTTTTTAATACTGAAGTACAGGGGCTGGCAGGTGGCATGGTGGTTAGGGTGCTGGACTCCAACAAGGCTAACTGTAGTTCGAGTCCCAGACCTGGTGGCTTGCTTTCTCACTTTCCCTTTCTCTCTCTGTGTCTCTCTGGTCAAATTAAAAAATAATAGCAAATAAAATTAATAAATCAAGTTCTTTTTCTTAAAAAATACTGTAGTACAAGTCCACATCTCACTACACTAACTATGCCAGCATTTCTGCCCCACTTTTTAGAGAATCCACAGCTCTGACTTCTCTGTTTGGTAATGTAGTGTTAGACTTTCTCTATCCACCAAGCGAACCATGCTTGATTAGTAGTCCAGGACTGGATAGTGCACCCAGAGAAATCAAGTCACAAGCTAGGATGAGCCTATACGGCCTGTGAGTATTGAAGATTCAAGAATTTAGGTTACCTTTGGGGCAGTCATAAGGGAGAAGGGTCATGTGCAAGATACAGAGCAAGCCATCTCATGGAAATGGGAGAGAGAGGATGAGAGAAAGACACTATGGCTCCAAAGAGACAAAAACAAAAAATGGAACCAGTCACTGTCTTATACCCAATGACCTTCCAGCTCTTTTCTTCAGTCCCTTTTTAGATCTGGCTGCCTTACTTGCCCTTCAGGATCCATGCTCAATCTCCCTCCACTATTCTCTACTTTCCCCTTAAGCTACCTATTCCTTGCCACCAACACTTCCCATCAGATCTAAATACAGAACAACAGATGTCTGTGTAAATATGTATTTTGTATTATCTTAGCCTCTTAGCCTTGTTTTATATATATGGATAGATAGATAGATAGATAGACAGATAGATAAAGATACACACACACACACACATACACACACACACACACACACGTAGATATATATCTTACACTCAATCTTCAGTTACTGACTTTAATATCCAAGAAACACTAAGCCTTTTGTCTTTGGCAAATTTAACCTTTATAATTCATTTTATCCACCTAACTTACTGATTTTAAAATGGTGACTATGACAAAGTTAAACACAGAAGGCACGACATGTCATATCACCTTGGTTGATTCTGATCATAACTCAGCACATTTCAGGTACAATTCTTCAGCTGGTTATTAAACTACCCAATTATCTTTATAATGACCCTATATATATTTTTGTTTTAAAATTGTAGATGTTCTCTTTATTTACATATCTTGCTTACAGATCTTACTTAAAAATGGATAACTAATAAATTACTAATGATAAAGCAACACGAAAAGAGTGAACATCAATACTAAGTCTAATAACCTTTTATGAAATGTGAATATAAGTTAGTATCGAGCTTGTATCTATTCATACTATCTTCAGAAATATTAGGACAGCGACCAGCAGTTAGCATGATGGCTATGTCACTGAACTCCCACATAGTCAACCGCGGTTCGAGTCCTAGACCCGGTGGCTTAAACTCATGCCAGGCACATGTGCGTGTGTGCCCAAGATCCCAAGGGGAGAATGGAGGAGAAGGGATTGCAGCATGGCCATCCCCCCAGGGGGTGATTTCTCGCTTTCTATCTCTCTGTCTCTCTCTGTCTGTCTGGCAAGCGCACACGCCTTATAGCAAAAACCTCTCAAAAAAAATTAGGACAAATTTTGTCAAATGTCTTCATAAAATCCATATTTTCTAAGCCTAATGTAGTTCCTATATCTAGTCTATTATAAAATGGTAAGGCCTACACAATGGCTTATTATCATCACTATTATTATTATTATTAATTGCCAAGAGGGCACATACATTCACAAGAAAGAGACAGAAAGAGATGTAGAAGCAGAAAGCACTCCTCCAGTGGGGCATAGTTAGCAGCACACAATCCCTTCTCCTCTATTTCTCAATCCTGTTGGGATTTAAGGCATTCATGTGCCTGTGTCAGGTATTTTTCAAGTTGATGGGGCTCAGATTTGATCCATGGTTGACTTAGAATCCAGCTCCCTTAACCATGAGGCTACAGGGCTGGCCACACTGGCTGGTTTTTTTTTTTTTTTTTTTTGAGAGAGAGAGAGATTTTTTTTTGCTGTAGGGCATGTGCTCATCAGAGAGATAGAAAAAGTGAGAAATCATCCCTGAGGGTGGGAGATGGCTATGCCCCAATCCATTCTCCTGCATCCTCCTCAGATCTTGGGCATGCGTGCACATGCACCCAGTGTTGAGTTTCAAGCCGTTTCAAGTACTCAGACCACAATCAGCCATGTGGGAGTCTAGCACCATAACTACTACACCACCTCCTGGCTCCCACACTGGCTTTTAATAAACATAAAACTGGTCCAAGAATTATTGTGTTTCTCAAATATATCCCAACTACCTTTTAATGATATATTCCAAAATCTTGTCTGAAATTGAAATTAAGTTCACTGATTATAATTTATGGGTACTTTATACATAGAATGCCATTTGTACATATTCTCTTACTACATGTTCAAAGATATTCAAGTGTTTCTGCAGTCCCATTCCAACTCAGTCAACTCTCAGGATCAAGACACGTGAACTAATTCAGAGCAAATGGATTTATTTTTTTTAAATCTCTTTGTTCATCTTGAGTTTTGGTTCCTTCTCATCAAATTGAAAATTATATTGTTTACGCCAAGGTATTTCATCCCAAAACTTTGCTTAGTAATCACAATTTTGTCCTGCTCCTCACAAACTGCCATATCTTTATTCTAAAGAAAAACTTTTGATGGAGGAAATATACATGGGGTCTTCAAACTGTTCATTGAAAATGTGTATTATGGGGTCAGCAGGTGCTGACCCACATGGCTGACTATACAGTTCAAGTCCTGGGCCCAGCTGCTTGAAAAACATAAAGGATGCATAAAGGATAGTGGTGAGGCCATTCCTCCCAGGGGGTGATTTCTTTTAAAAAGAAAAAAAAAAGAAGGAAGGAAGAGAGCAAGAGAGGGAAGGAAGGAAGGAAGACAAAACAGAAAGAAAGAAAGACAGAAGATAAGAAAGAAAGAGAGAGAGAGAGAGAAAGAGAGAGAGAGAGAAAGAGAGAAAGAGAGAAAGAGAGAAAGAAAGAAAGAAAGAGAGAGAGAAAGAAAGAGAGTAAGTAAGTAAGTTGAGGCTAGTCCAGTGGTTATGTTACTGGACTCCCACATGGCCAACCATGGTTCAAGCCCTGGGCCTAGTGACTTGAAACTCATACCAGGCCCATATGTGTGTGCCTAAGATTCCAGGAGGAGAAAGGATTGTGGCATGGCTATCCCCTGCGGTGCGTGATTTCTCACTTGCCCTCTCACTGTCTCTGTCCTTCTCTCTCTGCCAAGTGCATGCACCCTAAGGCAAAAATCTCTAAAAGTAAATAATAAAAAAGAAAGAAAAAAGTGTATTATGAAAAAACTGTACATCTAATCTCAAAGATTTTTGCACCAAAATACACATACTTTAATTCCAATTTTCTACAAACTTTCTGAAGTCCTCTCATATTTTCAGCCTGATGCACAAATCAGAAATAGTATAAACTGGGAACCAGCAGTTAGCGTAATGGCTATGTCACTGGACTCCCACATAGTCGACTGCGGTTCACGTCCCGGACCCAGTGGCTTAAAACTCACGCCGAGAGCGTGTGCGTGCGTGCCCAAGATCCCGAGAGGAGCATGGAGGAGAAGGGATTGTGGCATGACCATCCCCCCTGGGGGGTGATTTCTCGCTTTCTGTCTCTCTGTCTCTCTCTGTCTGTCTGGCAAGAGCACGTGCCCTATAGCAAAAACCTCTCCAAAAAAAAAGAAAAGAAATAGTATAAACTTCACATTGTGAAAGTTATTAGAATGTTATTTCATCATAGCAATTAAAGAAAGAAAAGCTGAAATAAATGAAGCAATACAATTTACAGAATAGGTTTTCTAGAAGTTCAACAAGAAAGAAAAACAACATGACATTTGTTATGATCTAGGAAACAATAAAATTATAAAACAATAGTTCCAGAAGGATGATTTCTAGACTTCAGCCTAGTAGAACTTGAACCATTGAGTGACCTGTGTTAAATAAGTATACTGCACAAAACTTTTCAATGTCATTAAATTGTAAATAATTTTCTGTAAGCAAAACTGCAAAAAAAAAATTGTTTATAATCCTTTCAAATTCTTAGTGTCTGTATGGGTTAATTACTTAGGATGTTTTTGTGAAACTTGAGAAGATATGAAATACTGTAATTACTTTCCCAAATGAAGTAAGTAAAAGTTACCTGTTTTTTTGTAAAATGTAATTTGTGCTTCATTCTTATAACTTAGCGTTAAATCATGTCCTCATTTTGAAAGTAAAATAATGACATGCTGTCATTATTGACAAAAGGGCTGTCATTAGCAGGATGTTTTTGCTTTCTACAAGATGCACTTTGGAAGCAATAACAAATGCAGTACTAAACAAGTACAAAAGCATTATATAAATTTATTTTGGTACAAATAGTAAAATAAACTTCTCAAATGCTATGTTTGTACTTTTAAAATTAATAGTTATTTAATACAAAAATAGTATCTTTTATGATTTATTATTCACGGTTCATTGTTGTATATCTTTGTAACACACAACATGATTTTTCAAAGTCTGCATGTTGTACATGACAATCAAATCAAGGATATTACCTATACATTATTTTCAAGGAGAATTTTATAAACTGAAATTAGGCATCACATCCTTTTCAGAGCTCATATCTGTACTTCAGCTAGAAAACAAAACACTCAGAATCCTTTGGCTGCCCAACTGAGACATTTCCTCCTCCCAAAAATGTGCTGTTATTCTTCTCCCACCCATCCCATGCTTTTTGAGCTTGGATAAGAAAAAAACAAACTATTCCACAGAGGTAAGAGTGACAGCTGAATAAAATGTTAATCCTTCTAAGAGGTTTTGCATTCAAAAACAGGCCAGTACTCAAAACAATGAGTGTCTAGCTAGTAATTTTCATTCAGATTAAAAGAAAAATTTTGACAGAGGAAAGCACTCTTCGAGCCATTAGTTACACAGATCACTTGATGTTTCATAAGGTCATCAGAGCCCTTCCTCATCATTAAGTCAACTTGCTGTACTATCAATTTAAAAATCAATTTGCTAAAGAGAATCTACAGAAAACCAACATCTACATCATACTTAATAGTAAAAGATTAAGTGCTTCCTCCTAAGACTGGGAAAAAGGCAATGATAACCACTATTACTGCCCTTATTCAACACGGTGTTCAAAGTTCTACCCAGAGCAATAACACAAGAAAGGGTATTTAAAGGCACACATATTACAAAGAAGAAATAAAACTATCCCTATTACAGATCATATGATTACAAAGAAAATCCCAAAGAATCTACAAGAAAACTCCTTCAGATAATAAGTTCATTAAGACTGCATGATTCATTACACACATAGAAAAATCTATTGTATTTCTATATATTCTCAGTGAGCACATGAATACTGAAATTAAAAATATAATAACAATTACTCAAAAATATTAAATACTTAGCTATAAATGTAACAAAATATGTATAGGATCTGTAACAACATAGAGAATCCAGAAATAAACATGTATAAATATGCCATATTTATTTTTGGCAAAGATGCAAAAGCAATTCAATGAAGTAAAGATGACCTTTTCAATAAATCATGCTGCTAAAATTGGATATCCACAGGCTAAGGGAAAAAATAAGGGTCAGGTCTAGAGCAGCGATTAAGCACCGTACAGAGAAGCCAGATCCCACATGCCCAGCCAGGGTTCATGGCTTGAAAACATGTTAACATTCTGGGTATACCCCATATGTCTAGGATACTAACAGAATGGAGAATTGGAGGATGAATTGAAGTGTGACCAGGCCCCACCCTACTTGGGGGGACTTTTTCTCTTTCTTTCTCTCTCTCATCTGTGTACAGGTGCCCTTTGGCATTATTTTTAAGAATAAAAAAAATAAAATAAAAAAAAAAGAAAACTTCAACTTAAACATTTGATAACCTGGATTTCATCAAAATTAAAAACTTTTACTCTGTAGAAAATTCCATGAAGAGGAAGAAAAGACAAGCTACAGTCCAGGAGAAAAGTATTTCAAGTCCCATATCTAACTAGCATCTAGATTATATAAAGAATTGTCAAAACAGGGGCTAGCAGGTAGAAGGGTGGTTAAGGTGCTATGCCCCCACATGACTGATGGTGGTTCAAGTCCCAAACCTGATGGCTTGCTTCTTTACTTTCCGACTCACTTTCTCTGTCTTTCTCTGGTGAGCATGCATGCCCTATAGCAAATTAAAAATAAATTAAGTTAATTAAATAACTTTTTTTAATTTAAAAAAAGAATTGTCAAAATTCACAGTTAAAAAAATATTCAATTGGGCAAAAGACATGAAGAGACATTTCACTAAGAGACTATACAGATATCCAATAAGCACATGAAAAAAAATGCAAACTAAAACCATAATGAGGTATTACACACAAGTGACTCTGGTAAAGATGCAGAAAAAACTCATCATTCCTATACTGTAGATAAGAATGTAAAATAATATAGCCACTCTGGAAAACAGTTTGGCATTTTCTTATAAAACTAAACATGTAACTACCATACAACCTAGCAACTGAACTCTTGGGGCTATATCTCAGGAAAACTAAAGTATATGTTCACAGAAACCAATTTTTATAAAAGCTTTATACATAAAAGCAAAAAACTGGAAAAAATCAGATGCCTCTCAATAAGTGAATGGTTGAAGAAACTGGTGTGTTTACATTGGGCAATACTACTCAACAATAAAAGGGAATAAATTATTGATACATACAATGACCTGAATGAAGCCAGAGAATTACAGAATAAAAAGCTAATCCCAAAAGGTTACATACTCCATAATTCTATTTATCCAAAATTCTAGAAACAATAAAATTATTGAAGAGCAGATCAACAATTGGGTCATAGATTGGGAGAAGGGAAGAGAACTATGAAAATTAAGGTGAATATGTATGTCTATGAAAGGGCAATATGAAGAATCCTTCTTGTGATAGCATGACATAATGACTATCAACTGTCAATATCCTGTTGGTGATATTAAACCTTAGTTGCTTCTCTTGGTATTATTGCTTACAACTGTATGTAAATCTACAATTATCTCAAAATAAGAAATTTAATTTAACTTAATATTATCTTATTTGGGGCTGGCTCCATGGACTGGTGGTTAAGGCAGTCAGATCCCATACAGTTGACTGCACACTTTGAGTCCTGGACCCACATGATGGGTATATGTGTCTCCATGCTCAAAATCTCAACAAAAGGGAGAAATGGAGAAGGGCCTGCAGCATGACCATTGCTCATGGCGGGTGCCTTCTCCTTTCCCTTTCTCACTGTTTCTCTGGCTTTCTCTGGTGAGTGCATGTACCCTCTAGCACACACACACACACACACACACACACAAATTATCTTATTTTTTCACAATTTTTTATTGTGATTTTTGACTTACATGTAATTATAAATCTTTATGGGGTACAGTATGATTTTTCAAAGCAAGCATATAGTGTAATAATCAATAATTGAATAAGAATATAGACAATAATCAAATCAAGAATATAGACACAATCATCTTATTTGACAGTGAATAATTTTTTTTTTTTAATCATTGCTAGAGGGTGTATGCGCTTGCCAAAAAGTGAGAGACAGAGAAAGTATTCCTAATGAGGCGTGGTCGGACTGCAAACTTTCTCCTTCAAGACTTGGGGCATATATGAACATGCATCCAAAGTGTTTTTCAAACCACCAGGGCCAAGATTCAAACCACGGTTGGCATGTGGGATCCAGCTTCCTATTCAAAGGGCTTAACTGCTGTTCTATGGGGTCAGTTCTGAACAATTTTAAAATAATAAAAATTAAAATTAATCTGGGGCTGAATAACACACTGAATAATATCAGAAATATTGGCTTCATAATATATAAATTATACATGATACACCTATGTCTATCTAAATATGCTTCCAAAATATTATTTCCTCTGGTACCTATTTTACCACTGTGAAACCTCACCTTAGTAAACTCTGTGACCTTCTATACCAGTCAGCAAAAGTATTTCTGACTGCAAACTGACAAATGTAGATTTTTTCAAGATTTATAGTAATATTTTGGAAAAAACCTGTTCTTAATGAAACATCCTGCATCATAATATTAAGTGAATAGTTCCTCCAACCATTACAAAGTTTCCTACCTTCTCTTAAAGTTTTAAAACTGCAGTTGTTTAAAAACACACCACACATACAAATGCGCACAAACATGTCACCACTTTCCCAGAATGCTAGGTCTAACAGTCCTATAGCCATTTGCTTTTTCCTCTTCCTCTACGTTTATAACTCAACACAAAATCTGAACCTAGCCACAATGGCCCCAAATGACCTGGAAGATTAAAGTTTATTTTTTCTGGCAATGACAATCTGTGCTTGGAAATATAAAACTGTTATTCTGAATAAATTTCAAAGTTCCAAAGTACTAAAATTACTTTACTGAAATGGGACAAAATGAGCTGTTACTGATGGAGAAAGGAACTGTTATCCCAGAAAGAACAGTGTGCTCTCTAGTCCCTGCACTGCCACTTCTGTTTTGTAAAATAAACAGCTCTGATCTCTTTATTTTACTTGTGTCCCGTGGTAATAAAAATATCCTGAGGCTAAAATCCTATTAGAAGTGGTCATTTTGTCACCATTTAAAAAAACGAAACAAAAAATAAAAAAAGGCATGAGATCAGTTTTTGTTTGATCAATAACTGATTTTTCTATTAGTTTGTTGCTGTTTTGACCTCTGCAATAACGCCTTGTAAAAATACCAAAATGAAAATTGTTCATTGCCTTTGTCTAAAAAGAGTATGTCTCTCAAATGAGTTGACCCTCATGAGAGAGAGCTACAGTATTACTTTGCTCATGTATAAGTGTTGTTTTCACTTTAAGTTGTGACAATAAAATCCTAAACACTGAACTGTACTGTCATTACAAGTGTGTTCTGCTTTCAGAATACCAGATGAATAATGCTGCTGGTTGTCTAAGATCAGAAACAGGTAGGAGTCTGCTCAGCCTAGGGAGAGAACAGATTTAGAGATCTAGCTAGCCTAAGCACATACAGAACTGTACAGTGCCACAGTAGACAGAGGGGAAAAGAGTGGTCTTTCTATCCAGTCCATGAGCTTCTTTTACATTTTCTGCCACCCAAGGATACAGAAGTCTAAGAAGTGTTCTATATTTAGTTATAAATTATAAAATACAAAAGATCTGGAATGCGCATTAAAGAGTATCATATTTCTTCTTCCTTAAGATTCCCTTCGTATGGGACCAGCAGTCGACGTAATGGCTATGTTGCTGGACTCCCATGTAGTCGACCGTGGTTTAAGTCCTAGACCCAGTGGCTTAAATTCATGCTGGGTGCATGTGTGTGTGTGTGCCCAAGATCCCAAGAGAATGGAGGAGAAGGGACTGCGACATCGCTATCCCCCTGGGGGATGATTTCTCGCTTTCTGTTTCTACGTCTTTCTGGCAAGCACATGTGCCCTATAGCAAAAACCTCTCCAAGAAAAAAAAAAAAAAGATTCCCTCTGTATATGACACCAGGGGAAGATGATTTAATGACCTTAGCCTTTTAATCAGGCAAAGGATTCTTCAACCATAATCTGCATTGTGATTTTCCACACTTTTTGTTAGCCATCTCCCCCTCTCACCTTTCCTTTACATTTTTTGCAACTCTTGTGCTGATACTATTCACTTGCTATTAGTAGTAGTGTAGTAGTCATTGGCATGCTCTAACTTATCAACCATCCATTTCCATATCACATAACAGAAGCTCAGAAAGAAAGAACTAGGTAAAGATCTCCCACCTTCTCTTGCCTGATTTCTACACTAACCTTGCTTGCCTATACACAGGGGAAAAAGGAAACACAGCAAGAGCTTCTTAGAAAGAGGAGACAGCACATGAGGTAATAAAAAAAGTTAACAGAAAAGAAAAAAGCCTTTGAAAGACCTGTCACTATACGGCTGTTCATCCACCCACGAGTCCTTTTTATTCTCCAATAAATAAAGGGAACACAACTTGCAAGTCATTATGAAAAAGTTATTTGTTTTCTTCATCTGAAAAATAAAACGGTTATAATCAGAACTATTCCTGTTACCAATACCTAACATGATTCTGCATAGAGAGATGTACATAAGCTGGCAAAAGAGATATGGGGCTCAGTCCTTAGTGAACGAAACAAGTTAAATTACAGATACTCCAGATACATCAAATGGAGGTATGAAGTTATGGAAATAAATGTTTATTTTAAAAGACTGTACTTTTATAGGCTTTGGAATGCATACACACACTTTGGTTGCTTTTACAATCAAGCACCCAGAACAGTGTCTAGCACATATAGGCATGATAAATATTTTTGGTATAAATGCATCTAACTTAGGTATGACAAAGTGCAAAGCTGAACCTTACATTCTAAACATGGGCAGGACAAGGGCTATCAGGAGCCTTAGGCAGCTGAGTCACTCCTGGTGTCCCCTCTTTTCAGTACTGCCTGGACAGCTGCCTGCCCCTCTAGATTTACACTCCAACGGTAGATTTATGGAAGGCTTTGATTTAGAATTTTTAAACAATTTACTTATAAAGTGCCTCAAACATGAGAAAAACACACTCTACAACTTCCATAAAAAATCTTGTCAAAATAAATACAAATTTTATGTATCAAAACACTGGAGTTGTTAAACATGCTCTGACTTGGCAGGCTTTTTCTCATTGGGAAGCTTCTGTTCCTTTGGCTCAGGATGTCTTACCCCTTGGATAAAGACATTATCAGCCTTCAAGGGCCAAACCCGTTCAACTTCCTCCGTAAAGCTTCCCTTTAGACCAACCAATGTGCAGGGATTCCTCTCCATTCCCACAGCAAATGTAACCTGTGATGTGCTAGGCAGCACTTAAATCATAGTGTCCTGCAATTTATTAAATGACTAACATACTTTTTTTAAAAATTTATATATGTATGTATATATTTAATGAGAGAGAGAAGAGGGAGGAGAGAGGGAGGGAGAGAGGGAGACACTCTCAAAAGGATCTTTAGGCTCATTCCACTCCAGCTCAGCCAGTCCCAATCACAGGTGCGCGTGCACACACACACAGATACACACACACACACACACCAGGTATGTCCAGGAAGACCTCAAAATACAATCTGGGATCTTTCCATGTGGCTTGAGCATCAAGGTGCCTTGTGTTATAACTGCACTACTGTGGTCAGCCTTGAAGAAGCATTTGTTTTATGTCATTATACATCCACTTCCTGACATGTAATTAGGATCTGTAGTGACGGTATTGTTTCTTGTAGACTTTTTTTGTTTTGCTTTGTTTCTTTTGACCTCTACTGTGGGAGGAAATCAGTTCAAGACAAAAATGATACTCCATGTCTTCAAACACACATAAACACTACTTTCAGGTAAGCATAAGCTGAGCTCTTTCTGTGCTTACACTTAACGTAAAAGGGTGAAAAGAAATGCAATAATTTAAAAGTCCTTTCTTACGGGGCTGGCAGGTAGTGTGGTGGTTAAGGTACTGGATTCCCACATGGTTGACCATGGTTTGAGTCCTGGACCTGACAGCTTGCTTTCACACTTTCCCTTTCTCTCTCTCTGGTAAAATTTTAAAATAAATAACAACAAATAAAATTAAAATAAATAATTCTTGGGACCAGCAGTTAGCATAATGGCTATGTCGCTGGACTCCCATGTAGTCGATCATGGTTCAAGTCCTGGACCCAGTGGATTAAACTCACGCCGGGCACATGTGCATGTGTGCCCAAGATCCCAAGAGGAGAATGGAGGAGAAGGGATTTTGGTGTGGCCATCCCCCCAGGGGGTTATTTCTCACTTTCTGTCTCTCTCTCTTTCTGGCGAGTGCACACACACTATAGCAAAAACCTCTCTGAAAATAATAATAATAATAATAATAATAATAATAATAATTCTTTAAAAACAAAACAGAAAAGTCCTTTCTGATACTGGACTTCCCTTCTAGTTCTAGGTTGCAATTTACATAAATCCAAAGGACAGGCAGCAACAGTAAGCATCAAATGAAAGCAATGGCAAGAGTAGTTCTAACAGGCAGCCTAAGGCAACACGCACAAGGGACAAAAGGAATCTAAAAGCTGACTACAATTTTTTAAATTATTTTATTTAGCTTTATGTATTTACTTGTTTTAATTTGGCCAGAGAGGGACAGAGGAAAAGAGAGTGAAGGAAGAAAGCAAGCAACCAGGGCCAGGACTCGAACTGCAGTCAACCACGTGGAAGTCTAGCACCCCTAACCATCATACCATCTGCTGCCCCGAGTTGACTACAATCTTCAATTAAAATGTCATGGATTGGGGGCCAGCAGGTAGTACAGTGATTAAGGCACTGGGCTTCCATTTGGCTGACTACTATTGGAGTCCCAGACTTGGCAGCTTGAAAATCATGCTGGGTGCATGTGTATATGTGCCCAAAATCCCAAGAGGAGAATGGAGAAGAGACTGTGGTATGTATGGCCACCCCCCAGGAGGATGATTTCTCATTTTCCCTCTCTGTTCTCTCCAGCAAGCACAGGCGCCCTATGGCAAAAACGAAAACAAAAAAAAAAACAAACAAAATTGCTAAGATTTGAAGTTTTAACTCACAATTTAATTATTTATAAAAAGATATATTTAAAACTATACACAAGTGGGTTCAGAGGGTGGCATGGTGGTTAAGGCACTAGACTCCCACATGGCTGACTAAGGTTCAAGTGTCAGCCTAGTGGCTTGCTTTCTCACTTTCCCTTTTTCTCTCTGTTCAAATTAAAAAATAAATAACAACAACAAATTAAATTAAATAAATAATTCTTTTTGAAAAAATACATGAAAATGTATGGATGGCCAAACTAAATATGGGAGAAATGCTTTTGCCTGAGGACAAATGTGAACCAACAGAGAAGAGAGTAGCATAGTAGCTGTAAGGGATTGATTATTAAATACATTAAATGAGCTGCTACCGTACAGGAAAAGGCTTAAAATAGAACTTGGCACAGGGTAAGAAGTGAGAATTAATGGATGATACTGTATTATAAGGGAGAGAGACTTTAAAATCCAGCATCATAAAAAATTACAAATGAGCATTTTCAGGATTTTCTTTTCTTTTTTTTTTATTTGAGAGAGATTTTTGCTATGGGGCATGCACTCACCAGAGAGACAGAAAGTAAGAAATCACCTCCTGAGGGGAGGGCCACACCACAATCCCATCTCCTCTTCCCATCCCATTCTGGACATGCAAGCACATGCCTGGCTATCATGCCGCGGGGTACAGGACTAGAAACACAGCTGGCCACATGGCAGTCTAGCACCTTAACCAGAACATCACCTGCTGGCCCCCAAGGAACTTTCTTTTCATTAGGACCCCACAACCACCTGGTCAAATACTGCTCTGGAATGACTGATCTGACTTCTTTGCTTAGAACGTCCTTTGCACTGATTTGTATAATTTTGCTCATTATGATTATTCCCTCTTCTACTCCACCCATTCATTGTAGATCTTGTGACTAAAATAAATGTAAACCCTCTGAATTCACTCCCCTAGAAGTTAGGATGATCTAAAAGCTAAAATGTCCCTAATGCTATGTTATATTTATACAATGTAATAGCATACCTTTTGGATTTCTTCAGGTAAAGCATGCATAGGAATGTGACGATCCATAACTTCCCAAGATATACTGAGAGCGCTGATGCAAAATAATCTAAAAACATTGATGGCAATAGTCAGAATTGAAATAATGTGAAGAAAATTTAAACTAAGATGATTTATAAACTCTTAGGAGTACTTAGGAATGATGAAAACTGTTTCAACAGATGTTTGTCTCATTAACTTAATGTTAGAAGGTACACTGAAGTGTTCACAGTTATTAGGCCAATAGCACAGGAAAAAACTGTAGACAGCTGAGGCTGTGAGTTATAGACAGGAGCAGTCCAGGACTTTAAGAAAGGAAAATATCTTACCTTTCAGCTGGGGTTGGGGAGTTGGTGAACACTTTTTTGCATTTGATCAGGGCAAGATATTGAGAAAGAGACTGGAAAGGCATAGCACTCTATCAAAGAGGGCAACCCCAGACATAGGAGGGTGGCAGGTAAATTGCAATTGATAAAAAATTCTTTTTCTTTTCTGTTTTTTTTTTTTGAGAGGTTTTTGTTAGAGAGTGCGTACACAGAAAGACAGAGACAGACAGACAGAGAGACAGAAAGCGAGAAATCAGCCCCCGGGGAATGGCCAGGCTGCAATCCCTTCTCCATTCTCCTCTCAGGCACGCACGCACACACGCTCGGCATGAGTTTAAGCCACCGGGTCCAAGACTCGAATGGCAGTCAACTACATGGGAGTTGACCGACATAGCCATTACACCAACTGCTGGTCTCGACAAAAAAAATCTTTTTTTTTTTTTTTTTGGAGAGGGTTTCGCTATAGGGCACACGAGGGCACATGCGCTTGCCAGACAGAGACAGAGACAGAAAGCGAGAAATCACCCCCCCAGGGGGGATGGTCACGCCGCAAACCCTTCTCCTCCATTCTCCTCTCGGGATTTTGGGCATGCATGCACACGCGTCCGGCGTGAGTTTTAACCCACCGGGGCGGGGACGCGAACCACGGTCGACTACGTGGGAGTCCAGCGACATAGCCATTACGCTAACTGCTGGTTCCCTCGACAAAAAATCTTAAAGTGGCTTTTTGTAAACTGTGCAATAACTAGTAGAAAAGACGATTCCTCATACTTTGTATTAGCACAAATATTCATGTCAATGAGTTGCTGCTTAGAACAAATAACTAGTTAGCTCTCTTCCCACGTAAAACATAATACAAAGTGTGTATGGAGTGTCTGCTAGTGAACTGAGATCAACTATGGGGGTAAAGTTAAACTATGTCAACACAGGCCCAGATGCCCCAAACATAATCTGATTTTTGGCCGACTGTCACAGAATTGTGGTGAGAGCCCCCAAAACTCATTATTCTCATTTCTACCATTTGTGGACTCACCAGCAATAAAATAAATGTTATAATCCTCAACTATATTGAATTTTTCTTAAAATTACCCCAATAAATCTATTTCTAAAGTTATACTTGAGAGCATGGATCTGAGTGGCAAGATAAAAAAGGCACCAGAGGAGTTAGGGTAATGGCTATGTCGCTGGACTCCCACATAGTCGACTGCAGTTCGCGACCTGGACCCGGTGGCTTAAAACTCACTCCGGGCGGGTATGTGTGCGTGCCCAAGAACCTGAGAGGAGAATGGAGGAGAATGGAGGAGAAGGGATAGCAGTGTGGCCATCCCCCCTGGAAGGTGATTTCTCGCTTTCTGTCTGTCTCTGTCTGTCTGTCTGGTGAGCACACCTGCCCTATAGCAAAAACCTCTCCAGAAAAGAAAAAGGCACCAGAGGAACCATTTTTATTTAGTACCTTCATTGTTTGTGGATCTACTTCAACTTTATGGCCTTTACTATACCAAAGTGGAAGAACTAGCAGGTTCTGAGTACTGAGCAACAACTCAAAATGTCCTGCCAACCCAAAAAACTCTCCACAGTGCAGAAAGAAAACAATTTTATTATTGAGTGAACATTTACTAGACTTCTACTCACATCACAGTCACTTTAATGAGATTACAAAAAAACAAAACAAAATCTCTCTTTTTTACACAGCCAAGAAGACACACTCCATTATACACATAGTCTCAAGAAAATTGGTCATTTGTCTTCATATAAAAGGACTGGACGAAGTCTGCTACATTCTTTGACAGTTCATCTGAAACTCACCCGTAAATGGAGGAGCCATCTATCTACCTGCAGTAGCTAATTGCCTTAGTTCCAAAGAATTAAGAATCTTTGCAACAAAGCAGGTGGTCACAAGGAGAGGTAACGCGCGCCTAAGCTAAACTTTCAAGGTGATTGGGAAATAAGGACCCTATCTTCCCCACTGTTCACATTTTAAAGACCCTCAAAACAAAACAAAACCAAAAGCCTCGTTGCGTATGTACATATCAAAGGAATTGAAGTAGTAGTCACAAACACCGGCTTTCCTAAGAATGGGAGGAGTCTCCTATTTTGACAACAGGGAAAACTTGTGATTTTTCATTTACTCTTATATTTCGCGTGTTTTATCAAAGCACCACCTTTCATTCCTTCGCCTGACACACGCGTAGCCTGCCCTTTGGCGAGAAGTGGGGAGACAATGGACGCAGTCACGCAGGTGTTCGTGAACTGGCTAAGAGATCACGAAAAAGGTATTTTAAAAATGCAGAAGCGTCCTTGAGTGTTCATTCCCGAGTCCCTTCCTGGAAGCAGTGTCACGTCGCACGTCCAGCTTTCCGGCCCTCACACACAGAACCTTTCCCGCGGCGTGAATCACCCACATCGAGGTCAGGGGCAAGTGAAGCGGGAGTTCAAGTCCTACGACTTTCCAGAAGCAGCGGGATTTTCCAAATAAAAACCAACTGCGAGGCCAGACCACACCGCTGGAAGCGCTTTGAAATCTGTCCCTTTCTAACCCCATCCCCTGGGGACCCGCCGGGGCCTGAGGAGGAGGCGGGGAGGCGGGGAGGGGGCGGAGCGGCGCGTTCCCGGGGGCGACGGGGCGGCCCTGGGCCCGGCGGGCTCGCGGAGGCCTGGCTCCGGAACTGCGTGCGGAGGAGCGGGTCTCCGGGGGCTCGGGGAACCTATTGTCTCTCACCTAGACCTCGACTCTGCCGGGTGCGAAACGGCTTTCCCGGTCTCCCGGGCGACCGCGCTGCACGTCGGCATGACGTCAGGGCGCGACGACGTCATGGCCCACGCTTCTCGCCGACGCGGAAGCAGAGTTCCACTGCACCGCCCGAAGCCTCGAACTCCAGGCGGAAGCGGGGAAGTTCGCGGCGGGGGTCAGCGCGAAGGGCTCGTCCTCCCCCGAGTACTGTGACACGCGGGGGAGAGTGGCCGCCGTTTCAGCAGCGGCCGTTGAGGAGGGAGATGTCCCATCAAGCGGGGAGGGGCTGCACAGAGATGGTGCTGCTGGTGACGCGTCGGAGTCCTGCCTCTCATCCCTGCCCCCAGGAGCTGTGTGGCGGACGGAGCTGTGCACAGTTGTTCTAAAGCGGAAAAAGAAGAGAGGCCTGTAGAGGTCATGGGTGTCAAGGGAAACTCTGATCTCAGTCATTGCACGGAGGGCAAATGATTTGGAAAAACTAGAGATAAAGATTGTCATTCCAGCCCCAAAGTAATGAAGATGACTTAGTTTAATAAGTATTTGGGGACCCTTTAAGTTCACGGTTTATTTATTTATGAAAGACTGTCCACTCTTAGACGTGACTGACTTCCCTTCATTCACTTATTGGTTCATAATAGAAGTATTGATGACCTACTATGCAACAAGCCCTGCATACCAGGATAGGGTGATGCTCTGTGACTAACCCAGGCAGAAGCAGCTGTTGGGGTGATTAATTGATGACTCATTCATGGCACAAATCTCTCCTTTTTGAGGATTGTATTAGGTCC
Organism: Tupaia belangeri chinensis; assembly: GCF_000334495.1. Taxonomy (NCBI): domain Eukaryota; kingdom Metazoa; phylum Chordata; class Mammalia; order Scandentia; family Tupaiidae; genus Tupaia; species Tupaia belangeri. The sequence goes on along the minus strand of NW_006159754.1, from coordinate 7,434,785 downwards.
AAAATGCAGTTCTTCCAAGAACTGGAGAATATTCATGGCTCTCCAGCAGGTAAATAAACTAGTTACTACCTAAGTAAAATAAGTTAAACAAAGATGAAAATTCATCAGACAGTTACAGGGAAGTGATCAAATGATGCAGACCCCTGTTATTACAGTAATCAAACTGCTGATTGATAGGTATTTATTCATGGAAATGGCAGCATGAAATACTGAATGCTTCTAAAAAGCCTTGTTCCTCAGAGCCCCGGAAGTCTCAAAGTTATTGTAGTTGTACCCCGATGACATTTTTGACCAAACACCTACCATTGAGTTTCTGTTTTCCACCCCCTTGAGGATTTCTCATCTGGGAACTATAACAATAATTAAAGATGAAGAAAGGATTAAGAGGTACAGAGGACAGCCAACCAAATATTCAAGGACAGCATGCTTATGAGAAGCAAAAAGAACTTCAGAGCTATTTGTCTTGATCCTTTTTCTTTGATAGTAAAGGTAGGATTGTTTTTATTGAGAAATGAGGGTTTATATAAAAAGCCCCTCCCCCAAAAAAAGGTTCATCCAAGTACATGGAATGTGTTATCTGGAACAGGAATTGCACACCTAAAGCAAGATCACTCTGTTTTTAGGCTAGTTTAGCTAGTAATAGTAATATTACCAATAATGATATGTTCTTTGTATATGTGATAAAGGGAACATTTTAAGGACAAGGCGTCATCCAGGTAAAAGGCTTGTAATTCATGCTATGGTTTAATCTGTACATATTGTCTATGAGATCAGTATCTTTTCCACTGTAAATGTCCCTTAAACCTGCACTTTCCAGTCAGGTATCCCCATGCAACTATTTAATTTAGCTACAATGAAATGAATTTTAAAATTCCATTTCTATATTTTACCAGCCATATTTCAAATGTTCATTATTCACATGTGGCTACCACGTAGACACCAAAAAAGAAAACATTTTAATCATTGTAGAAAGTTCTGGAGGGTAGCAGAAGACTTAGTAGAACTCTCAAGGGAAAAAGAGACTTGTTAATTCATGAAAAATAGCCTTTTTAAAGGAATAGCCATAAGAAACGTTATTCCTGAAGAAGATAGCACAGATAAGAACTGTGACTGAGTACTAAAAATAGATTAAACAAAAGGCACCTAGCCTCTGTCCCATGATGATGTTTTTTTCTCAACTCTCTGTTGGTCTCAGTCTCTCCCTCTGTCTCCATCTCTCTTGTCCTCCCTTCTCCTCTTCCCCATTTCTACTCCACTCAGTTACTGGCCATACTAGAATTGAAGTACAATTTTAAATATTGTCATCATTGAGCATATTGAATAAAGTTTTGTTATCCTGGTCTTAATTTTTAAATAAGCTAAGTTTCACTTTTTACTGTGACTTTTAAAAATAATCCAGCAATAACCAAAGTAGGTTTCTTTTCATTTCTTTTGTGACTCTTCATTAATTTTTACTGCCTATGGGTCAGTGACCCTGAAAGAAAAAAAAAAAAAAAAACCTCTAATTTTTGGAGTAGCATCTCCGTAAAGTGACTGAACTAGGGCTTTTGGCATAGTCTGCTGACCTTTGGCTTTTGGTTTATGAGAACACAGTCTGTGATTTTGTTACTGTTATGAATTTGCCTAAGATAGGTATCTAGTAGAGAATTGCCATTCATCCTATTTGTTTTAGTATATAGTTTTATGCCCCCTCCTTTTTCTCTCCCCCTTACCTTATGAAAAGTATATAGGAGAGTAGGTACTTTGTCTGCAAGTCTAATTAAAAATATCAAGAAGTCTACCCAAGACTGCTAATTTTTACATGAACTCAGAACTGTACAAAGAGAGCATGGCAAAATTACAGTTAGCCCCAACTTTATTTTTATTTCATGAGCCAGAACACAGTATAACTCTGTCCTTCAAAAGTTTGAATAAAATGGTTGCAAGCAGGCCTCCCAGGGCTGGAAGCAACCACAGTTTTCACTGCTATTTCTATGTCCCATCCAACACAAGACAGAATTTTTTTAAAAGCTATATTTATTGGGCTCTTTCTATTTAGCACTTCATACACAGTGTCTCATTTCATTGAGAACCCTTCCAAACATAACTCAGTCAGATCCTACTTATTGTTTACTTTCACCCAAATAATGGACGTGGCCAAGGGCATGGCCCGACATGTAAGCACTGAAGTGTACTTGGACTGAATGTGACTATAAGCGGAAGCACCTGGGCCTCACATGTTAGTTTACTCTGCCAGCCAGCCAGTCCCCACAGGGCATCAGCCTACTGTGGATTAGTTAAGATATGTAAAAATCCAAAAAGTGTTTTAATTCTCTAAACTTAACTTTGTCTTAGATTTATTTTCTTCATAGCGGCCTACACAGCTTCCAGTTTTCAAAAAAAGTCAGCTACAAGGGGACTATTTGCTTTGTTTTACTTATCCCAACGTATTTTCTTTCTACCAAGATGTGGATTAGATTTTCTTTTCTTCTTTTCTTAATTACCAGAGGACCAGAAAGAGGACAGAAAGCAACCCCCATGGAGCATGGTCATAACAAAATCCCTTCTCCATTTCTCCATCCTGCTGGGACTCTGAGCACTTACCCACAGCACACGTGTCCAGCATGTTTTTTCAAGCAGCTGGGGCCATGATATGAACTGAGGTGGACCATGTGGGATCTAGCTCCCTTAACCACTAGACTATAAGGTCAACCCTGAATTTTTTTTCCTAATAGTTGTACATCTTAAACCCTTAATAACTCTGATCTAGACGTGGCTAATAATAATATTTATGGTACTATGGTTGATCTTTTTGTTTTCTTTTGGAGAGGTTTTTTGCTATAGGGTGTGTGTGCTCGCCAGAAAGATATCTTTTTTAATCTATCATATGAACAGTATAAACTTGAGTACCTAATAAAAGAATATTTACCATTTCTCTCCAGGAGTTCAGATGCTTTAATATCTGTGCAGGATAAATTGCCAAATTCTTCTTATCCCAGAGAATATGGCTCTTGAACCAAATTTCCAAAGAAATAAGTCAGGGTTGTAAATGGTAAATACCTATTCTCAAATATTAAAAGCCAAGCATCATCACAAAATCACTGATGATTATAAATGTATCCCCTTGTGACCTGTTCACTATTAATAAGAGCTGTTCCCAAAAATACACTGTGACAAATATAATATTTTTACATGAATATATTTTAAAACAAAAAAGTTCTAATACACTGTTTTAGCATCCTTGTAATTAATTTGATGCTCAAAAATATGGTACTAATAGTTCTTCAAGAGATTAATCTGTAATATAAATTACCCAGATTCCTTTTATCAAATTTATAGCATCAGAGCCAGCAGGCTGACCACAGTTCAAGTCCCAGACCTGGTGGCTTGCTTTCTCACTTTCCCTCTTTCTCTCTCTCTCTCTCTGTCTCTCTCTCTTTCTCTCTCTCTGGTCAAATTAAAATAAATGAATGAATAAATTAAAAAAAATAATTCTTTAAAAATGTATAGCATCTAATATCTGGTCTATAATAAACACATAATAAATGTTAATAAATTCAAAGACAAAATTAACAATTGCCTTATGCATTTTGAGTACAACTTTTGTAAAATGTATTTGCTTGTTAAACAAAATTATTGGTTTTTCTGAGATTTCCATGGAATACTAATGAAGAAGCTAAGACTAACTCACATTCATTTTGATAAGTAATTTATAGAAGTGATTTCATTCTCTCTTTGAGAGATGGAGTTCATGTTCCTGTACCTATAATTTTAGATCACTAATGAATACATATAGGAAACCAGGAAATAAACCAGTTTTTCTGTCACGTTGTATATTAATAGAAAATTATGATGCCATTAAATGAGTTGTGACTCATCATAAAGATGTGTTACAAACTTAGTACAAAATATAAAGCATTATTACCAGGTCTATCAAAATATGTGAAAAGATTAAAATAATTATATCAGCCCTGATTCACAAGAGTATAGAGCAATAGTGTTCTTAAACATTGCTGTTAGAGTTAAAAATTAGTATATTTGTTATGTTCTAAATCCCTTAAAATGTTCTAAACTACTATTGTAGATAATAGATTCTTTTTGCCCAAGAATCCTTTTTTTTTTTTTAAATGCCACCTTCTGCCTAGCCCCAAGTGTATTTGAATTACCCAAATTCAAGAGTGAGTTCAGACAGATTAGGTCAGTTCTGGTAGCCTCTGCCCTCTTACCTGGAATTAAATCAAGAATGAGCCTATGACTAAGTTCTGACCAAAGAGGGTTCAAGAAAAGTTTGTTAGAAGCTCAAGGAAAGTTCTTTTTTTTGCCCTTTAAGCACATCAATTTATTTCTTCTTCTGAGAGAGACGCTTCCAACACAGTCTTCATGCTGCAATCTACTCCCAGGCTCAGCTGACCCAAGTAACACACTCACATACGCACTCAGGTGTGCACTCACAGGAGGATTTCAGGAGGTCCGAGGAAACAAACATAGCACCTTTCCCATGTGGGTCAATTGTGTTAGCACTGCAGTACCTGACCCAATAAATTATTTATATTAGCACATATATTTGGTGTATGTTGGTCTTGTTTATAATGTTTAAAAACTAGAAATATCAAAATATGAAAGAATTTGATTTATTCAAACAACAGCATTGTGCCGCTCTTAGAAATGGCAGTGTATGCTGGAGGGGATGTGGTGAAAGGGGAACACTCCTACGCTGCTGGTGGGAATGTAAATTGGTCCAGTCACTGTGGAGAACAATATGGAGGTTCCTCACAGACCTTCAAATAGAACTACCATATGATCTAGCAGTTCCACTCCTGGGTATCTACACAAAGGACAGGAGAACGCTCAGTCAGAAAAGCGCTTGCACATCTATATCCATTGCAGCATTATTCACGATTGCCAAGACATGGAACCAACCCAAATGTCCACAGATGAATGGATGGAAAAAGTGTGGCACAAGTACTCCATGGAATACTACTCAGCCATAAAAAAAACAACAAGGCTCTGGAATTTGATAGAAAGTGGACAAATAAGGAAGATTTGTTGCTGAGTGAAGCAAGTCAGGCTATGAAAGAGAGACATTGTATGTCTCCACTTAACATATACCTACTGTCTGCACTCTAGGGTACAGACTGAAAGACTGGAGGACCTAAAAGCAGCAAAAATTATCATGGCCACTAGAGACAAAGTGGAAAAGTGTGGGAGGGGAAGAGTGTAGGAAAGGAAATTTGGGGAAAAAACAGAGAGATAAGACATTTGTGGGACACAAATATCATTTATTATCTGTTGAAGATGTGTATAGTATTCTCAACTGGGCTGGACTGAGGTGTATATCATGCTGAGTAAAGTCTCCTTACAATCTAAGTGATGTATAGTGACTAAATGTATAAATAGTAATAACTTTTTTTAGAAAAAAAGAAAAATGACAGTGTAGTTCTTTGGTGATGTGAAAGAATGTCCTAATAGATTGGTCTGTGAAAAAAAAAGCAATCTGTAGTGCAGTGTTAAGTGCTATGCACTGGGAACCTGATGCATAGCCCACCGCATTTTGAATCCTGGCCCAGTGGTTTGGAAAAACACACCCGGTGTGTGTGTGTGTGTGTGTGTGTGCGCGTGTACACACGTGTGCACCCAAAATCTTAACAGGAGAAATGGAGCAAAAAGGATTGCAGTATTACTGCACCTCATTGGAGCGGTGCTTTCTCCCTCAAGTGCACATGCCCTCTGGCAATAATTTTTTTTTAATGCCAGGTGAGCAAGGTATATGCCTTTTGACCAACTGTGGGGACCCAGTAGGCAAGGCTACACACAATGACTCCTCTGTTTCTTTTTTACTGTAGGGTGCATGGACTCACCAGAAAGGCAGAGAGAGATGGAAAGTGAGAAATCACCTGGGGGGGTGTGGGGTGGCCACCCCACAATCCCTTCTTTTCCACTTTCCTCTCTGGATTTTGGGCATACATGCGCATGCCCAGCGTGACGCTGGCTCGACATCTCCCTTTCTAGTTACACTTCTAAGAGCATAAAGGCAGAAGCAGAATCCACGGAGGACGGAGGGGGCAGTTCTGTACTAGAAGAAGCGTGCTGCGGAAACATTCCCTAGAAAAGCTGAAGTGAGAATCAGAGTTACTTGTGTAACAAAACTAAACTTGTGTGTGGTGTGTGTAACTTGGCACCAGAGGCCTAAGCTGGTAGTAGAAAGGAAATAAGGGAGCATCCACCAAACCAAAGTTTAAATAAACAGATAATAAACTATGGAGTTTTCTGAGTTCAGTTGAATGAAGTTATTTTTCTGTTAAAACTGCCTTGGTGTTAACATTTTTGTTTTGCCTTCCAAACGTGATTTATCTGCAAACCCGCAAACATTCGAATTATGTAAATAGATATCCCAGCGGAAAAACTGCTCACATGATCTTGAGAAGGAACTTAGGACTGCAGTCTTATAAAGTGTCACCTTTTGTGTGTGTGTGTGTGTGTGTGTGCATGCGCGCGCGTGCATGCGCGCGCGTGAGTGCCCTTGGAGCTTGTGAGTCACCATATGAAAGAGGTCTCTAAGTATGCTAGATCAGGCGGCTCTGATTTTAAAATAAAACACTGGAAAAACCTGGGAGGAACGACAGCATGCACAGAATGACAACCCTGTTTTTAGTTTCTGTGCAGAGTGGACAAAAATTGCGACCCAAAGCTTCCATCTTTGTTCTGGTTCTTATCTGTGCAAGCACATCACACGAACTGCACGTGCGAGCCGTGCCTCTTCATTTAAATCTTTCCTAGGAAAGTTTCCCCGGCCTGGTTGCTTATTGACAGAGCAGCGCTGATTCCCAATGCGTTTCATACATCCTGTCTGAACGAGCTTTACTACGGACGTTCTGATAACAGGGGACGCTGTGTCCTTTCCTGGTGAACTCACTGCCTGTCCCAACAATATAGCGTGACTGCCCTCCCGGCCAGGGCTGTGAAAGTGGAAGCCAGGCGCCGCCCTCCAGCACCTGCGCCTCCCGCCCTGCGATCTCGCCGGAGCACGAAGTGCGTGCAGCCGCGGTCCGGCAGGTCACGCAACCCCGGGCTGCCCCGCCGCCTGCGTGCCTGCAGCCGCCGGCCCCGCCCCTGCCGCCTGCTGTCGCCGCTTTCGTGCACGCTCGGGGCTTCCTGGCGCGCCCCGAGCTCGCCTCGCGTGCCGACCCGGCCGCGTAATCCGGTGAGGAATCCCAGATTCCTCCGGCCCCGACGCCCTCCGCCGACGTGAGCGCGGGCAGGGCATACCCTCCCTCGACTAACGCGGGACTTTCCACCTCCCGATGTCGTACCGCAGAACCCTCGGGAAGCGGGCGGGGAATCGGCGTCGTTCGGACCCCTCTCGGGCTTCCTAGCGGCCCTGGCGCCTGCTGGCCTCCCGCGGTGGAGGACCGCTGGTTCAGGAAGCCCTGGCCGG
>NW_006159754.1:7386214-7427282 GCF_000334495.1 Tupaia belangeri chinensis | reverse complement strand
TGGAGGCCGGACGCCCGGGACGTGCGGGAGTCGAGTTTCGTTGCCCGGCGACCGACCTCGGCGACCCGGCGCGGTCTCCAGACTTCGGAGGGGGTGGCACCTGCGCATCGGGGCCGCTGAGGGTCCGGGGCGGCCCTGAGCGGCTGCTGGCTCAGGGTAGGCCGGTTTATTTGTGGACGTCTGGGCACCGTCATTTGAAGGACAGAAACGGGACTTAGTTACTAGTTGGACGGGCTTTCTGCAGGGTGGGCTTCGAAAGGGCCGGCAGGGCGCTCTGCACGAAAGCTCGGGGTGGGCGCGCCTCTCATGCCACGCCGGGGGCAGGCAGGGGAAGCGCGTGTCGTGACGACCGGCGATGAGATCAGTTTGAATAACCACAGCGTCGGGGCTGGGAAATGCAGCCAGTCACGCAGCCGGTGCCTGAGCCCGGCGCTGATTCTGCCCGGGTGGCCTCGTCCGCTCTGCGCGGGCTCCAGCAGGGGGAGCAGGGGGTGGATCAGCCCCTCCAGGCAAACGCCTGTGGGGGCGTCAGAACTATTTCAAGCCAGTAGCTAACGGCTGGGGAGCCCAAGATTACCGTTGAGAATACAGCTTGTGCAGTTGGGGGCTGGGATCTATGAGCAAATCGGCATTTGAGACACACACTAAAAGTTACCTCCGTGAATCAGTGATTACATTGTGCCCAGTAGGTAACTTTGAAAACCACTGTAACATCAAAGTCCATTAAAACGTGCCTTTCATTTGTTTGTATTCTTTTGTTTAACAGGCAATACACAAGGCTTGCATATGCGTGCATGAAATTTAATTTATACACTCAAGTCTGGAGGAATGGTTTGGCAAGAGGAATAATTGTGAATTCAGTAAGAGTCAGGGTACAGATTACTTAAAAGGACAAATGAACCAGAAAAAAAGAAAAAAAAAGTCCATGACACGAGGAAGCTATTACATTCATCTTTTCTTGGTCTTGAACATCTTGTACCAACTCAATAGTACACAGCGGAAACTTCTTATTAGACAGAAAACTCAAATACTTAGCCGTGCCAGGCAAACATAAGGGAAAAAAACCCTTTATGTTATAGACACATGAGTAACACCCGTAAGTAGAGAACAGTAGATCTTTAAAAACTTTTCTATTTCAGTCATTTCCTTAGTATATTTGTGACTCACTGGTAGGTATGTTACTATGAAACCATTAAGATTACTCACCATGTGCAGGAAAAAAAAAATTCTCTGCTCTGAATTGTAAATTTTCATTTCGAATATTACTTTGTGCAGATTGCAATGTTCGTGTGACATGAGTTCTGTGAGGAAATAGGAACGTAAGCCTGACTGACAAGCAGACTGCGTTAAATTCGGATGGTGAATGAGGGAAGGAATGTGAGTGGATTAGTGTTGGCTGTGCCCCGCAGTGGTTAGAGCTGTGAACTAAAGTGTCACGAGCACTCACTGGTGCCAGCACTGCTGCTGACTCATGTACACCGCTGGGAGGGTGGAGGTAGAGCTGACAGCACACCTACCTCACCAGAGGGCTGGGGGAAGCTGGTCCTCACTCACCACAGGTGTTTGGAGATCTCTGGAAGGAGATACAGTCACTTATGACCAGTAATACACCAGTGCTCTGACAACCCACTATAGAATATTACAAAAGTGTGAAATGTTTAAATACAACTGTGTCACCAAATTTATTTCATTGCTATGTAGTTTGTCAAGAACTGAAATACATCCTTATATTAAACTTTTTATCATTTGACAAATATTTCATGATGTGCAATTGAAGTTTTAAATAATCAGTATTACTATATTACATATATAGTGGTAATCATGTAGTTATAAATTATATATATACATATATATATGCATATATATATGTACTATAATAATATTAAACTAGTACTATTTGTGGTAATGGTACTTTTCAAGAGGGTTGAAACTTATGGCCTATGAAATACCTAAAAAACAATTCCTTTTTTTAATTGTCAGAGGGCTTTTGGGTTTGCTAGAGGAAAAAAGTGTGCACACACACACACCACAGAGCATGGTCACGCAATCCTTTGTCCCCCATTTCTCCATCCCATCCAGATTTGGGGCACACAAGCGCATGTGCCCGACATGTTTTTCAAGCCACCGGGACTGGTATTGAAACTACTTGGGATCCCACTCCATATGCACAATGCTTAACCACTGTGCTGTTGAACTCTAAGTAAACTAATTGAAGTTGCCTTCACTTTTCTTAATGCACTCTGTCACCTCCTGTGGGTGCTCTTTTTGCCTGGGTCCCACACATTTGTGGTTTGCTGACTGCACAAGGGTGCCTGGTGGAGATTGTGTGGGTAAGTGTTGACATCCGGCTCTAGTTTCACCTGCCAAGACCTGTGCCCTGCATCCACCTGAGGAAGTTGTCTTTGAACATTGAATAGGCACCATGGGGCCACAGTAGCTCTCTTTGTTCTTAGGAGTTCTCAGGCACCTAGCTCCCACCTGCCCCTCGACACGTCTTTTCCTGTTGTGTGTCACAGCGTGGCTCTGTTATGAGTCGCCAGTCAGAGAGCATAAGGGGATGGGAAGAAGCCAACGCTGAAAGAGAAGTGAACTGATCCCTATTCGTTTCTGAGATGAAACTAATTCCATGTAATCCTGAAACTATCAATACTATCTAGATACGAAGACTAGCTGAGGCAGCGTGAGGCAGTGTGAAATGTGCTGGAGGAAAAGGAAAGCCATAGAACAGTAACCTGCCTTTTCAACCTCATTGCAGGGTGCCTCAGTCTTGCACTGCAACTGGTGAACTTGATACAGTCAGGCAGCGTGGCTCAACCTTTTGGCCCAGCTCATTTGTTGGATTTGATATCAGATGATTCGATACAGGACATACGTCCTGCTGTTCCCTGGGGATGGCCTTGAGATTAAAGTGTCCTCCTGTTGCTAACTTCTCTGTGGTCTGTTGACATTACGTCATGTTGCAAACAGTGAGCTGTAGAGACTGCCGTGTCAGGATGTAGTGATCTGATTAGTCCAAACTCCTGCAGGGGCGACGTGCAAATAGATGAGCCCCAACAGGACCTGAAGAACCATGTGGTTTTGAAATCCTGGGTGGATGGGCCACACCCTGCATACACCTTAAATCCCTTTGAACGTGTAATTATTGCTCAACAACCTCAGGGATGGAGTTAATTAGATCTTTGTATGATTTGATTATCATAAAATGAGAGTTTAAATGTAACATTAAAATATCTGCATAATATAAATATGTATTGTCAAACAAAATTGGAATTAATGTCATGTTAGAACAAAAAAACAAAAGATCCAACTGGATTAATACCTTTTAAAATATAATTTCTTTCTACAGTAGTTGAGCAACGTGCAGGAATCTGATTACACTGCACTACGCTATTTATCAAGTCACTTATCAAGTAAAGACTCCTATGGTATTTTAAAATTCATTAATGATCATGACACACAAAACCTTTAGAGAGTATTGCTTTTCATTTTACGTGATTTCAGAGTGAGGAAACAGATGAAAGAGTTTAAGTAAAATATTCCATAAACCCTATAGCCACCAAAAAGAAGACAACTGAATTAAAACGACTGTGGAAATTTGCACCTTGAGGACACTTGGCAATAAGGTTTAGTACTACAAACTAATGAATATAATCCCCCTCCTTGATAAATGTAGCGTGCAATGGATTATTCCCTGTTTGAGGACAGACTGCTGCTTGTTGATCTCTGTTGCTAGTGCCACCCAATAAGTGCTGATGGTTGAATGAATCTATTAAGGTATGAGACCTCCAGAAAACCCTTATGAACTAGCCTCCAGCATTCCACTGTAATCCTGAAGCCCTCCCTGATTCTCTCTTGCTGAGTGCCTTCCCGGATTATTGATGCTTTACGTGAGCAATGAGGAAAAAGGAAACAGTCCAGATGGGAGCCTCACTATGGTCAGATGTCTCTGCAATGAACAAAGTATTTGCAGATGTTTCAACAAGTGGAGGGGTTGGGCTGAGGGCCACGGGAAACAACTTCCACACCTTGGGGCTACTACAATAAAGGTATCATCACTTACCGGCACAGGATTCTGTTGGAAGCTTGAAAAAGCACTCGGGGTTGGAATGCTGCATGAATCCAGAAATGTCTCAGGAATGCCACAAGTGATCAGAACTAAGTATAGAAATAAATGTGATTTGTAAAAATAGCAGGGAGGATCCTGGTTATCTGGAAATCAAATCCTTTAATCACTTTAGACAGAACTAATGAAACTAGAAGAAACCATCATTGATTTTTGAGAGTCTCTTTCTAAATTAGTTGGCCTTTGGCTTTTGGAGAGCAAAGTTCAAATTCCAGTTCCTGTCAGACAGGAAAATAAGTCAGACACAAAGTAGATAGTCTTTTAGCCTCCAAACTGAAACAGCAGGGCATAAAAGAGAGCTGAGTCTGGAAGAAACTTTGTTTTTAGGGTTGCTGAATTAATTTACCTAATGCAGTATTTTTCATTGTGCCTTTTGAGACTGTTCATTTTAGATTTATGGTATTTGCCTTTGTTGGCACATCTGTTGAAATATAAGTAAAAATTTTCTATTTTCTAATGAAAAATGTCTAAAGTCTACTATATTTTGTGCGTGCCCTCTTCTAGAGCATGTTAGCTTTTTAGCTGCATAATAGATAATGGGGCCCGAGAGTATAGGTACCAACTCTAACGATATCAGGTATGGGCCAGCAGGCTGTGTGGCACTTAAGGCAGCTAGATCCCATATGGCCAGCTGCACAGTTCGAATCCTATACCCAGTGGCTCGAAAATCATGCCAGGCATGTGTGCATTTGTGCCCCAAATCCCAAGAGGAGAGTGGAGGAGAAGGGACTGTGGTGTGGCCCATTATTCCGAGGATGACTTTTTTCTCTCTGGCAAGAACAGCTCTCCATAGCAAAACTTAAAAAATTAAATAAGATATGTCTAGCCCCGTAACCTAGTGGTTAAGAGAAATGGATCCCTCATGGTCAGTTGTGGTTCAAGTCCTGGTCCAGTGGCTTGACAAACACATGGGCACATGTACATGCATGCCCACATTTTGATAGGATAGAGAAATGGAGGAAAAGGGATTGTGTGATCATGCCCCAATGAGGGTAATTTCTCTCTCTTTCTCTCTCTCTCTCTAGCAAGTACATGTGTCTCTGGCAATTGATTAAAAAAATAAAAAAGATGCAGGATACAAAGATATCTTAAGTGCTCAGGATTAAGCTAGATAATTTACCAGTGTTGTGTCTGATATGGGAATAATTGGAGAATGATTTTGCTTTTGGCTCAATGGGTGAGGAAGCTATTTTCTAAACCAATTATTTGAACTATTAGCAACATTGAATTTGTCCTTTAAAAATTCTAACCTTATAATAGCATATCTGTGGACCCTTGATTCGTAGAGACAGACTTTTTAATCACCCTAAAAATAAAAGTTAAAAAAATGATAAAGCATGGAAGGAAATGATAGTACTATTACTAAAACTGACCAACAACATTGGAGGATTAGAGAAAAATTAACCCTAATATTATTGGAGAGTTATACAAAAATGGCCATTTTAAGTGAATTTCCTTTTCTGACTGTTAGAATTCAATATACAAAGCTAAATGCCAACATCAGCAGCAAATCCTTTTGTCTTTGTGTGTGTGTTGCTATAGCATATGTGCTGCCAGAGAAACAGAGAGAGAGAAAATGAGGAAGCTAGAAAGCACCCCTGTGTGTGTGTGTGTGTGTGTGTGTGTGTGTGTGTGTGTAGGGAGGATGGCCATGTCACAATCCCTTCTCCATTTTCCTATCAGAATTTTGGACATGCACACACACATGCCTAGTGAGTTTTTCAAGCCACTGGGTCTGGGACCCAAACTTTGTAGTCAACTGTGTGGGATCTAGCCACTTTAACTGCCATGTCACCAACTAGCCCAAATCTTTTTGAAATTTTTAGAACCAGAAAAATCACAGAGGCGTATCAGAAAGTTCAATCTAACTATTATAGATCATTAAAGCAAAGAAGAAATTTAGATGTCACCAAGATCAAATTCCTCATTTTATGGATGAGAATACAAATTCAGGGAACGGAATTACTCTATAAAATACAACTATTGTTGTAATTCTTATTATTGCAGGTAGTCTGCGAAGCACCTGTCTTTGTCTGAGGATTCAGCAGTGAGCAAGGCAGATGTGATCTCTTGCCCTGAATCTCACAGTAAATGGAGGAGCTGGAACTGGAAATGAGTCCGTAGATTTCTAATTAAAAGTGCTTCCATTAATCAAGTGCTGACTCTCTACCAAACAGTAAGTGTCTCACCTACATTAAGCATATAACTTAAAGTAAGTTAAACATGCCTTTCTACTCCTGATGTCTCCTTCTGAGCAGAGGGAGGGAGCACCCTTAATGAAATAACCCTGGCCCTTCTTTGCTGCCTCATTTACTCTGCCCAAGGGGGAAGTGACTTGTCTGAGTTTGGAAAGAAGAATGGAACATGAGTAGTCCAGCACCTTCTCTTCTCTGATTTTAGAGGGCGACTGAACTGTCTGGAGGGAGCATTTGTTCAGCTTTGTTTTTCCAGGTCCTCATAAACACAGGAGCAGGAGGCTCTTCAGATCTTGTGGTTGGGTAGACAAATCCATACTGGGGTTTCAAATTAGAAAATCCAAGGGAGCTCATGGCCTGGTGGTTAAGGACATGACCAACCATGTATTTCAAGTCCAGGACTTGACTGCTTGAAAAACATACTGGGCATACGTACATGCATGCCCAAAGTCTGAAAGGAGGGTGAAATGGAGGAGAAGGGATTGTGATGTGGCCATTCCCGATGGGGGGTGCTTTCTCCCTCTTCTCCTTTGTATCTCTCTGGCACTTGTCCTTTGGCATTTTTTTTTTTAATTAGCCCATTTTCCCAGAGAGAACAGTTTTCTCAACAATAAGATGTGTGAGGCCAGCCCACAGTATAGCTGGTAAGCACTGTGCAGAGGAAGCCACATGGTCACCCAAGGTTTGAGTCCTGGCCCGGAATCTTTTTTTTTTTTTTTTTTTTTTTTTTGTCTGGCCCGGAATTTTTTTTTTTTTTTTTTTTTTTTTTTTTTGGAGAGGTTTTTGCTATAGGGCATGTGCACTCACCAGAAGGACAGAGAAAGACAGAGAGGAGAGACAGAGAGACAGAAAGCGAGATATCACCCCCCAGGGGGGATGGCCATACCAAAATCCCTTCTCCTCCATTCTCCTCTTGGGATCTTGAGCATGCATGCACATGCGCCCAGCATGAGTTTTAAGTCACCGGGTCTGGGACTCGAACCGCGGTCCACTACAAGGGAGTCCAGCAACATGGCCATTACACCAACTGCTGGTCCCAAACTAGGCTATAAGTTTCAACCCAAAGTACTTATAAGAAGCAAAAGGTATCTGGGACCAAGGAAACATCTTTCCAAAGTAACACAGTTTCCATAACTGTTTTAAGGCTTGCTCCCCCTAATAAATCTACCTTGTCTCAACCTGTGAGTTGAGACAAATGAGTTGCAATCCTACCTCTGCTACCACCCAGCTGTGCATTTTTAGGTTTCCTTATCTGGGAAATGAAATCTTGGAGCAAATGTTCTGTAGAGCCATTTTCACAACAAATCTGCAATCCTAGCAAAGGTCTCATGATCTTGCCTCCCTCCCTCTAACATTCAAATCTATCTTCCTCCAGGGTTACAGAAAATCTTAGAATGTCCTAAGTAGTAATTGTGGCATGTATGTATGCAGACAAGAATGGTAAAGTTATGTCAGAACATCATAGGCCAGAAAGAAACATTTCATAAAATGAAAAATTACTGAGTGATTGCACACTATTGGATTTGAATCCTTTCTACTCACAAGCAAAGAAGCGCCCCAAGAAGTTCTTCCGATTTTGGAGGTATGCTGACGTGTTCACAGTTCAGTTAAAAAAAAAAAATGTCAAGACTTTCAAATAATGCTTGAATATTAAAGAATACATGCCAGCATTTAAAACAGGCCACCAGCCTAAAAACCTACAGGTCTTTTTTTTTTTTTTTTTTTGAGAGATTTTTGCTATAGGGCGTGCGCGCTCGCCAGACAGACAGAGAGAGACATAGAGACAGAAAGCGAGAAATCACCCCCCAGGGGGGATGGTCACGCCGCAATCCCTTCTCCTTCATTCTCCTCTCGGGATCTTGGGCACGCATGCACACGCGCCCGGCGTGAGTTTTAAGCCACCGGGTCCAGGACGTGAACCACGATCGACTACGTGGGAGTCCAGCGACATAGCCATTATGCTAACTGCTGGTTCCCAAAACCTACAGGTCTTTTTGACAATTGCTTTAAGTCAGGAAGGAAACAAATGATAAAATATGTGCAACGGTTGTTAAATGCTTGAAATGGTGCATTTCTCTCCCAGTGTGGAGGACAGATTCTCCATGTTTTCCTCAATATTTCGGTTTACTATCCTACTAGGTTTAAATAAAAGGGGTAACAGAAAGAGGGTCAACAAAGCACTGGGCATTAAGAACAAAACAAACTGGTAAAGGGAATGCGCAGATTCAGTATTAAGCAATAAGGAAATCTATTGGAACCAAAGGCATATCCGAATTTTCATGTGCTTTCATAAACTAATACCATTGGTGCCTGTTAAATAATATGTCACTCCAAGATTAATAAATAGACAGTCTTAAAAGGAAAAAAAAAAAAGCAGACTATTTAATGGCATTTAATTGAGCAAATCTTAACATGATTCAAATCAGGCAGTTTTCTGGACCAACTTCCAACTTCTAGCAACTCGGGTAACGTCGTGGCCAACTTGGTATTTTAAGTTCTGGAAAGGGAAAGTGAGGTACAGAAAGGAAAGTGAAGGAATGAGGTTGAAAAGCAACTTGCATTGTTGACATTCTGAAATTTGTCTGTATTAACACAGTTTAAAGCAGGGGTGGATACCTGTGATAGACTGAATTGTCGCTGCTACGGTTGACTGTAACCTAGCAACCAACTGAAAAGTAGCCTTAACTAAGTGAAGTCACAGTTCGTTTACAGAAACCAAAGAGGAGTACAGAGGCTTTTTCAATAGTCTTTAACAATTGTAATAATATTATCATTTTCACTTGTTTATATAGAAATTCTATCCCAGTCACTCTTTTCTACGGAGTGACTTTGCTGCTACTAGAACAAAAACTACAAGCATTGCTGTCACTACAGATGGTCTACCAGAGGAAATCAAGGGGATTTGGGGGGGAAGATAGTGCCTACGTAAGACCATCATGGTCTTTGCAATCAGATGGGACTCAAATTCTCGCTTCACTCAGTCTAGTCATTTAACCTCTCTGGATTTTCCTTTTTTTTTTTTTTTTTTTTCATTTTTTGAAAATAATGAGGCTAATGCCTGCCTCAGAATTGTGAGAAATGAGAAATGACAATGCTAGGCATGAAGTACCTAACAGGTACTCAGTACACAGTAAATGTGTTTTCATTACTCCCTTGTAAATGATGTCTCAGTGGGTCAGATAATTCTCTTCTCCTTGTTCTAAACTTAACATCGTGTTCCTCCCAGCTCTTAATTCCTTTGAAACTGTGCTGAAACTCAGAAATGTTAACTGACATACTCACATTTTTTTCTTTTTTGAGAGAGATTTTTGCTATAGGGCATGTGTGCTCAACAGAGAGACAAGAGAGACAGAAAGTGAGAAGTCACCTCCCCAAGGGGGAAGGCCATGCCACAATCCCTTCTCCTCCATTTTCCTCTTAGGATTTTGGGCACACACGCACACACGCCTGGCATGAGTTTTAAGCCGCCGGGTCTGGGACTTGAACCACAGTTGCTGATGTGGGAGTCCAGTGACATAACCATTACATCATCTGCTGGTCCCCATACTCACATTCTGAAAGACCACCTTGGAAAGTAATGATGGTCCTCAGAATAGAATCTATCTTCCAATATTTAAAGAAGAAGAACGAGGAGAAGGAGGAGGAGGAGAAGGGGAAGAAGGAAAACAAGAAGAGTAGGGAAAAGAAGAAAATGAGCAGAACCAAAAAAAAAGAAACCCAGTCATGGCACTGTCATTTTGCTACAATTAAGTCACTTCAGTCCCTCCAGCCTCCATAGGTTTTTGCCATAGGGCGGGCGCCACCACGTCCCTTCAGTCCCTGAATAGTTTTCATAAAAATTCTAATAAAGCTTTCCTTGCTTGACTCACCCAAATGTAGCAGTTCTTTGATCTGAAGTACCTTTTTCTGAGACTTTTTCCAGACTATCAAGTTTCTCTTTATCTTTCAAAATCCTCCCTAAATCTCACTGGGGGCCCAACATATGTAAAACTATGTGTCCAGCATCTCTCAAGCACTTTATTTGAGTTATCTCAGTATGTGGACAGTAACCCTGAAAGGTAGCTATTATTAACCCCTTTCTACAGGATGTAATGAGGAATTAAGTTATTAGGCAGCGAAGGAGTCATGCCAAGAATGGATCCTGGAACTATAGGATCCCGAAGTCTTCATTTTGTATCACAATACACACATCCTTGATTTCTTCCTCAGGCTTAAGGGGCTTTTCCTTCACTCTCCTTATCCACGTGCCTTAATCCCCTTCTTATAACAATCATTTCTTTCCATTTCATATTTGAATTCCATTCTCTCTTTTCTAGTCCATCATCAGACATTTGTTGAGCATCTTGTATAGATAAAACACTGAACCATATTCACGTTCTATGTGTACTGTAAATTATTTTTCTGTTTTGTTTTACTACTTTTTCTTTTAATTGCAGTAAAAAAAATAGCCTAAAATATACTGTATTTTTTATAAAAAATAGTTTTTTAGATTTTTGCCATAGGGCATATGCCCTCAGAAGAGAGAGACAGAGAGAGAGAAAGTGAGAAGTCACCCCCGGCTTCCTGTTCAGGGAGGATGTCTATTCCACAATCCCTTCTCCTTTATTCATCTTCTGGGATTTAGGGCATGCACACACACATGCCCGGAATGATTTTCAAGCTGCCAGGTCCATAAATCGAACCATGGTCAACCATGTGGGAGTCCAGAGCCTTTAATCACTACTCCACCTACTGGCCCCCAAGATGTACCATCTTAACCTTTTTTTTTTTTTTTAAGAATTATTTAATTTTATTTATTTTTATTTTATTTGACCAGAGAGAGATGAAAATGTGGGTGGAGTGAGAGAGCAAGCTGCCAGGACCAGGACTCAAACCACAGTTGCCCATGTGGTAGTCCAGCACCTTAATCACTATACCACCTGTCAGCCCCTCGTCTTAATCATTTTAAGCATATAGTTCAATAGTGTAAGTATATCCACAGTGCTTTGTGACTGAATTCTTTTATTCATGTTTGTTATCTCCTTAGTGCCTAGCATATGTTTGCTGAATGGTCAGAACTTGCCACCTGCCCTAATCTTTTGTGCCACTCTAACAAATACCATTAACTGTGTCATTTATGAAAGTGGCAATTTATTTTTCCCGGTACTAGAGGTTGGGAAGTCTAAGATCAAAGTGCTGGCAGACTCAGTGTCTGGAAAGGGTCCATTTCCTGGTTCACAGAAACACCTTCTTTCTCTTTCTTCCCATAGCAAAAGGTCTGTGTGAGAAACCTCCTTTTATAAGTCACTGATCTCATTCAGTTCCTAAGGACTCTACCCTCATGACCTAATCACCTCCCCAAAGACCCACCTCCTAATATCATCACCTGGAGGGTTAAGATTTCAACATACAAATATTTGGGAAACAGAAACATTTAGACTGCAGCACTAACCCAGTACCAAAACTGCTTCTAGCCTGAGTCCACTATGACCCAAGAGATCCTACGTGACCCTGTCAGCAAGCAGAGAATTAATCTTTCTAAAGCACGCCATCTTAAATACTTCTAAGAACTGTTACAGTTCCAGATCCTCCACTTTGTTTATTTTCAAAATGGGTCATAAATCCACATGATTCAAATTCATCAAGTATGAAGGAGTATATGGTGAAAACTCCAATTCAGTCCCCGAGACATCCAATTGTCCTCCCTGGAGGCACATTGAATTATCCTTTCAGAAACTTTTATGCATATACATACAAAAACACACATTCACACACATATTTTCTTTACCTAGCCTTTTTTTTTTAGACAGAGAGAGGCAGAGAAACAGAAAGCAAGAAATCACCCCCCAGGGGGGAATGGTCATGCCACAATCCCTTCTCTTCCATTCTCCTCTTGGGGTCTTGGGCACACATGCACACACACACACACACACACACACACACGCACGCACGCACACACCCAGCATGAGTTTAAGCCACCAGGTCCGGGACTCAAACCATGGTTGACTATGTGGAAGTCTAGCAGCGTAGCCATTACAGCATCTGCTGGTCCCCCTTTACCTAACCTTTTACACAAATTGTACTGCACACAGACTTTGGCACCTTGCTTTTTCCACTTAATATATCTTGAAGGTAATTTCATTTCTTTATGTTTTATGGATATATCATTGCTTACTTTTATTTATTTATTTTTAAGATAAACTCTCACTGTGTGGCGATCCTCCTGCCTCCAACCTCTTGAGTCACTGGGATTACAGGCATATACCACCAAGTTTAGCATTTACAACTAAAAATTGAACCATGTAGTCCCAGCCTATGGAGCATGGCAGCTTAGCAGATCATGCCACTGTGGCTGGGCCAACAAGTTATTTAATCATCTTATGTGATCAATATATAGGGATTATTTTTTTGGCCAACCTTTTGTTAGTAAAGCATTACTGCAGTAAAGAACCTCTACATATATCACTTTGCAAGTGTACAGTGCATGTGTAGGATAAATTTCTACATTTGGGACGACTTGGTCAAGGGTATGCACATCTGTAGTTTTGATAGGCATTGCTGGAGATTTCTATATTGTTTTCTGTCCTCCCTAAGTCAAAAATTGTTTCCGTGTGATGAGATTTTATGGTGTCAGACCATTCTCTGTTGCTTAATAACTAAATATCTGAAGGTAATTTATACCAACAGAATTCATTTAACCCACGCTTTGGGAGAGTCAAGGTCAAGTGGCCATATTCGATATGGGGATTCTTTTGGTGGGGTCCTGAGGCAGCACAGGGCATTGCTTAGCAAGAGATTGAGCATGAGTAGAGCATGTGTCTGTCTCTGCTCTGGTCTCACTCCTTCTCCTTATAAACCCACCAGGAGTCAATCGTGAGGGCCCTACCCTGATTACCTTAATCCCAATCACCTCCCGAAGGCACCACCTTTCAATGCTATAGACTAAGTTTTCACCCTGTCCATCTTGTCACAAGCAAATTTAAACACATGAAGTTGGAGTGCCACATTCGAATCAAAAAAGCACCGACAATGGGAGTTTGTGTTCTACATGTGACTATGTGAATTGTAAGGAGGCAGAAAAAATAAAATTGCTGTACTCCTGCCTTCTTTCAGTCAGTATTTTTGATTTGTCTAAGAGAGAATCTCCTTGACCAGATTATCTTGGAAAGCCCAGCCTCCTCAGGGTCTTCTGGAGCCATTAGTCCAGGGTTATTACCAGCTTTGAGTTACATGCTCAAATTGAGTGTAGCCTGGTAGCTCAGGTGGCATGAAGAACCTGGGGCCTCCTCTCTAGTAGGGAGAACACAGTCCTTTTGGGAGGAGCATCGGACAGGCAGACACTTGAGTTAGCCTAGCTACAAAGGGCACCTATAATCCCAGTTTTCCTAGACAGTCCCGTTTATGTGTGTGGCATAATTACTAATAGTATTTCTTTTTCCTGTTTGATCTGTAATTTACTAACATTGCATACAATGGAGCAATTTATACTGTGTTGTAAGGATCCCTAGGGGTTTGTAAAGATGCCTGGGGAAAGACTTTCAGAAGGAAAGGGAGAAGCCAAGCAGGTAGGACTTGGACCCTATTGTAAATATATGACTATGGAATTTAAGCTTGTAATAAACAAATACATTTGTTTCTAGTAGGAGTTATGTGATTCTTAACATTTTAAACCAGATGGACTTATCTCCTGTCTACTGATACACACACACACACACACACACACACACAATTGGGCATTTTCTCTACCAAAATAGACAAGTGAAAACTCTATTGATGCAGTAATCCCTGGACTTCACCAGTTATAACATCTACACTTACTCCTCATTTGAGTTTAGGTAGGCCAGGCTTTGAACTCATGGGCCGCTCATGGTTTTTCAGAAGAGCGTCCTTGGTGACACTTTTACCCCGTGCAGTCAAGACTGTGGAGTCTGATCTAGGTGAGAGAATGGGCAAGGATGACATCTTGAGTTCAGTTCAAAGAGGCTTTACTTTGATTTACTTCCAAAGCTGCGAGTAAGCAGTGCGAAGGATAGGTATGAGGTAAGGCAGATGCAGCTGTCAATTGCCTCCTTTGTTTTCCTCAGAGACATCATAAATTTGGTGGTCTTGACAGCCCGAAGAGAGTGCGATGACTGGGAGGTCAGGGGAGCTCAGAGTGTAGGCTTACTATCTTTCATACCTCCAGTCACATCGGCAAGCAGAAACAACTTATGCTACCATATAAGGCAAAAGTTGAGTTCCTCAGCAAGCTGCTTCATTCAGGCTGATGTCCAGATTCCAGACCTTGAAATGCTTGCAGCGCCCAGCCTGGGCAGTCTGTCCTTATCTACACCTGGGCAGCAGGGTGTAGGAGTTTTCCACTTATTTTGCTGGCAGGCCTGGCCTTGGTCTACCACAAACATATTTTGCCTTTAAGTTCTCAAACTCATGGCCTTTTCCTGAGTTAACACAGGCCAAAGGACATCTGTGCTGATTGTGATCATCTAACTCCATGGGCCAGGCTTTCCATTTGCTAATCACTTTGTCTCATCTCTTGATTACTCTTGATTGCAAAGCCCAGCTCTTCAATTGCTGCCTGATTCTCCTTGTCCTTCAGAACTTATTCCTTCTGTGAAACAATTCATCCCTTATACATACGCAACTCTAATTTTCTCTTCATTGGAAAGGTTTATTTTCTGTACCTTTGTTTCCATCATAGCTATATGCATGCTCTTACTAACTCTTAAAGCAATTTTACACCCTTTATACTTTCTTGATATAAAAGAGTCAATGATGTTCACAAAGCTTCTCTCAAATCTACGCACAATCAGAGCAAGCATGGTCAATGACTAAAATGACCACCATCAATAAGTAATGTCATTAGTCTATGCCAAACAAAGAAGATAAAGTTTTCCTCTGTTGTTATCTGTAGAAGTATGTTAGTTGAAATTTCTTAAAAAGAAAGGAACTTTTTTTCTTCTTTCTCTCTGTTTCACTTTTTTCTTCCCTGTCTATCTCTGAACCAAAGATAGTGTCAGGTCATTTGTAGAGTCCCAAAAAACTGATAACAGCTTGCATGATAGGGGGGAAAATGGGTAGAATTAAAGAGAACCAAAGCTGACCTCCTAATAACATTAATGAGAAGTTAACATAAATGAGAAAACAACTTTTGTCTTAAGTCTCTAAAATATTAGGGTCACTTGTTATTGTAGCATAACTTAGCTTGACCTGACTCAATACAGTCATTAATTCCAAAAAGCAGAGGGGAAATAGCAGTAGGGATGTTCAAGAGAGGGGAAAAAAATTATCTAAGGAGATTGTGACATAATGAGACAGATTTAGTTACCAATCAGGAAAGCCTCCTCAGTGAACAATGCAGACCCTGCGGGAAGGTCTAGGACCAGAGGATCCACATGGAACAAGCTTGCACAATGCCTTTCCTTCAGGAAATAGGGAGCAGTATTAGGGATTGAATGCTTGTGTCCCCCCAAAATTCATATGTTGAAACCCTACCCCTCCAATGTAATGTGTTAGGAGGTGGGACTTTGGAAAGTAATTTGAATTATGTGCGTACATGAGGGCAGAGCCCTAATGAATAGGATTAGTGCCCTTCTAAGAGTCATGCAAGAACTTGCTGCTTTCAACCCTCTGCTATGCAAGCAACAATGAGAAGTCTGCAGTCTGTAACCCAGAAGAACTCCCTTCTCAAAACCCAACCATGCTGGCATCCTGATCTTGAACACCTAACTTCCAGAACTGTAATTAATCATTTCTGGGGGCCAACCAGTGTGTAATACCCTCTCCTAAAATGGAGTCACTTATGCTGAAATCAAAATGAAACTGCTGATGTTTTTGACTAAGCTGTTATGATTGAAAGTTGTTTTTCTCAAGTTGTTTTAGCTAAATTATTTTTGTTTTGGTCAAAAGTTGTTTTGACCAAGACTGCTCCAACCAAAATACTTGACATTCCCTAACAATGCATGCAGAATGGACATACAAATATCACATCAAACCCTCATAAAAAGGAGCCTTCCATGACCTTACAATGGGAACGTCTGTAGCCGTGAACAGACAGCACGACCATCGACACTTGGACTGATTGATTTGTAGCCGCTCTGCCTCCACAGCGTGGTCAAGCTGCCTTCACGGTCAAGTCTGTTTTCTGTGAGCCAACCTCAGATGAATTTCTCATCGGACCACCAGGACCTTGTGGACAACTGCCAACATTCGCCTCCAGTAGCCTTGAGCCCCCACTGCATTCTGCATGGAACTCAGTTACATTTCTTCCCCATGTCTGGATACCCTGCCTACCGAACCATAGATACCTTTGGTCCACACTGGTCCCATGCAATTTGTAAGTTTTTCCCCAAATAAATCTATATGAAAGGCCCTATTCTCCGGAAAGAGTTTTCCCTCTGGAATACCTTGTGTGCTAATCCAGTTACCTGAGCAGTGCCTCCCCGAACCATATGTGCATCCTGCTGCCCTTGAAGAGCAGGTGTAAATTCTGAAATTCTTGTTGTAAATTCTCAATGTAAGCCTCTGCGCTAAGAAATTGTTCCTTGCCTGCCAAGAAAATATTAACAACACAATGGCATAGTGGTTAAGGCAGCTGGATCCCTCTTGGCCAACTGAACACTTTGAGTCCCAGACCCAGTGACTTGATAAATGCACTGGACACACGTACACAATTGCCTAAAATCCTGAGAGGAGAATGGAGGAGAAAGGATTGTGTACACCAAAGGGTGCTTTCTCACTTTCTCTTTCTCTCTCTTGGGTAAGCACACATGTCCTATAACAAAAACAAAAACAAAAAAAACGAAAAGAAAGAAACATTATTGCTTATGAACCATTTATGGTATTTTTATCAATAGCAGCCTGAATAGACTAACACAAGGAGAAAGGACACGATTTAGAATGAATTCAAGAATAGACATACTTTATTCCTAGTTGTTTGTGTAGTAAAAATAAAATAGTTTTTGGTGCTAGGACTAAAGGAAATTCTAACCCTTTTCTTTCCTGTGGGCCAACTTTGATTTCTTGGGATATGATTGGAAGCCCCATATGAAATTCACAAGGTATTTTACATAACTGTCTGACTGTGAGGAAGGGAACCATTTTAGATGAAGCACGGAAGTTGTAGATCAGCCTACTTGTTGGGCCTAGTTTTTATTGTTAAATTCATCTACGGAGGATGCAGCTGGGAGACTAAGCTCTGGGTTTGTGTACGACAGAGGGAGAGGTGCTTTTTAGGGCAGTTTTCTACTTTTCTATGTTCTTCATGTCAACTGTATTTCTGATTCAATTGTTGTTAAAAGACATGACGCTAATTCTCCTTCTGCAGCTGAGAAGAGGCATAGAGATGGGTTCTCCCAGAGTTCAAGGGTGTTTTCATTAACATTGCTACAAGCATGGAAAACTCCTTCCGGAGACTGGCCCAGGTGAGTCATACTTGCTGACTGCGTCTATGAATGCATTAGGGCAGTGACTCTGAAAGCATGATTCCTGGAGCTTTAGCATCTTGGAAACTTGTTAGAATGCAAATTCTTGAGCATCATCCAATACCTACTGAATTTAAAATTTTGGGGGTGGAACCCAACAATCTACACTTTAATAAGCCCTTCAGGGGATCCTAATGAACACTTAAATTTTAGAACCACAGCCTTAGGACATCGGCCTAAACAACAAACTGTGTCTCTGTCTGAAGGTTAGTCTTAACAACCCTAGGCTAAGACTCAGATCTGCATCATACCCTCCTCTGAGCCTATTAAATGATCATCCACTCTAGGGTGCCAGCAGGACGATCTTCATAGAAAATCTCAAAGTTGCAGAGGCCATGGGAAGGGCTCAGTTCTTCTTCTTTTTTTTTTTTTTAAATATAATTATTTATTTTATTTATTCATTCTTTATTTTAATTTCACCAGAGGGAGACAGAGAGAAAGGAAGATTGAGAAAGCAAGCTGCCAGGTCCAGGACTTGAACCGTGGTCAGCCATGTGGGAGTGTCCAGCACCTTAACCACCACTCTCAATTCTTCTGATAGTACTGACTGAGCACCTCAGCTGGTTCCTCTTGGGCCAGTCCAGCTCACACCTACGTCAGCTTTGGGAGC
This sequence comes from Tupaia belangeri chinensis, assembly GCF_000334495.1. Taxonomy (NCBI): domain Eukaryota; kingdom Metazoa; phylum Chordata; class Mammalia; order Scandentia; family Tupaiidae; genus Tupaia; species Tupaia belangeri. The sequence continues at coordinate 7,408,895 of NW_006159754.1, read as the reverse complement.
CATAGCCAATATCACCATCACTGCTTTCCTGTCTCCCTTTATATCATTTCCACATAAGACTGGGAGAGGCCTCTGAGGAAATAAACCCTGTGAGGTTAATATTTTCTTCATTTTATGCACAAGGAAAATGAGACATAGAGAATCAAATAATTTTCCACAATCATAAAGTAAATGATGGGGTTGGGATTTACATTCATTCAGTCTAACTCAGAAACCACTTGGAAACTGGAACATTTGTGGTATGCACACTTTAGAAATGTTGCTATAAGAAATACTGTCTTTTTTTCTTTGGTCCAGAGGGCACATGCTCTTGCCAAAGAGAAACAGACAAGGAGTGAGGGACTGGAGAGACATCTCCCATGGAGGTTATACCACAATCCTTTCTCCTCCATATCTTCCTCCTTTCAGGATTTTGGGCATGCTCGCACAAGTGTTTGGTGAGTTTTTCAAGTCGCCAAGACTGGGATATGAACTGTGGTCAGCCACATGGGATTCAACTTCCTTAACCACTGTACCACAGGGCTGGCCCAATGAAGGATAATTCTAATCTCAAAATGTGTATATTTTTAGTTCCTATAACCTATTTGTTCTTGAAACTTCTCTCCAGAGCAAGGGTCAAGATATACTAACCTCCCCTGACCTTCAAAACCTGCTCTACACATCTCCCTGAATAGCTGCAGGGGGGACCAGCAGTTAGTGTAATGGCTATGTCGCTGGACTCCCACGTAGTCGACCGCGGTTCGTGTCCCAGACCCGGTGGCTTAAACTCACACCGGGCGCGTGTGCGTGCGTGCCCAAGATCCCGAGAGGAGAATGGAGGAGAAGGGATTGTGGCGTGGCCATCCCCCCTGGGGGGTGATTTCTCGCTTTCTGTCTCTCTGTCTCTCTCTGTCTGTCTGGTGAGCGCACGCGCCCTATAGCGAAAACCTCTCCAAAAAAAAAAAAAAATAGCTGCTGGGCATCACACATGGACAACATCAAACAGGACTCCTCACTCCCAGCACTGCCCCTGGTCTCCCCTATCTCTGTAAACACCACAGTAGTGAAGCCAAGATCCGGACAGTCATATTTTATTCCTTCCTTTCCCCTTTCTCCCACATCTACTTGTATCGAAAAGTCTTGATGGTTATACTTCCAAAATACATTCTATTAATAGATTGATCCACTTTTCCCCATCCCAACTACCATCATCTAGTCTAAGCCATCATTTGCCTACCAACCAATCTTCCCATATTTACCATTCCACCTCCAGAGATCCATTTTCCACACGTGTTCTGTGTGACCTTTCCAAAGTAACACTGGCTTATGCAAATGCAGAAAGGCCTCTCTGCTTTTGCCTTTCCTGCCTAAAAGAAGAAATCAATTTTCTGTGAGAAGATACCCTCTTGGTACCAGAGTGAAGATGACATTCTTGTCACTAGAGATGGGCATTTCACACTGAGATGAGTTTGCACAAACTGTAGTGAAATAACCCTTGTCTTCTATTAGTGTCACCCATGAATTCTCTAATTATGTTCCCACAATTTACTGCTTCTAGAAACCAAAACCTCTCTCCTTTTTCTAGTTACATCTACACAATTTATTGTCCTTTGTTAAAATGGTATATAAGCCCTCAAGTCATTTGCTTCTTTTTTATGAACCTTCTTTTTTTTCCTTTTTTTTGGAGAGGTTTTTGCTATAGGGCGCGTGCGCTCGCCAGACAGACAGAGAGAGACAGAGAAATAGAAAGCGAGAAATCACCCCCCAGAGGGGATGGCCACGCCGCAATCCCTTCTCCTCCATTCTCCTCTCGGGATCTTGGGCATGAACGCACACACACCCACCTGGCGTGAGTTTAAGCCACCGGGTCCGGGACTCGAACCGCAGTTGACTACATGGGAGTCCAGCGACATAGCCATTATGCTAACTGCTGGTCCCCTTTTCTATGAACCTTCTAAGTTACATGAAAATATTCACAGCAAATAAAATGTGTATCCTTTTTATCTGTTAATCTTTCACCTGCTTAATTTACAGGTTTAAGGTACGAAATCTAAGAGAGTAGAGGAAAAGTTTTTCCTCCCTTACGGTAGAACTATCAAAACTTACATTGCTTATTCTTTTACTTATGATACTATTTAATATCCCCCCCACTAAAATGTATATTCAGCGAAGGAGAATTATTTGTCTTCTTCACCACCATATCTACAATCTTGGCACAAAGTAGGTGCTCAAGACATACTTGTTGTATAATTAACCTGCATTGATGTGGATTAATCGCATTCAGACATTGAGGGTGCAACATTTGAATGAGAGAAGGTCAACCAAAGAGCTTCCCTTAACTAATCACTTTGGACAGAATCATTCCTTACAAGTCCCAAATTCAGGCAGAGGTACTATACTACATGAGCATGTATTAAATGCAATATATCTTCTCAATGAATTGATCTTCTCGTTTAAAGAAAAGGACAACTGTCAAAATATAGAGCAAAATGAACTACAAGAAACGTGTACTTGCACTGTGAATAGCACACAGCAAGAGGTCTAAAAGTAGAACAATTTTCAAAGAAATAAATTCAAATAATAAAAGCCTGGTTTTAACAAGCGGTTTTAACACTGAATCCTCAGAGAAAAGAGTGAAGGGGGTGAGGGTCAAAGAGCTGAGAAAGAGAAAGACAGGCAGAAAGAGGGTGAAAGAGAGGAGACAGAGAAACTAGACAATAAGACACATTCTGTTCAGCAGTGAGTTTAAATGAAACCTTCCACCAAATAGCATATACGCTTACAGTCACGGGGGGTAGGGGGCCGACTAACCAAAAGCGTATTTTACTAGATACAAAGAAAATGAGTGTGAAGGACTGGCACTGGCCAAGTTGACAGTGATGACAGACCTCCAACGATAGTGGCTTTGCCCAGTTCCATCATAGTGTCAGGTGGCCCAGAAAGACCTGTTCAAGTTCATGTGCTGCATGGCACTTCCAACGAAAAGCTGTGATATGCTTAAGTCTTGCTGCGAAGAGTAAGAAAGTACAACTAGACATTGTAGTGCATGCAGTGCTGCAGGGCTACTTCTCCCCTGCAGCCATCAATTGATTCGCCACCAAACACCTATGAAGTGTCTCTGTAGGGAAGTACCAAGGAAGAAAATCAAATGACTTTTTAAAAACATGCACTTTTTTTTTGAAAATGTAAGAAGTGTTACACTTTTGTACCATGGAAGAAGTAGAGAGGAGCCTATAAATACAGAGACTGTTCAAATCATAATGTCTGTTTGACTGTTTAAAACATATTCTTTAAAACATCATAAGGGAAATTATAAATGGAAAATGAGGCTAAAATAATTTTGGCTAAAAGTGCCCTATTGTCAAAAATAGGCCTGTGATTACAAAAAGAAATGAATTTGAAGACTTTTTTTAAAAAAAACCTTTTGCCAGAGAGCATGTGTGCTGATTAGAGAAAGAGAGACAGAAAGAGAGAAACCACCCCCATGTGGCATGGTCCATTCTCCTCCATTTTTTCCTACTCTTGGGATTTGGGGCATGCACATACATGTGTGTGGTGTGTTTCTCAAGCCTCTAGGTCTTGGACTCAAACCATACAGTGCTATGTGGAATCCTGTCGTCTTAACTGCCAGGCCACAGATTAGCCCTTGAAGAGATTTTCAATTGCATTATCTCTCTGCATAATCCCTTTCCACATCATTTGATGGCACTGATGTCAGTTCGTCATTAGTGTCATGGCTGAGACACAGTAGAATCAGCCCTGGATTCAAATTCGAGCTCTAACATGCCCTGGCTGGGTGAATCACTTAATCTCTCTGAACCACTCTCTTCTCATCTATAATATGGAGCCCACAGGATTACTGGAAAGATAAAACGAGATAATGCATGCAAAATATCTGGTACAGAGTGGTGTATAGTGCACAGTCACAGTAATTACTATGAATTAAGCCCACTCAATAAATATTTATTATGTGCTTTCGGCATGGCAGGTTCTTCTAGGAGCTAGGCATGGGTATTAGGGCTGCCTGTGGGCTGTCCACAAAGCAAGTCCACAGGCCATCATTTACATCATCATCTGTGGGAACAGTGCACCCTGGAGCTAGTCCGGCAGAATCAGGAACCATACTTTATAACCCTAACTGTGGGAAATACAGTAGCTAAAATTCATCCTCTAATGAAAGGATCAATATTTACCACTATGATTTCACACTTTATCAATAAATATCCTAACATTCAATGTTAGAAAAATTGAGCTACTGCCTTGTGGCTCAATGGTTAGGCACTATGCATTGAGAGCCAGATCTCATGTGGCCAATTGCAGTTCAAATCTTGGCCCTGGTGGTTTCAGAAAGACTCTAGGTGCATGTGCATGTCTGCCCAAAATTCTGACAGGAAAAAGGAATGCGGGAAAAAAGGATTGCAGCATGACCAAAGTCCCTTTGAGGTTGCTTTCTCTGTCTCTTTCTGACAAGTGCATGTGCCCTCTGGTAATAAAAGAAAAGAAAAAATAACTAAATAGTAAGTCAATAAGAACTAATTAAGCATTTACCAAATATTCAGTGCTATCCTAGGTGGTATAGGTAATGTATTGTAGGAGTTAAAGGGTGCCTTATTTCTACAGTTAAATATTTTTAAATCCAACTGAGGAGTCAAGATACATGAAATAGGAACAAAATATATTTGAATATTAGTTTACACAATGTAATTAAATGTCAGCAGATCTGACTTTGCGGAATAATGCAGTATCATTGGGGTCAGCAGGTGGTGTGGTGGTTAAAGGTGCTGGACTCCCACATGGCTGACTATGATTTGAGTCCTAGACCTGGAGGCTTGCTTTCTTGCTTTCCCTCTCTCTCTCCACCCCTTCCCCCCTCGTCAAATTAAAATAAATAAATGAATAAAGTTAAATAAAATACTTTTTAAAAAAAGAATAATGCAAGATCATATGAATGACTATGCAAGCATAAGCAATGGAAGTGATCTTAATAATCAGAAATGATTTTCATGGCCTTTAAAAATTTCTGTGAAAACACTAAAAGCTGTCTTACCACCAGTTATAAATATGTAGGGGGAAAAAAGTAATCAAAATTGACATTTATTCAGTACATTGTCATTTAGAGCATTGAGGATTAAAGTGTTTTACTTCATAAAAAAAAATTTATCAAGAGTAGTTTTGGATTTCCACTACTGAAGACCCTCTGCCCAGACTTCACCCTCCTGCTTCCCAGTCTAGCCAGGAGTCAGGATAAACCAATTAGCAGTCATCTATGTGTGAGTTCGAAGCGGCCCCATTCAGGGATTTCAACCTGAAGACCCTCTACCCAGACTTCACCCTTCTGCTCCCCAATCTAGCCATGAGTCATGTTGGAGCACCCTAATTATTCTCTGTCTCTTTCTATCTCTTTCTCTCTCTTTAATTTCATTTTTTTTAAATCTTTAAACCTAGCTCTCTGATGCTCTTTTGTCTTCCTAATTCTTACCTTTCCTCCTGTTCCCATAGGATAAACCAATCAGCAACCATCTGTATTTGAGTTTTATGTGGCCCCATTTATGCTGCGCACTAGCCGCGTGGTTTTTATTTTTTGACAAAATAATTTTTTCTTCCCTTTTTCTTATTTTTTTCCTACTCATTTTACTTTTTACCTTTCTCATTTTACTGCTTAGCCTGCATGCACTGATTTTCTGGACAGGTCTAGGTACTCAGTAGCCAAATATCTAAATACTTTAAAGGTCAGATTAATCCTCAATATTCAGTGAATTGGTTGTGCAAAGGGAGAAGAATGTTATTGTTTACAGACTGCAGGTTGCCTCTTTCTGCATTCCTCTGATTACTTAGCTTTAACTCCAAAAAACAGGGAAAAAATAATCCATCAGATGACCAGAAACCACTGCAGAGGTACAAGAAATATGAGAAATGAAGAAAATATCTCTCCTCTAATGGAATAGAATAACTCCTCTTCCCCCACAAAGAATACAAGAAAACTCATGGAAATGTCAGATAAAAATTTTAAATTATTCATAGTGGCAAAGCTAACAGAGATGCAAGAGAATAGAGACAATGAACTCCAGAAGATGCCGGAGAAAAGAGACACCAAGTACCAGAAGGTGAGGAAGTTCTTGCACAATCTGAAAGAGGAGATACACATAAAAAAGAACCAAATGGAATTATTAGAGATGAAGGCTGTAATACTGAAAATCAAAACTTCCCTTGAAAATATCAAAAGTAGATTAGATCATGCAGAAGACCAAATCTCAGATGTAGAAGATAAACCCTCTGACCTAGAAAAATTCACCAAAAAGACTGAACTAACCCCTCCCCTAAATGAGAATAACATACAAGTAATTCTAGATACCATCAAATACCCAAACATCCAGATCATCAGTATCCTAGAAGGTGAAGAGACTAAAAAGGGTATCGATGATCTATTCCATGAAATCCTAGAAGAAAACTTTCTAAACCTAAAGAGGCACTCAAATATCTAAACCCAAGAAATATGAAGGACCCCACTTAGAAGTGACCCAAGAAGATCTTCCCCAAGGCACATCATAGCCAGATTGATGAAAACCACAGACAGTGATAAGATACTAAAATTGGCAAGAGAGAAATGTCAAGTTACTTTCAAAGGATATCCCATAAGGCTAATGTCAGACCTCTCATCGGAAACAATGCAAACAAGGAAAGAATGGGAAAATATATTTGAAGTGTTAAGTGGAAAACAATTTTAACCAAGGAAACTATACCCAGCAAGATTATCTTTCATATAGGAAAAAAAGATGGAAACATTCTCAGATAAACTAAACTTGAAAGAATTTACCAGACTAGCTCACCAGTGCTGTATCAGGAAAACTAAAGTCAGACACACAGAAATAAGAGTACAAGAAACAAGCAAGAGAATAGCCAGCCTAACGGTAGGACAGGTCCAGAGTTGAATGTTAACTTCCAGAGTTTAAATGGAAAAATTAAACCATAGTAACACTGCACATTCAATAGAAGAGAGATTAATTGCATGAGTCTAAACTAGTGAAATAGAATTTTTTTTTACTTTAGACTAAAACATTACTGGTTTTCTTTGATGCTTTGACTTCCATATTTAAGGATTTTTGTCTTCTCTTGAACTGTTGATAGGTTCATCTACCTACTAGTTGAACTGAATCCTAACCTTTTTCCTGGCTTTAAGCTTTAAGCAAATTTCTCTTAACATTTTTAAATTTGGTTCTATTAAAACTGAACTTTATTTTGAAATTTAAAAATGCATTTAAAAATACCTATTTAATGACTGCACTAAGCTATATAGCCCCAGTGAGGTGCTACTTTATAGTATGTTCACTTTACTCACTAAGGTTTATGTCTGAAGTCAGTTCTAAATATGCATATATCAGCTGTGGTTGCTATTGAAAGTCTTTAATTAAGATCTTTAGTGAATCAATAAAATGCGGGAAAAAAGGTATGGAAAACAACTGTACATAACAGAGTCAGTGTCGAGAAGAGAGGGAGTTGGCAGAGGGTGAGAGGTAGGGAATCAAGGTGGCAAAATAAAGCAAAATATATAAAAAGCAAGAAATAGAAAATTATTTGTCGATGATAACGTGTGTGGTAATATCCTTGATTGAGCCAATATACAATGCATACTGGATGGAAAATTTCATTTCGTATACTGTATTGATGTACAGTGAATGACTGTAAATAAATACATAGATGGGGAAAAAAAGAGTAGTTTCAACTGTATTTGCCTTCTTCTCATCATGTAATTTACCATGCATCTTTTTACTGTGCCTTCCAAATTGTCATATGCTTTTCTAAGTTGAGATCAGCTTCCAACTGTTTATCCTTTGCACTTTCAATGTCACGAAATATCCCCAGAGTTTTTGAAATGTGAAGTATTTTTCCTGGTGTCACTCTCTCTGGGATATCGTCATTCTCTTCACCACCATTTTCCTCGATGATGTTAAGTTCCCCTGGTTGTTTTTCTAGGGGCTCTCAAACCACAGCAGGGTCAGCGTGTCACTGTCAGTGTTCCTCCGGTAACTCGGTTTACATGGGATGCCCTTCCAGCATTAGCACTTTTCATTTCTTTGCTGTGCTTTCATCTTTGTTGGTCAATTCACTCTTTTGTTTCTCCATTTTTGTAAAATGCTACAGAGGTTTATGACTAGGAGACCAGAAGGCAACACATTGTCACACCTTTGAGGATAAAATGATGCATTTGAGGGTAAAATGATGCGCAGTGACCAGTCGCCAACTGTCTTTGAAGAAAGTGATGTGATTGGTCATGGATCCTGACACACGTCTGTTATTTCCATAGTGACTGTAGTGAGGAGCTAGCAGCAAAGTTTGTCCTTTATAAGATTACTCACAGTTCACGTACCATGGTAACTGAAACTGAAACTGTGGTATTGGGCCACTACTGTCATTTCATTGAAATGAGGTAACTGAAAGTCACGTATATCAGAGCTGTACAAAACCTATACTGTGTTCTCTTTCTTAGTTTTTAGTGTATATCAATGGAAAATATGTTCTCATGATAGAACATCAAACTGAATGGTGTTACCCATGAAAGATTAATAGGGTAATACATCAAAATGAAGCATTAAACATGTACCTTGATATAGCATAAATAAAGGCAGTAAAGGTGTACTAAATCACGAAAACGAGAACACCTAGTGCGCAGCCACATGGCAGTGGAGGCCAAAGTGCAATGGCTTCCCATGGCTCTATCTCTCCCCCACTCTATTGTTTTTGCCTTTTCTTTTTCTCTCTCTATTGCAATTGAGGCCAAATCGAATAGAATATATTTTATTAAATATAGCAACACAGACCCTAACTTTCATAAAAGTATCTCCCTATCTTCCTACTATGTTTTTATGCTTCTATCTACCTACCCTCCCATCCATGAAGTGCAGAGAAAGCATTTGGGTAATGTTTTTCGACTTGATAATATCACGTGTTGGAAAGTGAGATGGTTTTCTTCACGTTCAGATTGGTACTGTTCGAGTTCTTCATAATGGGCATTAATGATCACATTTATGTTTACAAAAAAGCCCCAGTAATTTTCCTTACAAAACAAAACAGAAAAATGGAAATATTTTAAAAATAATTGAAAAAAGATATCTTTAGAATGTTCCTGGATAGTCTATCAATCAATAATTCCCTCCCAATTTCTTCTGAAAATTCAGGCACATGGAGGAAGGAACAACGTGGCATTTTGGATGGCAAAATTGGTGCTTGCTTTTTATTTGTACACTCATTTTATGGTGCCGATTCTTCTTTCTAAGAGAATTTGACAATAGTCCAGGGTTTACCTACAAAGCAATCGCCTGTTTATTCTTTATATTATCTCTTGCTCTGTGCTATGCTAAAACAATTATTCTTCTACTATTACAGGTCTTATTAAAATTTTTTTATTGATGAAAAATAAAAATGTTTTGCCCTAGTTAGAGTTAAAAGATGGTTTAAAGACCTGCCTAAAGCGTTGTTTTGTTTTGTTTGCAAATTCAGAGACTTCAAGTGCAGGACTATCTACCTTAGGTTGTTGAGGGAGGCTGAAGGTTCCAGGACAAAACTCAGGTTTACATTAGAATATTAAGTAATTATCATTGGCAAGTAAAGATTAGAGAGGAGCCATCCAACAGACTCTACATGTTATGTCTTTATACTGTATTCAAGTAACACTTTTTTATAATAAAATATATTAGTCTTTATTATATTGATAAAGAATAGCTTCCTGCTTCCAGCAAGCTGTTTTTTCCCAGACCTTTCAGAAATGGGCATTGTAATTTTTTTTTTCCTTCATTGAACAGTTCCATTAAAAACAAAACAAATGCCTAGTTACGCTGAATGCTCATCCTTGCTGTGGATATATTCAAGGTTATTTTTTGACCTGTTACTCTCTCTCTCTCTTTCTTTCTTTTTTTTTTTTTTTTTACATTATCTTCTGGAAGACCCCCAAGACCTCTCTAATTTTGTATTTTTAATTTCTTGTAATGCATGTCTTGTGATTCCCTAAATATTAACATCTTGAGAGGACTCTCCCATGTTAGCCACCAGGGCCACTTCCAAAATGGCCCATTAGCTCTGAAACTTGAGAGCTCCTCTTCCATTTGTTCTCACTTGCATCCCATTTAGTGTTCACGATCCTGACTTCCTCCACTTTATCTTGACCTCTACTGACTGAACAGTCATCCTCTTTCATACCTGGACTTGTACAATAGCCTTCACCTAGAGCTCCTGATCCCAACCTATTTCGTGTTCAGTAGATGGAAAAGACTTTCAGCCACCATTTTCATCATCGCTTTTCTCACTGAAGCTATCTATATCTTCTCCCAGAAATTGACTGTGCACAGTCTTCATCAGCTTTAATTCAAGAGCCTCCATTATCTATCCCCTTTCTTATAAAATGATACCATTTCCTTGTTGGAAACTCTCCATTATAATCAATTTATGCTGCTTCCCTGGAGGAAACCTCATTTCATTCTAGACTCCTTATCAAGGCCCAACAAATATCTGCCTACCTCTCTGACTTCATTTCCTACCAGCTTCACCACAGCACATGCTAATATAGTCTACTCTTTTTTTGTTGTTGTTCTTTCCTACCCGAGGTCCTTTGCACTAGCTTTTCGCTCTGCTTTCAGAACTCTTTGACCACATCATTGCATGATTAATTTTTTCTTATCATTGGGGACTTTGCAAATTTTAGACTCTCAGAGAGGCCGTCAGACCCTGACCATCCCATGTAATAGCGTGTATGCACAGAGGCTACTGTCACATTTCTTAGTTTTATTTTAATCAAGGGACTTCGTATTATTTTTCACTTGGTTATTATCTGTCTGTGCTTTTGGAGTAAGCAGCCTGGAAGAGTCTAGAACTTGGGTCTCTTGTTCAGTGCTGTAGCCCTAGAGCCTAGAACAATGCCTGGCTCACAATTAGAATACAAGAAATACTTATTAAGTGTTTGGTGATATTACTTCATTCCTCAATTAGGCCCAGCCATTCTCTCTGCTGTCTTGCATATCTATCTAAAATTTTCTTTTCCTTCCTGTTTTTGGGAGCAAGCTCTTGGTCTGTCATGATCTTCCTGCCTCATTCTCCTAAATAGCTGAGACCACACACCATCACAAACAGCTCTCTTAGACAGGGTCTCACTGAGTTGAGCAGGCCAGCCTCAAGCTCATGATCCTTCTGCCTTGGCTTCCCTGAGTCACTGGAATTACAGGTGCATGCCACCATGATGAGCTTTTAGGTTGGACCAGACATCAGCCTAGGGCCTCCCATGTGGTCCCAGCTGTAGAGCACCATAACTTAGCAGCTTTCTCCACCACAGCTGGATCTGTTTGCGAATTCTTTGCCATGTGTTTTCTTCATTCTACTCCCTGTACCCAACCCCATTTCTGTTTTTGTTTTTGCTTTCAATTTATATCAGTTATTTCCTTTAAGATCTAGCTCAAAGGCCATTTTCAAAAGTCTCCTTTGATTATTTCTTCTGTGAGCACTACATTGCTTCTCCCTATGATTTTCATTAATATTTTCTTGTGCTTGAAAATTTTTTAATACATTGCTTTATATCTTCAATGTTTTTCTTTTTGAAAGAAGGTACAGTTACATGATGAAAGCTTTGAACTGGGAGTCTTGGATAATGGTTTCAGACTTTGGACAGGCCATTTTCTTCATGTGTCATATGGAAGAGGTCAGAGGTTAGTCCAGGCCAGAGGTTACGAAATGGTAGAACAAAGGTTGGATAAGGCTCAGATGTTTCACTTGGCCTTAGTAAAAATTCACATTAGATGGGAATGTTAGGAAATTAGGAAATTTTGGAAAACATGGAATTCTAACTTCTTTGAAAAAAAAAATCAGAAAATCCAGCAACAAGAGACTTACAGTTTTACATGGAGAAAAATTCCTCAAGAAGGAAAGCTGCTGTCTCTTAACTCTGAATAGGGACATTGACGTGGCAAGATGCCAAATTGGTCTTGATGCGTCACTTGTTTATGTTAACCTTCTGTTGAAATTTGAGAATACAAACCCTAAGACTGTATCTCAGTGGTCCCTTTCAAGTCTTCATATGTATAATTCTGGATAACCACCTTTACCTCTCTACTTTGACTTAGAGTTCTTGAAGGGCAGTTCCTGGTGCTTTTCCTTTGCTTAAACAGGTTATTATGCTGAGCATAAAACAGGTGCTTAAAACTTGCTCGTTGAACATTAAATTTAGTTAAACCCACAAATATGCAGTAAAAAGCAAATATCACCTAGTAAAAGTTTATCACTGGTGTTTGGTTAGCAGTTCTAAAGAAAGATCCTAACAAAATGGGAGCAAAATAGTAACACGACATTTGTATGATATGGAAAGTATAACTCTGGACAGATATCTACCAAATGAGGTTTCACTTAAACAAAAGAAATAGAAAACACAGTCTTTCAGTTTCCTTTCTCTATGTGTAACTCCCACTGATTGTTCATTGTAGTTAGGCAGGCGTATCAAGAGCTGAATGTACTCTAAGGGCGGAAAAAGATTGCTTTTTGTTCTTTCAAGTAATAATCATGTGTTCAACAGCTGGGACTTGCTGAGACCCTCATTTATTATAATTCCAATAATTACCTTTGCTGAATTTCCACAAAACCACAAAATAGTTGGCATGGTTCAAGACCACCATATTTAATAAATCCCATTATTCTTTTTGCAATAATTCGTTAACTTTTAAGGAGAGTATATTACACTAAAATATTTTCCATGGATTAATAGCAATAGCTAAAAGATTCCATACCAAGCTGGTCCATGCCAGGTATACCAAAGTGAAGGGAAGTCTCAATTCTGCAACAAAGCAGACTTACCCAGGTGTTTGCTGTCAAAGTCTATAATCCAAACACTTTCTTCTCTACCTTTCCATTTTCTGTTATAAAGAGTACTCAGACATGATACAAACATTTCATTTAAGAAAAGGTTGCATTTCTCAGGGGCTGGCAGATGGCGTGGTGCTTAAGGGAACTGGAGTCCCACATGGCCGACTGTGGTTCAAATCCTGGACCTGACAGCTTGCTTTCTCACCTTCTCTCTCTCTCTCTGTCCCTGTCTGGTCAAATTAAAATAAATAAATAAATACAGTTAAATAAAATAATTTTAAAAAAGGATTGCATTTCTCAAAAATTTTGTGCAGAAATAAAGGACATAGCTGATACTGTGCTATTCATATTAAATACCAGAACAAATCTTTTTCATGAAGTCTGGATCACTGTAAAAATGGAAAAAGATTTTAGAAATTTACATTTATTCAGGACATTATATTCTAAAAAACTGAAAGGCAAACAAGTTAAGCTGCTTAGAAATTTTAATATTTATAATGCAACCTTTTTAATTTGGACATTCTTAATCTCTAATTTTTTTTAACATTTGTACAGGGTCTGAGCTGAAGTGTACTTTTGTGCTATTTATGAAAAAAAGTGGCTTCATAAAGTAAATGCATAATATAAACAATATTTGAAAGAATTTATTTATCAAAGAAAATAATTTGTTTTTCAACACTTGAGGTTTCTTTCATTTATAAAACACTCCATTCACAAGGCAGGCAAGACCAGAACTTCTTAGATTTGCTAATCATTTTTATCTATTTACTAAATCTGGACCTAGACCACCAGCACTCGTTAGTCATTCGCTGGTTACTGTAAGTATCTGAAAATACTAAAACTGTATTTCTTTTGAAATGGCCTATTTAGTCCAGATTAGTGAGTTTTCCTATATGTATTTATTTGGGGTTTGGATTGATTTTATTTTCTATTGACATTTAAACTATTGCAAATTATACAGTTTATATGTTAAAGAAATCTGGTTGTATAGTATAAGAAATCTTTCTGCAAGCTCTGTGACCTTAACCTTGCTGAACACTAACTTTTTCACCTGTAAAATGAAGCTAATAATAATAGCACCTACTTTAGGGATGTAGAGGGGCTTAATAGAGATAAAGCAAGCATTCTGTTAGTGAACAAGGTTCATATTATCACCATCATTCCTAATATGTATTGAAGATTCTATTTAATGAAGTATTTTCTAGCATGTAGATACTACTTTATCCCCATTTTGCAGATGAAAACACTGAGGCTCAGCAAATTCGAACACTTGCTCCAGATCAATACTCCTCAGCTGTTTTTGCTTACAAAGTCGCTGTGAGCAGGGCACGACATCTGCTACAAAAGCAAAGCCAACTCATAAGTTAACCAGTGGAGAGTCAATGATCTTCCATGACTAGTGACTACAGTTCTGAGACTGGTTTTCATACCCGCCTGTAGGATCAGCCTCACTATTTTGAGGCTGTATGCTGCGTGGGAACATGAGTCATCGCCTCCCCATCCACTCCTCCACACTCTGAAGCTCTCCATTGTGAACTGATCCTAACAATTCTTATCTCATTACTCCCATGGCTTTCAGCTACCGTCATCTCTGACTTGTATTTCTGCCTTCCTAGTTAATTGCTTTTTTTAGACTCTTTCATTGGGCTACTCAATGTCTAGCTCAGCAAGTAACTTTATGTCATTATAGAAGAGCAAGAAATTGTTAGGATCGTGAATTGGTTTACAAAGGCTACACTTCCCAATTGATACTACTCTATCACCCTGTAACCTGCTGAGAAGATATGACTCTAAGTGCTTAGGAAACTCCCATAACATATTATTTCCCCAGATCCTTTCCCCAGCTACCTGGAGCCAGTGAATGGAAGGAAAGGCATGTTTGTGTTGGCTACCGTGGTGGTCATTGAGTGGATGATTTTAGTAATGGTCACAGTGGTAACGGTAGGATGGGTAAGGGATGCTGGGGAGAGATTATTTTCAACCATGTGGAACTTTACCTGGCAAATACTTGTGTAGGCGTAGTATTTCATTCTACTCTCTGACAATCGGAATTTATTTTGCAATATTTCATAATTTATCAGGCTCCTATGAGGTTATTAAAACTGACGTTTCCCAAATAAATTGTACCTCTACTTTCCTTAGGTGGTATAGATCTTCATATGTGTGGGTTTTTTTTCTTTGAAGTTTAAAACATCTGCCATTAGATCTAAAATAAATGTTTTGAATTTAAGGTGAGGAACTAAAAAATAGATATATATCATATGGGGACCTGCAGATGGCATAATGGTGCCATTGCTGGACTCCCATATAGTGGACTGCAGTTCAAATCCTATACCTGGTGGCTTAAAACTCACATGGGGTGTGTGTGCATGTGTGCCCAAGATCCTGAGAGGAGAATGGAGGAGAAGGGATTACAGTGTGGCTATCTCCCGTGGAGGGTGATTTCTCACTTTCTGTTTCTCTGTCTCTCTCTGTCTCTCTGGCGAGTACATATGCTCTATAGCAAAACCCAAAAAAGAAAAATTCTCATCATGTAGATTCAGATAATTTCTCAATTTGAGGTGGGGGAATTTTAAGTGTATTACTCATGTTAACCAAACTGTAAGCTCCCAAATGGTTAAAAACTTATGGAAGAAGACTGTTGTGTGTCATGTTGAGTAAATTAAACACTTAGAAGAAGAAATGTAGTTCTGGAAGATCCCTTACATAGTACGTGTCTCCAGACCACAAGCTGTCCTGCCTAGGAGCAGAAGGTGTTTTACGTGTAGTAAATGTGAGGTCTCAGGAGAAGCAGGCCAGAGCAGATATTACAGTAGGACCGCGCTCTGTGCAAAAGCCTTTGTAGGCCTCAAAAAGTACTTAAAGGAGCTGTGAGTAAAACTTGGGCAAGACACAGAACGAAATGTCCTGGGCTCTTTCGTGGCATGATCTGTTCTTGCAGTCTATGCCTTCAAGCTCTCCACAGCCTTCTTCCTTTGTAGAATGGAGGAAAGCAACTCCAGGACCCCTACTCTGGCTTTCTCGCCCAAGGGGCCAGAAACTGCTTAAGCTCTTGCCTATAAAACTCACAGATCCTTCGCTCTCCATGTGGTTAGAGGAACAAAATTATTATAATTACTGGGCGTAACTTTAGTCACTCTGCATCATATCTTCCCCTGCGTGTGCACCCAAGATCTGCACGTTGGTTTCCAAGAAAAGAAGATGACTGCAGGAGTAGGAAAGGACTTCTGATAACATGCTGAATGTTACTCTGTTTCCTTGGACCTGTCTTAATAGTCACCTGCAAAGCTTCGATTTGGGCAATATGAATTGGCGGCCTGACCTAATGTCACTGTATCTCGGATCATTGAACTGTCTCCTCACATGCCCAAACCTGTATTTTCTTCCTCTCCTCCTCCAAGCTTCATCAACCTTGCCCACCTCTTTCAACCAACAGAGTCTTCCAGTGCACATCCAGGAGGTAGAGCAGACGAGCCTGTGGGGTCACTGAGCATGAGAAAGGAAGGCCTCTGAATTGAGTGTGGAATATATCCTGAATTTCCAAAACTTCATGTGAAATAAATGAAAGTAAAATAATTCTATAACCTTTGATAATGCTTGCAGGTTGAAATGATAATATTTTGGAAATGTTGAGTTAAATACAATATATTATTAAAATTGTTTGAACCTTTTTGTTTTCCTCTTTTTCTCTTCTTTTTTTCTTTTCTCTTTGAATGCTACCTCCTCTAGCAACCAGGGTGACCATGGTCTATTATTTATCTTCCCCAAGTCCCAATTTCCTCATCTACAAGATTAGGGGATATGGAACAAATAGTAGAATATTATAGGGCTATATGCACTGAGATATAGAATGCCCTTCATTGCATGTAGGAGGTACTTACTAAGGATCACAACTGTTATTTCACATCTTGCCTTATGCAAGAAAGTGGATTAAAAGGGGAAGTTGGAGGACAGATTCTTTAGAGCTGAATCTTTCTTCGTGTGTCAAGGTTTTAAATTCTGTAGTAGCCCTGGAGGTTAATTGCAGATGCAAAGATAGGAGTCTGATTCTCCAAACAAGCCATGACCTTTTCAATAAAATGTCCACAAATGGTATGCTAATTGTCCTGGGTAATGTAACTACAGAACTGAGAACACATCTGCCCACACCGTAAGAGATGCTATGCAGCGTGTGCATACGTGGTTTCTGTGGTTTGAAACCAATTTGTCTCTGCAAATCTTACAGATGAGTTTTTGTTTGGGGGAGATTATTTATTTGTTTGTTTTAGAAAACTGTCTTGGTGTATGTGCATTTCTTCCAGAAGGAGCATGCCAACTTTTCGATATAAGTAGCCTTCAAAGAATGAGAATGTGGTCTAAAACACCCAATGCCATGCTCTTCCTCCACTGCTTGTCCTTCCAAAGCCAAACTCTAGAATAATCCATCCTCCGAATCATTAAGTTAAAGGTGCAAGTGACTCACCAACTACCAGGAGGCGAGGATAAACCAGCCTTGTCATAATTTTAAAGACTCCTCTTTCCACTCATGAAAACAAGTTATGTATGGTATTTACGTACATCTGTGTTGCTGGGCATTTTCCAAATGCCTCTTGGAGAACATTAAACAGGAAATTGATGCCACAGGGCAAGTATTCATTCTTCCCATCCTCTCTCACAAAAACAAGTACAGATTTGCTGTGGCTAGACTGACTTCCTGCAGCGTGCTGTTGCTTATTCAATTTTACACCAAAGGGGAAAAAATACATTCTCCGTTTCCATTTAGAACATGGTGAAAATGGCTAAAATGCATGAACAGAAAAGCTTTCCTGGTGAGAGCACTGATGTATAGAATTCAATGGTTTGTAAAATCATAAAATGTAAAGGTTAATGATTGTGCTTTATGCTTATTGATGAAAGTCAATTTGTATCATATTCGATACATTGAATTTGGTTTAAATAGCATGTGTACCAGTTTTCAAATGGAAAAATCTTTAAGCATTTGGCCACTGTAGCTGTTTGTTTTTTTTTTTTAAAGAATTATTTGTTTAATTTTACTCATTATTATCATTATTTTTAAATTTGTTATAGGGTACAGATGCTCACCAGAGAGAGATTGGGGTGGTGGTGGGAGGAAGTGAGAAAGCAAGCCACCAGGTCTGGGACTTGAACCACAGTCAGACATGGGAGGAGTCCAGTGCCTCAACCACCATACCACCCACTGGCCCACTCCACTGCAGCTTTTCATATGATGAGAAGGAGTCTTCTTCTAACCTGTTATAGTGGTCTTTGGTTAAAGGATTTCTCAACATTCATTTCTCCCTATTCACTTTCCTACCAGCTGAGAAATTGTTTTGAGATCTATGGAATGCTAGAAAACTGAATCTATCTGTTCAGCCTCTGAAAAGTAGGATGTGATTTATTTTAAGCTATTCGGTGCATTATCTCCTCAGGCCAAAGGCTTAGTCAAAGGGGGCATGAAACCTAAGCTCATCCAATTAAAGTAAATCTTAAGGCATTTGTTGGGAGAATGCCATGTGAAACTCTTTCCTGACGACTAGAATGCTGATGCAGTTATAGTCATCTTAGGATCATGATGGGGAGTAGCCTTACAATTAATCAAAGATTATGGAGACAAGAATAGAGAAACTGAAATAATCCAGGCCCCAGAAGTCATCTTTTTCCTGCTGGATCAAGCTTAGCCTGAAGATCTATCTTTGGACCATTTAGTAATAGATCAATTTTCTGATATTACTTAGACTAGCTTGATTCAGATTTTTTTGTAATTTGCAACCAAAGCTTAGTTACCTCCACACCTATTGTTGGAAAAGATTCATTAAAGAAAGGGAAGAGGACAAGGAGAGAAACTAATAGACTATTGTGAAGGTCAATTTCATAACTTAATGTGGAAGAGCAAGAAAACATCACTAGGGAACTAAAGGTGATTGTTATTGAGAAAAGGATGAGGAAAAACATGTCTCAGAAAAAAAAAAAAGAGTAACCCCATCACAGTGTGAGATGGGAGCAAGGTCAGTCCCTGGACTCCCTGGGCCTGCACAGGCTGGGGGCCTTAGCAGCAGCCACCATCCCTATCGCCCTCTCTTTTAGATCCTGGCTGGAACTATTTTAGTGACATATACAGTTTGCAATTACTGACATTATCTATTTATTTTCTCAGATAGCCCTTACTACCTCCCTTTGAAAAAATTGTATATTGGGGGACCAGCAGTTAGTGTAATGGCTATGTTGCTGGACTCCCATGTAGTAGACTGTGGTTTGAGTCCCAGACCTAGTGGCTTAAACTCATGCCGGGTGCATGTGCATGCATGCCCAATATCCCCAGAGGAGAATGGAGGAGAAGGGATTGAGGCATGGCCATCCCCCCTGGGGGGTGATTTCTCGCTTTCTTTCTCTCTGTCTCTCTCTGTCTTTCTGGCTAGTGCATGTGCCCTATAGCAAAAACCTCTCCCCCCCCCAAAAAAAAATTGTATATTGGGTCATCGGAAAGATCATGATGTATTTTTGCATGGAAAAACATATAAAAGTACATCATGACTTTTCTGAAAACCCGATATTATTATCTCCCATGTTACAGATGGGGAAACAGAAACTCAGAGATCCCAAGTTATATATACAGCAATAAAGAAGCCCAGCTGTTATTCTAAAACCTAGAATCTTTATCATACTACATACATCCTCCTTAAAATTTGCCCTTTTGCCCTTCTGGTATTATATTATTTTGTTAATTGAGGTCATCTAGAGTGAGGCCTGGAGAAATTTCTTATCTGGCTTCATTCCTATTATTTCTTTCACTCTTCTTCCCACCAAGAGTGGCCAGAATTTATGTTGTTCTACTTGGTCATCCTAATTTCCCTCAATGGTTCTCTATGCTCTAAAGGTAATCCCTTCCTCCTCCCCCGCCCCCCCAGGACCCGACACCATGAAAATTCCACTTTCTCAGTCCCTTATAACAACAAACTGTCAAAGAATTAGCTTGCTGAACAAATGAATACTAAGATGTGAAACACTGATAAGTTTTCCATGTTAATCCTGTCTCTAAACATGAATACTTCAGAAGGAGGAACTTGGGGAGGCATTGCCTTCCATCGAAGAAATTAATCTCTCAGTCTGAATGTCAGGCAGTACAGCAAATTGGAGGCCAAAATACTTTGGGGTGGGCCTCCCCGATATTTTTGTTATATAAGCCACTTCTTCCTTCATCCACTCACAAGACCTCACTCTGTTCCAGTCACAGGTCTCTGGATAACTTTGGATACACCTTGATCGGTGTGTGGAACTCCTTTTCCAGCAACCTAAGATGGACGCAATTATTCCCAAAGTAATCCTGCACATCTTAGTTTCACTCGGTAAGCGTGGTCCAACATGTGCTTTTGACTGCAGACACTCTCCAAGAGCCCAGGGTGCGGTTTTGACAGAAATACTGTGTTATTTAGGCTCTTTCGCTTGGCGTACTCAGGTGACGTCAGAAGATGGAATCTTAGACACATAGAAACTACAGAGCTACAAGAAGCAGCTGATAGCCAGTCCAGTTTCAGAGAAAGCTAGAATGTGGCCCCGGATGCGGCAATGGCTCTAAAGTCTTCCTGGTAACAGGCTCCAATCATCTGGCCATTGCCCCAAGCACACACATTTATCCTCCTCTAGTGAGTTCACTACTACTGTGACTCACTGTATGGCTTCTGCTGCTTCTGCTCTGAGCTTTGTGCAGAATACCTCTGGGTGTCTGGGCTCTGGGGAAGCCCACCTTTCGTGACTCCACTCAGACGCTCCAAGAGAGAACCTGTTTGAACCTATTTGCCACTGTCCTGAGCATCTATTTGGGACTAAGTTTTCAAACTGGACCTCCATGAGGATTCATGGGACCTTCACACCAGACCCTAACCCGTGCTTTAGTCAGTCACGTGGTCCTAAGTACAACAGCCTTTGTCACGTCCCTGGAACTCTAAAGGGTCCACCCAAGAGATTTTCTTCATTTTAGCAATAACCTGCTCCCTGGCTAAAAACAAAAACAAAAAAGGCTAGACTAACCAGAACAGAATGACAGGTCACCAGATAGTGAATGGTAATTTGGAGAAAAGAACAGAACATTAGAAGGTTAGGGTACTAAGCACTGAAAGCAACATGTGAAAAATAAGGTAGCAAAATTGATGAGGCTACTAAAAACCATGATCTCATTTAATCAAGATCTAAAAGGATTGTTATGTGTTCCAGGCTGCTCTTGTACAATAGCACAGTGATTAAATGCAGGGAATTGGAAGCTGGATCCCACATGTTCAACTAGTTTGAAAAACCCACAAGGCATATGTGCCCGTAATCCTGACGGATGGAGAAATGGAGGAAAAGGGATTGCAGCATATCCATGACCCACAGAGGGGTACTTTCCCTCTCTCTCTCTGCCAAGCATGCACTCCCTCTGTCAATTAAAAATAAATAAATGCATATCCTTAAAAAGTGAAAAAGGATCGGGAACCGCAGTTAGCGTAATGGCTATGTCACTGGACTCCCACGTAGTCGACCGCGGTTCGTGTCCCGGACCCGGTGGCTTAAAACTCACGCCGGGCGCGTGTGCGTGCGTGCCCAAGATCCCGAGAGGAGAATGGAGGAGAAGGGATTGCGGCGTGACCATCCCCCCTGGGGGGTGATTTCTCTCTTTCTGTCTCTATGTCTCTCTCTGTCTGTCTGGTGAGCGCACGCGCCCTACAGTGAAAATCTCTCCAAAAAAAAAAAAAAGTGAAAAAGGATCATAAAGTGTTCCAAATACATCTGTAGGACAAGATAATTAGGAATCAGAATGATAGTTCATCGCAATATGGACTAGAGAGAAAAGTACCTGGCGGCCACTCATCCAAACTCATTTCATATTGGACCCATAGAAGTTAATTGACCCATTAATTAATTCATACAATTAATGGTGGCACCCAGGCAAATGAATAAGGACTAATAAACTACCAATCTGTGTTTCTGAGCTAGTAAATTATTGCCCTGAAGATGGAGTAAATCACATTTAATGCTCAAAGAACTCTACTGGCTGTCTCAGTGAAATTGCCCCAGTAAATCGGGGGAAGGGCAAATAGCAAATAATAAAGTTGGGAGGAGCAGTTTGAAGTTTTCACACAAGCTAAAATATCTTCTCCAGAGGTACAAGATATAGATGTAACAGAGAAAATTTAAAAAGTTGGGGTTTCAAATCTCACATTCAGTCTTATTTCTATCACCAACCCATGGTGTTTGGATGGACTACACCTTTCCACTTTCTGGACCTTAGGCTGTTCATTTGTCTAACGAAAAATGAGGCCAGAGGGCCCCTCAAGTCCCATGTATCCATGACTCCCTTAGCTCTGTTCCTTCTGGGGGTAATAACATGCCTTTTGGGGGTTAAACCCAGCAGACTGAGTGCCAGATTATTGATAGCTCAGAGCCAGCTGACGAAAGTGGGAATTTAACAAGGTGTTCTCAAAACTTCCTAAAGACCAGAGGATCAAGGAATAAATTTGGCCTTTCATGAAATCTTGGCTTTTATGTGTGTGTGTGTGTGTATGTGTGTATATATATATATATATATATATAGTCATCTCCAAAAGTATCCAGGAAGGCATTTAAAATCATAACATATCACAAAGAAAAAAAAATCTCTACAGTGCATCTTATACAGGGATATTTAAACATGTGAGCATTTTTTTCTTTCTAGTGGACTGAAAACGGAAAAGTGACAACTATTGAGTGTACAGAGTGGCATTTTAATATGCTCTCTGAGTAATAAATTTTAATGGATATATAACTGAAAACGGACTGTGTGGGGAGACAGCCTCCCAGTTGGAAGTTATACTCTGCAATAGCCAATAAATCTTTAGGCCACTGGCAGGGCACCGCG